>NC_043714.1:17235112-17281603 GCF_006229205.1 Suricata suricatta
TCTCTCTCTCTCTCTCTCTCCCCCTCTCAAAAATAAATAAACATTAAAAAAGAATACTGCTATTTCTCTAGCTCTTGCCCTAGATAACAGATACACTTGCTCTCTATTTTCCTTAAAAAAAAAAAAAAAAGATTGAAGCCACCAGAAGAAACGCCCTCATTTCCCTGTGCATGGCCATTAGAATTGCCAGCCTCTATACTCATCCTCTCCTCCTTGTGCCCATGTCCATTTCTATCTTCAAGACCCAGCATCTCCATGTCAACTTGGTATCCCATCCTCTCTCACTTGCTAAAAAAATTTACCCTACTGAATATTTCCTCCTCCTACATTTTCAGTTTTGACCTATCCCATTAGCATTTAAATATGTCCTAATGTTTCCCATCTTAACAAAAATTTCAATCCTGCACCCCCCTGCTTCACAACTATTTTAGGGTTTTCCTGCTTTTTATAGCCAAACTTATGAAAAAGTTCTCTATGGTCACTGCCCCTGTTTTATTACATCCTGTTTGTCCTGTTACACTCTCCATCTGGCTTCCATCCCCATGATTCCACCAAAATGACTCTCTAAAATCACCAGAGACATTTTCTATTAAGATAAATGCACAATCTACTGCCTTCATTCCACCTGGTTTCTCCTTATTTGACCCAGTTTATCATATTTCCTTCTGTAAAACATGACTCCCAAAGCTTCTATCACTACCCACTCCTCTGATTTTATACTTCTTTCTCTGAGCTAACCTTCTCAGCCTCCTTTTCTGGATATTTCTTCTATTTTTTTAAAGCTTATTATTATTTATTTTGAGAGAGAGAGAGAGAGAGAGAGAGAGAGAGAGAGAGAGAGGGAGAGAACACAAGTGGGGGAGGGCCAGAGGAAAAGGGAGAGAGAGAGAATGCCAAGCAGGCTTCACACTGTCAGTACAGAGCCACTGTGGGGACCTACAAACTGTGAGGTCCTAACTTGAGCTGAAATCAAGAGTTGAATACTTAACTGACTGAGCCACTCAGACTCTTCTACTTTTTTTTTTAAGTGTATTTATTTTTAAGAAGAAGAGGGAGGAAAGAGTGCAAGCGGGGGAGGGGCAGAGAGAGAGGGAGACACAGAATCCAAAGAAGGTTCCAGGCTCCAAACTGTCAGCACAGAGCCTGATGCGGCGCTCGAACTCGAACTGTGAGATTGTGGCCTGAGCTGAAGTTGGATGCCTAACCAACTGAGACACCCAGGTGTCCCCCCTTCTACTTTCTGATTTAAACTATTTGCAGCAGCTGCTCAGGGCTTCGTCCAGCTTCTTCTGCTCCTAATCCTACTCTTCCTCATGCACTCATATATTTTCAAAGGTTTTATTTCCCATATTTTCTCCAAAGATTAATCTAAATGGCAGTGAATATAAGGAAGGTTCTAGTGATTCCTGTCACTGGAGAGTCTTTTTCTCTCTAGTCTGGGAAACATTCGCAGAAATGGGTATGTGCAGCAGCTGACATTTTGCCCTCACCACATGGACAAATTAACAAAACGAGGACTTCTTTAACAGATCATGAGTCCTTTGAGGAATTTTGATAGATTCAGCATTTTGTCTTTCCTCAGGTCTCAGTGTGACTGCACTCAAAGGATCTTTGATTTTTTTTTAAGTTTATTTATTTTGAGACAGAGAGAGACAGAAAGAGAGACAGAGGCAGAAAGACGAGAGAGAGAATCCCACACACGTTCCTCACTGCTAGTGCAGAGCCCAACACGGGGCTTGAACCCACCAATTGTGAGATCATGACCCCACCAAAACGAAAAGTCGGGCACTTAACCAGCTGAGCCACCCAGGTGCCTCTTTGGTTTGTTTTTAAGGTTCTTATTTTAGCCTCAAAAAGGCTATTTATTACATGGGGTCATTGCTTATCTCCTCCCAAGGAGAGCACATATTTCTAGGCTTTTGATAATATGACTTATTTTTATGACCAGGACACTTGATAATCATCTTACTTTTTTCAGACATGACTTAATCAAGATTAACTCTCTATTGGAAGAATTATTTAAAATATTTACTCTAGAAAATGCCTTAAAATCTTTTAGTGCAATGTAATATTTTGGAGTTGAATGGGCTAGGTAGCATGATTACTTCTATTACTTCATAAAGCTTTACCTAACTGGGAAATTTTTTAGAACCATTTTTTCAATATTGAGAAAAGTCAGCACAGTGAAAAATTCCTTCTCTAGGAGAACTACTTGCAGCTGGATGAATCAGACTGAAAGTCCTACTTTTATGACATGCTAACTATATTTGATCCTTGATGGGAGATTTCTTTAAGGAACATTGACTTCTTCAATTAACCAGTTTAAAATCTCTCATTACAATGAATAATTATGTAGAACAGTAGAAAGGTATGTGCTTTGAAACTAGGCCAGCCTAAGTTCAAATGCTGACTCAGCCACCTGTTACCTATGATGTTCACTAGATGGTTTAACTTTCCTGATCCTCACTTTATCACCTTTTGTTTCTTTTTAAGACTTTATTTTTTTTTTAGAGCAGTCTTAGGTTTACAACAAATCTGAGAGGAAGGTATAGAGATTTCCCAGAAACGTAACCTCCCCCATTACCAACCTCATTCCTCAGCATAAGTACATTTTACCAAGGATGAACCTACATTGACACATCATAATCACCCAAAGCCTGTAGTTTCAGATTCCTTCTTGCTATTATACATTCTATGGGTTTGGTCAAATGTATGATGACATATATCCATCATTACAACATCATACAGAGAATTTTCACTGCCTTAAAAATCCTTTGTGCTCTGCCTATTCATCTCCTATTTCTCCTCTACCCCTGGCAGCCATTGATCTTTTTATCATCTCTATAATTTTGTCTTTTCCAGAAAGTCATGTAGCTGAAATAAAACAGTATGTATGAAGCACTTTCAGATTGGCTTCTTTTACTTGGAAATATGAATTTAAAGTTTCTTCATGTGTTTTCATGGCTTGATAATTATTTCTTTTTAGTGCTGAATAATGTTCCATTGTCTGGGTGTACCACTGTTTATCCATTCACCTACTAAGGGACATCTAGGTTGCTTCTCAGTTTTGCCAATTATGAACAAATCTACTATCATCAGCCCTGGCACATTTATGGATGTGTTTTCAATTCCTTTGGGTAAATACTGAGGAGTGTGATTACTGGATCAAATGGTAAGAATACATTTAGCTTTGTCAGATACTGCCAAACTGCTTTCCAAAGTGGACTGTACCCTTTTGCACTCCCAACAGCATGCCTGAGAATTCCTGTTGTACCACACCCTCATTAGCATTTGGTGTTGTCAGTATTCTGGATTTTGGCCATTTTAATGGGTAGAGAGTGAAACCTTATTGTTGTTTTAATTGCACTTCCCCGATGATCTATGATGTGGAGCATCTTTTCATGTACTTATTTGCTATCTATATATCATCTTTGTTGAAGTGTCTTTTACGGTCTTTGGCCCAATTTCTAATTAGGTAGTTTGATTTCTTGTTGTTGAGTTTTAAAAGTTCTTTGCATACTTTATATATAACAAACCTTTATCAGATATGTCTTTTGCAAAAATATCTTTGCAGTAGGTGACTTGTCTTCTAATTCTCTTGAGGTTGCCTTTCACAGAGCAGAAGCTTTTGATTTTAATGAAGCCCAGCTTATCAATTATTTCTCTCATGGATCATGTTTTTGGTGCTATTATTTAAAAAGGCATCACAACACTTACGGTCATCTATGTTTTCTTCTATGTTGTCTTCTAGAAACTGCATAGTTTTGCATTTTACATGTAGGTCTATGATCCATTTTGAGGTAATTTTTGTGAAGGGTATAAACATTTGTAGGTAAATTTCTTTGCATGTGGATGTTCAGTTGTTTCAGCTTCATATTTGAAGAAAGTATCTCTCTCTTTTATATTGCCTTTGCTCCTTTGTCAAAGATCATTTGACTTTGTTCATGTCAGTGTATTTCTGGGCTCTCTATTCTCTTCCATTGATCTATTTGCCAATTGCTTCTCTAATAGCACAATGCATTGATTACTGTAGCTTTAGAGTAACTATTGAAGTTCAGTAGAATTAGTCTTCCAAATTTGCTTTATTTCCCCCCTTCAATATTTGTATTGATTATTTTGGATCTTTTGCCTTTCCATATACATTTTAGAGTCATTTTGTTGGTATCCATAAAATAACTTTGCTGGGATTTTGAAAGAGATTGCATTGAATCTATAGATCAAATTGGGAAGGACAAACATCTTGACGATGTTGATATTCATGAACATGGAATATCTCACCATTTATTTAGCTCTTCTTTGATTCTGTTTATCAAATTTTGTCATTTGCCTCATATAAACATTGGACATATTTTGTTAGATTTATACTTAAGTATTTCATTTTCTTGAGTGCCCATGAGTGGTGTTATGATTTTAATTACAAATTCTATTTATTTATTTTTGATATATAGGAAATCAGTTGATCTCTGTATTTTAAACTTGTATCTTACAACCTTGCTATAATTGCTTATTAGTTCCAGGAGACTTTCATCAATTCTTTTGAATTTTCAACAGAAAATCCATGTCATTTGTGAGCAACAATATTTTATGTCTTCTTTCCCAGTCTATGTTTTATTCCTTTTCTTGTCTTACTACATTAGAAAGGATTTCAAGTATAATATTGAAAGGGAGTAATAAGAAGGGATATCCTTGCTTCATACCTGATCTTAATAGGGAAGTTTCTAATTTCTCACCATTAAGTATAATATTAGTTAGCTACAGGTATTTTGTAGATGATCTTTATCAAGTCCTAACTTAGTATGAGGTGTTTGAATTAAAAATTTTTTAAATGCTTATTTTTTTATTTTTATAGAAAGGGTGGGAGGAGGGTCAGAGAGAAGAGACAAAATCCCAAGCAGGCTCCATTCTATCAGAGCAGAGCCCAACACAGGACTCGAACTCATGAACTATAGGATCGTGATCTGAGCTGAAATCAAGAGTTGGACACTTAGCTGACTGAGCCACCCAGGCACCTCTTTTAAATTTCTTAAATCATGAATGGGTATTGGATTTTGTCAAAAGCTGTTTCTGCATCTATTGATATCATCATGTTATTTTTTTTATTTAGTCCATTGACGTGATGAATTACATTAATTTTCAAATGTTCAACCAGTCTTGCATATCTGGGATAAAATTCCACTTTGTCAGGGTGTATAAATGTTGTCACGTTTTTTAGACTTGATTTGCTGTTATTTTTTTTAAGTATTTGCTTTATGTTCATGAGAGATAGTAGGTCCATAGTTTCTTGTACTGTATGATTTTGGTCTTATGGTAAGAGGCTGACTTAAGATGCATTCCTTCCACTTCTATATTCTGAAAGACACTGTAGAGAATTGGTATAATTTCTTCCTTAACTGTTTAGTACAATAGATTGGTGAAACTATCTGGTCCTGATGATTTCTGTTTTGAGTAAATGGGTTTCAATTATGCTTATGTTGTTAGGTTACTGTGATCATTAGGTGAAATAATGGATGGAAAAATATCTGGTAGTAATAATAATTATAGTAATAATAACTAAATTCCTGATCAGGATCAAAAGCTTCCTCTAGATATCTATGTGCTTCTGAAATGGACATATTTCCAGGTAGATATAATAATAATTAAAATGCGAACAAGATTTTGCAACTCTTTGTGCCTATAGTATACACTTTTATTCCTTAAAGTAGCCACCTGTTTGACAGGACTTATCCCTATTTTGGATGAGGAGGTGAAAAGGCAGAATAGGGGAATTGCTAAGTATTTTTTTAAGCTTTCCCACTTAGGTTGGTGCCAGTGTCACATGGTGAAATCACAGTCTCTCATTCCCTTACAGTGTATTGACAGGGCCAAACCTATGTAGATTGAAGTAAATCTTAGACAAACTATAATAATATTAACATGATGTGTTACAAACAATAAATTTTTCAAGATTGTCAAATAAACGAGTCTGCCTAGAGATATTACTAAGTGTGGCAGAAACCTAACGCTTCGTTTATTTTATTTATGATAGTCAAAGCAATTAAATATTAAACCTATTTGCAATACAAACTGAAGGAAAGCTCAAAGATACTTATAATGTTAAATCATTTTTATTACAGTTGGAAATAACTTCTTTTAAGACAACCAAAGGAGTTTTATATTATGTCTAAAGTGATGTGTTTCAATATAACTTAATGTTTCTGATACTTCAGGTGGAGTGTTTTAGAATTTTGATCATTCTAGATGTCAATTTCGCATCCTGATCCTAAGTTAATGTTTTTAATATCTAGTGTTTAATCAATTTCTTATTTTTTGCCCCTAACACATGCACACACACACACTCAGACTTTAATATTTCACTAACTACTTAGTGAAGCTTTAACCTTTTGTTCAGGGCACAATGTGAAAACATAACCGAAATTAATTTTTTAATGTTTATTTATTTTTGAGAGAGAGTGTCAGAGCACAAGCAGGGAAGGGGCAGAGAGAGAGAGGGAGACACAGAATCTAAAGCAGGTTCTAGGTTCTGAGCTGTCAGCACAGAGCTCAGAGAGTATAACTGAAATTAAAAGCTTTTTGACCAATTGGGCAGTTAATTAATATACTATTTTCAACTACTATTGCAATCTGAAGAAAATAACACAAGTAGAAAAAGAAAAGATTTGACTGAGTTACTGTTATCTGAATTATTTAAAAATCATTGTGTTGGGGGTGCTTGGATGGCTCAGTCAGTTAAGTGTCTGACTCTTGGTTTTGGCTCAGGTCATGATCTCATGGTTCGTGGGATTGAGCCCTGGGTCGTGCTCTGCACTAACTGTGCTGAGATTGCTGGGGATTCTCTCCCTTCCTCTTTCTCTGCCCCTCCCCTGCGCGCTCTCTCTCTCTCTAAAAATAAATAAACCTTAAAAAATCATTATGTTGTGTTAGAAAATAATTTTTTAAAAGGCAAACTCATGATTTTCATACAAATATAAAATGAACATATGTCAAAGATCTTATCTCATTATTAAATTAGGAAAAGAAAAGATGTTATAACTAGTTCAGAGATGCCAAAAAAGCAGAGACATTTATAGATCAGGAATACTGAACACATGTGGAAATACCTGCAGCACAGGTTTCTCTCCCCCTCCTCCTTTCTCCGGGAGTGGAATGCAGGGGCGGGGCTTCCCTCCACTGAACAGAATATATAATGCCTATCAATAGGCATTACTGACTGCACTGCTATCAGTGTTCTACAACTTAGAGTTGTAAAATAGCCTAAAGATAATAAAGGCCAAAGAGCCCCCATGAAACCAGTCATTTCACCTTAATAACTATGCTCTGAAGCCTTAAACAGTACATGGTTTCTCACTGAAGCACACATTTTCCCCTACCCTTGGTGATAGGACCTTCTATGTTATGAAACATTATCAATATTCACTGTTTTAGTTTAATGTAGCTTACCTTTGAACAGAAATTTTTGTTTACTTATTTAAAAAAATTTTTTTAACATTTATTTATTTTTGAGAGACAGAGAAAGACAGATCATGAGCAGGGGAGGGTCAGAGAGAGAGGGATACAGAGAATCAGAAGCAGGCTCCATTCTCTGAGCTAGCTGTCAGCAGAGAGCCCAACGCAGGGCTCGAACCCATTAACTGTGAGAACATGACCTGAGCCGAAAGCCGGGCACTCAACCAGCTGAGCCACCCAGGCAGCCCAATACTTGTTTACTTCTTAGAGCAAACCTGAATGTCAAAAGAATTAATGAGGTTCCATTTTGGCATGAAAGAATGAGCACAGGGTAACCTTGTATGTTTTGGTAAAGTAATGGAAAATTAAGTAAGTGATTTGAATCTTTGGAAAATCTTTACAGTCTCTTCCAAATCTGTGATTCTAAGAATTTCTTGTAGAGAAATAATTTCTTTGTCCCTTAACCCAGCCCAAATCTACTGAATCAATCTTTGCAAGCGGAGTGAGAGGTTTCTAGAACTGGGCACTTTTCCAGCCCTTGAAGAGGAAGTGAGATCCCAAAGAACATGTTCTAACTTGCACATTGCTCCCTCTGTTCACAAATTTGACAATCGCATCTTGAAGCTAAGCAAGAGACCGTGGCTCTGTTTTTAACAAGCATCAGTGACTGGACCTGGTAATGCAGTGACCAGAGGTGTCCCAACAGCAGGACTGCTTGTTGCTGCTGTGAAGAGCCTCTTTAGCAGCCTTTGTCTGGAACTGCAAGCAAACATCAAAGGGAAAGGGAAAGGAAAATGGCAATTTACTACTTTTTAGAAGGTCTGTTATTTGAGGAATGGTGGGATCTTCATTTCTGAGAGCTTTCAAAATTGTTCTTTGTTTCTCACTATGATCAATGTGCTTGAATAGCTTAGCTTACTGAGTCGATAGAGCTTGTGTTTTTCTCTTGATGAGAATGCAGTTCTCATTAGCATTAACAACAATTCCACATTGCTCTTGTCCCAATTTGCCAATTGTCTTTTTCCTTTCAGAAAATGGATATTTTCTCTCTCTCTCTCCTAAAACTACTTCAGCCTTAAAATTTTTAGGTGGATTTAAAATGTGTTTTAAAGCCCATTCTTCTGTAACTTCCAAATATTTGCAAGTTTTATCCTTTAGCAACTTACTTGGTACACATATGAGAGTTAATAAGTGATGAAAGTATATATGAAATTAAGAATTTAATTTCTTTGGAGTAATGCTTAATGCACTCTTAATTAAGAAAAAATATACATATGCCACAAACTCCTTTAGCGTGTGTACACGTGTTTTTTTCTACATCTGTTATAGACTCCTAAGATTATTTTTGTATAAATTCTAATTGTCCTTTTTTAGAAATCAATACAGAATAACAGGCATATTTCCTCCAGATAATAGTAATTCTTTAAATGGAAATAACTTTGGCCATTGTTTCATTTTTTTTAAAGGTTCAAATTATTTTAGTATGATAAATGAGAGTCCCTGGATATTCTTAATAGCTATATCCTGTTGGTTTAAGACCTCACTTTGCCGAATTTATGATTAAAATGCTTTACTTATAGTTAGATGTATACAAATAGTTCTTGCACTTGACTATGATAGAATTTGGAAACTGCAATTTTGATCAAACTAGTATCCTGGGAGTGATTTTACAGTTTATTTGAAACTCAAAGTAGATTACCTTATGAATCAGTAATTAATTAAATCTCAAAATGTCCCAAAGATAATACTGATCTTTTTGAAGACAACACCTCCCCAGCTCATCCTTGGTATTCTAAACATAGCTGACCCTTCTAAGAGGAAGAAAAAGCGCCTATTCAGGTCTTGACCAGGACCTTCTGCTCTCGCTGGTCTCTGTGATTCTTATGTTCTTGGAACCTTAGTTTGGTGATGCATTTAGAGTCCCCTCTCTAGCCTCCAGACTCATCATTGTACATTGCTCTGACTCTAGTTTTCTTAATTACCCACATCTTTCCCTCTGAATTACTGTGGAGCTCCAAATTAATATTCAGTCTTATAGTTCTCCATTATTTTCAAGGCATCCAGAATAATCTTTCTTAAAACCCAAATTCCAACCTGTCATTCTCTGCCTTAGAGTCTACAGTGATATCTCTTTCCCTTCAGCTCCTTTGACGAGAGAGAGAAGCCCAATTTATGGCTCTAGCCAGACCTCGTGCCATGGCTCAAGACACATGCTATGCTCTAGCCCAGGCATTGTAGAGTGCCCCCCCAGGGGCATCAGCACTACCTGGGCACTTGTCAGCCTACAGATTCCTCAGAGATCCCCCGCCCCCCCACAATTACTGAATCAGAACCTCTGGGATGGAGCCCAGAGGTCTGTGTTTTAACAAGCCCTCTAGGGGATCCTGAAGCAGTCCCAAGTTTGAGAATCTCTGCTAACCTCTCAAAGACTTAGAATTCTAAAGCATTCTATCTCTTTCTCACTTACAGAATGACTTGCCCTCCCTCCCCCAACTTAGTTTCTAGTGCTCCGCTCACATCCTCTTCATTGGGCTAACTCCTGTTTGTCCTTCAGTACAAGATGAAACTTAATCTGAGAGTTCTGTAAATCCCCATACTAGGTCCCACATCCCTTCTTTGTGTCCTCATGCAAAATCTGTGCTATCTTTATGCTAGCCCTTGCCACCTAACAGCCTGATATTTTGCTTTCATGCTTCCTTCTCCAACTCAAGATTATAATCACTATAAGAGTAGGGCAGTAAGCTGATGGTTCATGAAATTCCCTTTTTCTCAGTTAAGCATAATGCCTGAAGCAAAATAGATCCACAAGTGTGAAACAAATGCTTATTGGGTAAATATGCTACCTATTTACTTTACATCAGTTTTTAATCGTCATTTAGAATGACTGATGTCATTTCATATGTATATATGAATATGTCATTTCATATGTACATATGTTTCCTTAGTTTGATTTTAAGATTGAAAAAGATGCTCAAGAGTACAGGTCACTTTTTTTGGTATATCCTCCTTTTCTTTCTTTCAACAATAGTAAACCAAAATCTTCTGCACATGGAATTTTATTTCAAAGCATTATCTGAAAAGACACAAGTAAATCCTTAGCATCTCTGATTATCATTAGGAGGAGAATGGGAGCATGGGCAGAATGACGTTTGTACCTAGACTAATTTTGAATAAGCCTTCACTATTCATTTTTGTTTATGCATGTTAACATGTACTGATTAATAGTATACAAAGTCTTCTGGAATTTTCTTGGAAGATTGGACT
Organism: Suricata suricatta; assembly: GCF_006229205.1. NCBI lineage: Eukaryota > Metazoa > Chordata > Mammalia > Carnivora > Herpestidae > Suricata > Suricata suricatta. Next base: position 17,245,820 of record NC_043714.1, read on the forward strand.
TATTTATCTGGATTTTGAAAGCATGTTCTCCCATTGCCAAGGCTGTAGTTTTTCACATAAGTAATAGCATTTATACCAGATAAAATACTGACAATCAAAAGCTGAGTTCCCAGAATCACTGAATGATTTCTACCAAAGAAATTTTACCTTAACTAGCACTCCCATTGGTAAGTAGAAGAGTAAACAGAGAAGTCTTTAAGGTATATCTTAATAGCTTCCAGGTTCATGCTTACTAAAATCAGTAGATATGTTGAATTGGGGTCCTATCTTATGGATTAACTTCTGAAACTCTAGTTCAGAGATGGTTAGTGAAGATAATCTAAAAAATATTTCAAATATGGAATCACTGGTAATCCCAATATTGTGAAATATCACTACTTCACTTCCATCTTAAAGCAAATAAGAAGTACATATTGAAACATATTCCCTTAAGTGATCCAGGTTCAGTCCCTAGAATATAATATTTAATGTAGAAGAGAATAACTTATAATAACATGGGAATTTTAAAAGGATTAGAAGGTCTTACTCTCTTCTTTCTGAAAAGAATTGTCTCCTTGCTAACATTTCTAAGCTACTTTTGAAGTTTATAAGATAAAGACAACCTATTGAAATACCTCCTGGGGAGACACATACCCTGGCTATGTCTAATTGGCTTCGCTGTGTGAGTCAGATGACTAGCTATTCACCTTCAAGGATGGATTGTTTTTGAGTTTTAAATAGATGCATCAGGTCCCAAAGACTAGATACTAGAGCTCGGGATTGTGAATCACACTGTCCTTCATACCCAAAATGAGAGTGTGGGACATCATGATCTCTAAGGATCCTTGATACTTTTCTAAATAGGAAGGTTGCCTAGTTAAAAAAAAAAAAAGTGGCGGGGGGGGGGGGCTTTGTGGTCAGGTAGCCTGAGAGCTACATTCTACTGGTTGTGATCCTACAAAGTTATTAAGTCTCTGTGAGTCCCACTTTGTACACCTGCAAACTGAGAACACTATACCTATATCACAGAATTACAGTAAAATTTCATTCATGGCTAGTGAACCTAAAGTACACAGAACTGCACCTAGCATGGTGAAGATGCTCCTTCCCGAAATGCATTAAGAAGGTATGCTTCCGCCTCTGCCCACAATTAAGCATGTAACTTTAGGAAAGTCACTTAAACCTAAGTTGTTTTCAGGATGCCTGGTTGGCTCCATTGGTGGAGTGTACAACTCTTTATCTCAGAATTGTGAGTTCAAGCCCCATGTTGGCTGTAGAAATTACTTAAAAAATAAATTCTGATAAAACCCCCAAAAGAATCTTAAATTGCTATCATCAGTCAAACCTTGACCCTAAGTTCTAACAGAAACCACAACTGTGAGGCTCTCAACATATAAATGTCCTTGGTGAGAATATCAACCATTTTCAGGCTGATCTATGCTTATTGGAAAAAATATCCCATGGTTATTTTTGGGGGGTGATTTACTATTTAAAAAGATTGCCTTGGGGTGGTGGGAGAAGGGCTGAAAGGATGCATATTCACAAAATTTGAAAAACAGTTCCATAGCTCTGCACACATCCCTAAAGCAGTTGCTAAAAACAGCGCTTGGTGTTGTATCCCTTGGCTACGAGCCTCTCATTTGCTACGGGCACACAAAATAATACAGGAAATACTTTATTCAAGAGAAGTTAATTTATCTTTCTTCAGGCAGCCTTATCTGTGCCAAATGTGAACCACTCTTGAAAGTCTACATATCTAGCTGCACTGGTTGTATTTTAAGTGAAAAGGAATATATTCCTTTGTATGGGCTGCAAGACACAAGTGTATGCAGTTGAATCAACAGCAAAACTAAAGTCCAGTCATGTCATTCCACTAGTCAAAACTACCCAGCAGCATTCCATTGTTATACCCAAGTTTCCAATATCACCCCCCAAAACCAGAGGCTACCAGGGAGACCGAGTCACGCATGCAAAAGCAAAGGGCTTTATTATTACGGGCTTATAAGCTCGGGCTTACAGACTTCACCAACACAGTGAATCCATGTGGCCAGAGCCCCGAACATGGTGGGGTAGGGGCTTTTTTGGGAAGGGGGCATTACAGGAAATGGCGACACAGGCACAGCGATCCAATCCCTACCCCCTAACAATACTGGCAGTAACTTTAACCATACATCAATACTTTTAGTGGGAACCAATCACAACATTTAGAGTACTGACCAATCACAGAGTGGGCCCAGTACCCTCTGTAGGGTGTGACTAGTCTTAAGCAATAAGTGATTATCTTATAGCCTCTATCTTTAGGCCTGCCCTTAGAAATGTTAAAGGTGTTAACTGGCCTTTCCTGATTGGGTGTTACAAGGGTTGTCCCTCCTTCCTTGGGCAACGTGTGCCCTTCTATTGTCTAATGATTCTGAGAAGCCGACTTTAGACCTGCGTCCTTACACCATCCCTCTCAAATCCTCACTCCAATCTATCACACCCTGTACAACTGGCCCCCTTTTCCCTATGACCTCATCTATTGCTGTTCTCCCTAACCATCAGCTTCAGTCACAAAAGCCTCCTCAGAGAAACTCCTGTTTCAGGGCTTTAACACTCACTCCACCTGTGCTACCAAGGCTCTTTGCCCAGATATCTATCTATCATTATGCTTCCTCCCCTTACTTTCTTAAGGTTTCACATTGTCATTTTTCACTGTGGACTTCTCTGGCTACCCTTTCTATTATTGCAACCCTCCTATGCCTTCCCTTTTCTATCATTTATTTATTTGTCCTTAGTAATTGTTATTAAATAATATTTTATATATTTTATTTATGTATCTTGTTCATTGCTTGCTCCAATACTTTGTGAGTTATGAGAGAACAGGTGTGTTTTCTTATTTGCTTTCTTCACTACTTACAAAGCATTTAAAATAGGACCTAGGCCAGAATAGGCTCTCAATACATTCTTATCGAGTGAGTGACTAAATGGATGTTCATAGCCTGACTGAGGAGAAGTGATTCATCATCATAAACCATCAGAGATCTTACAGTATGAGCTTTCAAAAGAAAAGATTAAGTTTTGCTAGTTCTCTGCCTCCTCAGAACTTTTCAAAGCTCTGGGTTATATGGGGCATACAATAATTATTGATTTTATGAATTTATTTATTTATGAATGATTTAAGCTTCCTAATTATCATCACAGTGTGTCTTAAAATAAAACACCATGTATGAGCAACTGGTTTCATATTATAATTTGGCTACCAATTTATTTTTAGAGACTTAAATATTGATTTCTTATTTCTGACCTTCAGTGTTCACATCTTTAAATGGGAACAATATTATTTTTAGTGGATGTATCTAAGAATTAGGATATCTAGGTTATATACAATGTCTTGTAGATAGCAAAGTTTTAAAAAACATTAGATGTTACTTTTTTTTATTAAAATAACTCTAGCTCTACATTGGCTACTACGATACAATTTACATTTACATTGTTCTCTTTGAGGATGAATTTAAAATCTCAGGTGCAACAAGACCATCTGTAATAATAAAACAAATTGTAGATTCATATTCTCTTTAAGTTCCTCCTAAATCTCAAGCTACACCTGCGCAGGAAGTACTATATCACATAAACAAAGCCTTATTCATTGACTACCATCAAAAAAGGAGAAAAGGGGGGTAAAATCTACAACTTCCACAGGAAATCCCAAGCACAAATTCTGACAGCTGCCTCTATTCACTTGTTATTACTGCTTTGACCATTGTTTTAACTACGGCTCAAAAAAAGACATTATTTTCATGGTACTTTTACCTCCTTAAAGCAAAGTAGTATTGCTGCTCTCCAATCTTCATGATCTTCATGATTGCAATTCTTGCACTAGTCAGCCAGGCTGAATTAAACGAGGCAACCTAGGAAGTCAAAGATTAAATTCTGAAAGTTAAAATTAGAGTGTAAAACATTCTTTCATGTGCCATAAAGCATATATACAGTTCCTTCAATTATAGCCCTGGAGAACCGTCTCTGTGGGAAGGCATACTTCATTAACTTTCAACTATGCAGGCCTGGGGCAGACACGGACATCATCTTACAAAATTAATAGTATTTTGGTCATAATTTTCTTCTTCTCATCAGGAGTAAAAGATTTGTAAGAGTAATTGTTTTAAGGAAATCTTGATAAGGGAACTAATATACTTCAGAGCGGTTTCTAAATTTATCCCAATTGTGAACTTGTCCTATTTATCCAAATTCCTGGAATTTATTTTTGTTTTGTGCTGACCGGTTTTTGACTCATTCATCTCATTAGTCGTTCTTTGTTAAATTTTAATTATGTTCTAAGAGAGGCTATGGTTAGAAAACAGCACTGATTATATGCAGTATAATTTATTGTCTGAGTTGGTAAAATTGTCAGTTTTGACAATTTTTAGTCATTTTCTGACTCTTCAGAGTAGTTAAAACTTTAAACAAATATTTTTTACAGTAAATCAGGCAAGTCCAATTGGAATAGATATAGAAATGTTTTTAGACATTATACATACATTTGGGGTAATTTCTTTGGAATAATTATATGATCTACAAAGACTGACTTTGAAAGATCCTTAAATTCCTATAGAATGGCTTCTCAGTTCCACTCAAATTAATTTTGAGCTTCATGTGGCTACATTTTGTTGAATGCCTGCTTTGGTGAAGAGAACACGTTGATTCTCTACACTGACTCTTCATTCCCTGTGGGGAAAAATAATGACAGTTTCATTTGCTAGACTCTCTGGATTGATTTTTTTTTCTCTCAATAGTCCTTTGCCTTACATATTAGGCTACCTAATACTCCTAGAAGGAGGCAGATGTGTATTTAGAGACCAATGGTAGAAGTAATATATTTAACATTGATTTTTTTAATGTTTATTTATTCTTGAGAGAGAGAGAGAACCTGAGAGGGGGAGGATCAGGGAGAGAGAGAGACACAGAATCTGAAGCAGGCTCCAGGCTCTGAGCTGTCAGCACAGAGCTCAGCACAGGGCTTGAACCCACAAACTGTGAGGTCATGACCTGAGCCAAAGTCAGATGCGTAGGTGACTGAGCCACCCAGGTGCCCTTTATTTTCATTTATTTATACTACAAGTATTTATTGAGCACTCCTTTACTGTCTATTGCTAAATAACAAAGCACTTCAAAACTTAGCAGCCCAAAATAACAATCTGATTATTTTGCATGATTCTGTGTGTTGATGAGGGCTCAGCTGGGTGGTTATTCTGCTGGTCTTGCTTAGGGTCTCACATGAGATTGCAGTCAGATGGCAATCTGATGGGGCTGGATCACCCAAGATGGCTTCTTCACTCACATTTTGGGAACCTGGGGGCTCCTACATGCAGCCTCTCTCTTCAGTGGGTTGACTAGATTTCTTTCATAGTGGCTTACAATTCTAAGAGGCAGTTGGAAACTATTACTCTTCTGAAAGTCTGGTCTCACAGTCTTAGGATGTCACTTCCACTATATTTTACTGGCAAAAGCTAATCACAAGATAAGGCTATTTTCAAATGATTTTTATATGAGAGAAATGAGCATTTCAGCTCAGATTAGGGAGCTGGATAAAATGTCTCTTCAACCTCTACAATAAGAGAAGACAAGACAGGACAAATAACATACTACTGACATTTTGTAAACCTTCCAAAAAGCTTAGGTCACTGGATGATCAACTACTTAAAATCTAGAGAGATAGGCCCCTACAGGGAGAAATACAATGTGAGCATTAGTTTACCTTGGACAGATACCACCAAACCACATAGAAGCTGGTAAGAATATTCAGCTAGCAACTTTTAATGAGTTGCTAAAGAATAGGTATGAGCTTGAAGGATAATATGAGGCCCCCGGAGGCTACAGACATGGGGACGATTGACTGCCCTTGCCACTTCTCCAGTTAAGCTCTACCAGGTGCTCACAGAGAAGACCAACAAGAATCCTCAGAAAACCTCCCCAAGGTGCTGGTTTAGGCAGGGAACAGCAGGCACAATCACAACTTTATCTGGATGTATCTCTCTTATCTCCCTTATGGAACAAAAGTCTTAGTCCAGAGGGGAAAGGACAACTAAAACTGTAGGGTACTGGTGAGAACTCACTGTAGCTGGGGAAGGGAACCAAGGGGAGAAAACTTTTATCCCTGGTGGAGGGAATAAATATGTGCTAGACCAAATTTAACATCTGAAGAAGATGCGGGGACATCTATAAAGGGCATACTCACAAGGTTCATACTGCCTGCCTAACCCTAAGGCTTAATTAGAACATCAGAAAATGAGCCTCTCTCCCCACCACCACATTAAAAATTATTGAGTGTAAATAATATGGAATGTATAGTGGGAAACCAGTACAAAGGAAAGATCTGGGGCTAAGCAGGAAGTAAGTGTTGAGAAAATCCATAGGTAAAGTAATTCATATCATAAATACAAGATATCATTAGAAGAATATAATGTGTAATCACAGTAATAACAAACTTCAAACTCTGCCAACTTCTAACTAGATTAACATAAAACTTCACTCCATAAGCCTTACAGAAAAAAGAGACAGGTTTATCTCAAAACGTACAAAAATTACTTACTTTGTTAATTGGTATTTTGTACAACATGACCAGATTCTAACAACAACAACAACAACAACAACAACAAAACCTTATGAGATATGCAAAAGGGCAAGGAAAACAAAGTCTGAAAAGATAAAGTGGTTATCAGAACCAGACTCAGATATGACAAACATGCTGGAACTATCAGACAGAAAACTTAAAATAACTAAGATTAATTTAAGGCTCTAATAGAAAAGAAATATGCAAGATAAGAAAGGCAATTTCAGCAGAGTTAGAAACTATAAGACAAAATCAAATGAAATGCCATAAGTGAAAAACACAGTAACAGATATAAAGAGTGACTTTGACGGGCTCATGAGTAGCCTTGACATAGCCTAGAAAAGAATTAGTGAACTTGAAGATAGGCCAATAGAGAGTATTCAAATTGAAAAACAAAAAGGAAGAAAAGGCGAAAAATCAAACAGATCATCTGATATCAAATGGTATAATAGCAAATAGTATAACATATACATAATTGGAGTCCAAAGGAAAAAGAAGAGAGAATGGGGCTATGTATATATATTTGAATAAAATAATGAGTGGAATATTTTCAAAATTAGTGTCAGACATCAAACCACAGATCTCAGAACCACAAAGAACATGAAGAAAAATACATTAAAAAAAAAAAAGTAAAAAAAACAAGCGTAGGCATATCCTGTTCAAACTGTTGGAAACTAAAAACAAAAAAAAAATCTTAAGATCAATCAGTGCATATTTACCTACAGAGGAACAGTAATAAACAACAGGCTTCTTGTCAGAAACAACTTAAGAAAGATGATAGTGAAGAGCCATCTTTAAAGTTGCAGGAAAATTCCAAACCCAGTGAAAGCCACCTACAAAAGTAAAAGAAAAATATAGTCTTCCTCAAACAAAGGGAGAGGAAAGAAGCTCCGTCTTTTTCCACTTTTTTTGTGTTATTGGGAAACAGACACAGGGCATATCATGGGGGAAGTAGTGTGATGCCTACTGACAAGGCTCAGGACAATGATAGCCAGAGTCAAGGATACCACTGTGACCAGGCCTACGCTCAACCTCACAGAAGTGGAAAAGTTGATCCCTACATACCAAGATCACCAAAAATATGGAATGCTTGACGAATTTGTGAGTCATCTTTGCACAGAGGCCATGTTAATCTTCTCTATATCATTCCAATTTCAATATATGTGTTGCTAAAGTGAGCATGCTCCACTCTTGAATTAAAAAATGTCCTGTACATATAGGAAGAGAAGAAATTAGTTGGAGTACACCTTTGGAGATTAGCTACAAGCATCCAGTGCAAACAAGGTAAAAGTTATGCTATTGGGGAAACTCCATGTTACCTCAGTTGGTCTACATGATTTATATGAATTCTTAAAATTGAATTATTTTTTAATGGTACATTAAAAATGGTATTTTTTAATTGTACATTGTTGTTCATTACTTTATCAATCTGGAGATAGATGTTTTGTGTGTGATATATAAAAACGGTCTATTTTAAAATTAGATTAACATATATTTGAAATGATAGAATGGTGGGCTACACATAGTAGCTATGGCTGATTATAATCAATATATGGAAACTTAGCCAGAATCTCAATCAGACTCCCTGCTGTCAGCACAGAGCTCAATGCAGGGCTCCATCTCATGAACTGTGAGATCACAACCTGAGCCAAAATGAAGAGTAGGATGCTTAACCAACTAAGCTACCCAGGCACCCTTCTATATGTTAATAATAAATGTCAATCAAGAGTCAAACTGATTAACAAGGGTCAATAAATACAATTTCAATTTCAGAATTATTGTTTACTTTTAAAAATGCTTATTTATTTTTTTAAAGTTTATTTTGAGAGAGAAAGAGAGAGTAGGGGCAGAGAGAATCCCAAGCAGGCTCCACACTGTCAGTGCAGAGCCTCATGTGGGGCTTGAGTTCATGAACTGTGAGATCATTACCTAAACTAAAGTCAGATGCTTAAGTGATTGAGTCACCAATTGCTCCTAAATGTTTATTTATTTATTTTTGAGAAAGCGAGCAGAAAAGACAGGCAAGAGAGAGAATCCCAAGCACACTCTGCACTGACAGCCTAGAGCCTGATGTGGGGCTTGAGTTCACAAACCATGAAATCATGACCTGAGCTAAAATCAGCAGTCATTCAACTGACTGGGCCACCCAGGCACCCCCTGAATTATTGTTTATTAACATTATCTTTTCACTGTCTTTTTAATCTTATATTTAAAAAGAAATACATTGGTTATTTCAATTTGACTTTGACAAATATGTATAGAGTCAATCTCTTCACTTTTTAAAAATCCAATAAAAATTATTGGAGTCAATTATATATTGGTACTCTTAAAATTATTCTACGGAGACTTACAAGGATATTTGGGATATAATGTAAAATACGACTGAGCTGCACAACTTTCAGATAGTGAGAGTGAGTCATGCTTAGTACATTTATGTATATATGTTAAAGAAAAAATATTTAATGATACTTGTTACAGATGGTGAGGCACACAGTTACCGGTGTAGGGACTGCTGCTATGGGATTGCACAGTGTGGGAGACAGATGGGCTTAACTCCAAACACAGCAGGGGCAAGTGGGAATTTACAGACAAAGAGCAGGGTGTGGGTCAGTGGATGGAAAATTAGTAAGTAGAAACACCAGAAGTAAAGGGGGTTCCAGGTAAACCAACCTAACCGAACACAGGCCACAGTGATCAATATCATCTGAGAGATGGAGAAAGACAAGGAACTTGATCATATATTGAAGGTGATGAGATAGTGAGAGAGGAACATGTTGGTTAAACTACTTGGTGGAGTTCTTACTAAAACTGGATTTTACAGGGAAGTGAACAGATGGGCCTAAGAAAAGCCTCAGGAACCTGACTAAAGTTTAGCCAAGCAAAAAAAAAATCTTTGTCATGTTATATCAATCATAACATGATAGCATTGAATAAAGTTAGCATTGAATAAAGCAGTGATTCTCAAGTTTGAGCAAGACTCAGAATTACCAGGAGGGTTTGTTAAAAAAACAGATCACTAAGTTCTATCTTCAGGATATCTAATTCAGTAGACCCTAGGTAGGGCCTGAGAATTTGCATTTCTCACAAGTTTCTGGATAATATTACTGTCTTTGGTCAGAGGCCAACTCTGAAAACTCCTTGCATAGATAATCAAATATGCTTTCAGGTCAGACACACTGAGGAAAATCCAAATTTGCTACCAATTCACTCTGAGAACTTAGGCACAACTTTAATGCTTTAATCTACAAAATGGATTAGTATTGTTTCTAAAGTCCTATGAAGTATGTGCCATAGTCTCTGGAACAGAGGATACATTTTCTGTTAGCAGTGTTGATACTATATTGAATGTTTGATGATGAAGGTATCATTGATTGTTATGTCTTTTTCAATACATATATTTAATTTGTATCTGTTGACATATTGAACAAATTAAGTAAACAGGATGAATATTTTGATCCTGATAACATTAATAGGAAAACTACCTTTTGAAGTAGAAGTGACTATTTCAGTGCAGTTTCTCAAGAGAGATTTCTATTTTGCAAAACAAAAATTGATCAGTCAACCAACACTCATCAAATACCTTTTTCCTCAGACAAAAAACAAACATTCACAGACACATTCAGTATATACACATAACCTTTAGAATGAATACAAATTGGCTACTTCTAAAATTGGCTATTTCATTTTTCTTCCTTTCTCTTATCATTATGTTTGCTGGTGGCATTCCTTTGCTTTGTGTCTGCTCACAAGCTTCAACAGAGGCATCTTGCGTCAATTGAGCACCTCCAGCAAAAGTGGCTAACAGATGTGTGGGCTCTGTTGTATTTTGGTATTGTAATTTCCTATTACTGAGAAAAAAAAAAAAAAGAGAAGTGTCACCAAGGAATCCAGGGAGATTTCCTGACTAGAAATGCCTTTGAAGTTGAAGAATATTTTAAGACAGAGGTTTTTAATTGTGAAGAATCTTAATCATGTAGAGAAATATGCCTTTGAAATATTTTTCTTTGAACAGTACATTTACCAGTTCAGGCAGCTCATTTCCATGCAATGATATTTTAATTTTAATACACAACTTCCCTTATATTGCATGTATTTATAAAGCTACAATTTTATTCTTAGTCTTATTTATTATATTCTGAAAATTAGGCTACTTGCCTTAAGCTATTCTATATAAATGTTTTTATTCCCGAAGCCCATTATTTTGGAGATGCAATTTTACCCTTTAATAGAGAAAATGATATAAAGTGGTGATGACTGAGGTCTTCTGGGTTTATATTGTTGACTCTCTGCAGGGGGCTGTTCTCCACTTGAAAAGTCTAAGAATTCACACTAATGTTATTTCTGGGTATAAACTCATCAATCAAGTAAAAGAGATTTTATTTCTAAATTTAACTTTCCTAACTAGTTCTATTTGCTCTAAGTTTGACTAGATTAGACTTGCCTTAAAATAAAGATATGATCATGCAAAAGCTAACACAAGGGGAATGAAAGACTTATTCTCTGTTTAAGGCAGGAGAATGACACTGCTCAGTTTATGTCAAAAACACATATTGCCATAAATATTCCATTTCTCCCAATTTAAAGACTCTTTGTGTTAACATTACTAAGTAGTATGTATATCATATCCAGAAACATATTTTATCTCTTTGGTCATAGTAATACAAACATATGGATCCAAGACCATCCAAGCCCATATAAGATGACATTCATTAGGGAACCACATTCTCCTGAATTAATTGCCCTTCTGAAATGAAATAAGTATTTTACAGTTACATTACTTAAAACACAATCACTAAATTGCATATGGATGTGTTAACATCATCAACCTAGCCTGAATGAAGTATCTACCATATTTGTAAATACATTAATAATTAGTACATATGTATGTACCTATGTATATTAATACATCTTTGCCCCAGGGTCTCTTAAGATTTGGACTGCAAATTTAGTTTACAGGATGCTTGTTTTATCCAGTTTTTCTCTTCAGTGGCGTCAATATTGCCAGTGATAAATTTGATTTTGACTTGAGGGAAGACCTACTATTCTCTTCTTTTATCTTTTTCACAAATGCATATTGGGTTGAAACCCCTGGATAACTAATAATATTTTCTTATCAAAAAGGAAATGTAAGGCAAGGAAGACTGTGCCAGATAATGCAAGTCTGATGAAGTCTACTGAAAAAGCCCAGCAGCAGCCTTACATTTGTGCAAAGGAAAATGAACATAGAATAAATTGGACAGGGAGGGGAAAACTTGGGGACCCACCTGGAAGCTGGGATTGCACTGCATATCTCACAAAATTGAGGAAAAATCAACTGCATGTCATGAAGAATGGGGTTGGAGAAGAGAATGCGTAGCATGAGGGGCAACTGGTTGTAGGATGTCAGAGATTATAGTTACAGTAAAGCTAATATAGAAAGCAGGTAAGAGATATAAATAAAATAGCAAGTTTTAGTGTCAAGGACATTATATTTTTCTTCACTAGGAGGCTTGTGTGCCAACCTAGTCAGTTTTTGAAAAATAAGAATTGTCTGGACTTCCCAAATATGCTTTCATCTTTGCTTTAGTGAGAAACCCAGAACAAGGTCTAAAGCAGTTTCACAAGACATCATTTTTGGTTAAAAACAAATAAGCATTTAAAAAATCCCACACTTCAACCCTCCAAAAGTTTTCCTAGAGTCTAATAAAAATACTTTTCTTTTTTTAACTTTACTTAAATTTTAGTTAGTTAACAATGAATAGTATTCCTTTTAACATGAGCATTTAAAAAATCTTTCCTTCATACATGAGCTATAGCTGCTATGAAAACTGATATACCTGGGGTGCCTGGGAGGCTCAGTCGGGTAAGTGGCCAACTTCAGCTCAGGTCATGATCTCACAGTTGTGAATTCGAGCCCCACGTTGGGTTCTGTGCTGACAGCTAGCTCAGAGGCAGGAGCCTGTTTCAGATTCTGGGTCTCCCTCTCTCTCTGCTCCTCTCCCACCCATGCTGTCTGTCTCTCAAAAATAAATGTTTAAAAACAAAAAAAAAACCTGGTATAACTGAAATTTCTGATCAAAATCAAGAGCAAATTTTCCCAGACATCTAATTTGACTATATTTTCCCTAAATTAAAAAAAAAAAAGGTTGCACCGAGTATTAGCTATTTTTCAAAGACATCTCAAAAGAATCTATCGTATACATTCTCCCTTGCCTCTAAAATTTTAGAGTCCATGTCAATAATAATAAAAATAATGCTTACCTTTTTAGCAGATTATTTTAAATTCTAGAAAAGGAATATAAATTGAAAAATACTTTCCTCTACTCAAAGATTAGGGGTTGAAGTCAACATTTATAAGTAAGCATCTTTCCTGTGACAGCAGGTAAGACATAGTTTGAAATTAAAGCACTATAAAAACATTTTACTTATAAATAGGGCAAGTTTTGATAATAAGAGTCTCTGGCTGAGGACACAAGGGTTACAATTCTGTCACTCATTCTGGTGTATGTATCCCTTCCCACACCACAAAGCAATTCTGTGACAGCAGCTAAGAGTCCTATAATTCAATTCAATTCTGACACAGTCTGGAGACTGTCAGATCCCACAGGTTAAGAGCTCAGTCCTATAAAACTGCCAGGACCTCAATGCCAATCACAAGTACAAGTTGTCATCTGTGCCTCTGATGCACCATAAATTGGAAGTTTCGAGGACCCCCTCCTTGGATTTCATTAACTTGTTAGAGTAGCTCACAGAACTCAGAGAAAGTTTTAGTAAATAGTATCTTAAAATACTATTGGTTTATTAGTAATGGATATAACTCAGAACAGCCAGATGGAAGCAAAGGGCAAGCTTGGAGAAGGGTACAGAGCTTCCACGCCTTTCCTGAGCATGCTACTCTCCCAGCACTTCCAAGTATTTCCAAACTGAAAAGTTCTCTGAACCTTATACTTTCAGTTTTTATGGAAACTTCATTATACAAGCACGCTTGATTAAATCATTGGTTATTGGCCATAGATTGAACTTCCAGTCATTCTCCCTCTCCCAGGGAGGTTGGGAGGGTGGGACTGAAAATTTCAACCTTCCATTCACATGGTTGGTTACCCTGGCAACCAGTCCCTATCCTTAAGCACTTTCCAAAGTCACCTCATTAATATAAACTTAGGTGTGGTTGAAAAGAATTTGTTAGGAATATCAAGACACCTTTATTGCTCTTACCACTTAGGAAAATCCTAAGATAGATCTAATAAGAGTTCCCAAATTTGCTGACCACTCTTAATAAAAAAAACCTAACCCTTGGAAATTCCATAGAATTTCCAGATTCTCAACAGATGGTAAAGATAGTGTGACCACCTTTGTTCATAACTGATTCAAATGAGTCCAAATCATCTAGATTTTTTAGAACTGTTCAGATCTCAAATATTCTATTTGTTGTGCCCTCATTTGTCTCAGAAGTTCTGATTTTAGTACATAAAACATAATTTCTTTATCCATTGACCTGAATGGCTTCTGATTCTGCTTCTCAGAAAATTTAAAATAGGTGTAAAAATTACCCTGAGTTTGCATGGTCAATTAATCTACAACAAAGGAGGCAAGAATATACAATGGAGAAAAGCCAGTCTCTTCAATAAATAGTGTTTGGAAAATTGGACAACTACTTGCAAAAGAATGAAACTGGACCACCTTACACAAAAATAAACTCAAAATAGATTAAAGATCTAAATGTGAGACCTGAAACCATAAAACTCCTAAAAGGAAATACAGGCAGTAATCTTTTGGACATCAGCCTAAGCAACATTTTTCTGGATCTGTCTCCTTAGGCAAGGGAAACAAAAGCAAAAAGAAACTGTGGGATTAAAAAAAACATTTTGCACAGTGAAGGAAACCATCAACAGAATCTAAAGGCAACCTACTAAATGAGAGAAGATATTTGCAAATAATATATCTAATAAGGAATTAACACAAAAATATAAAAAATACTTATACAATTCAATGCCAACCCCCCCCCCCAAAACACCAAACACTAAAAATGGCCAGAGGACCTGAATAGGGCATTTTTCATAGACATATAAATGGCCAATAGACACACAAAAAGATGGTCAAAATCACTCATGGTCAGAAAAACACAAATCAAAACCACAATGAGATATCACTTCATACCAATCATAATGGCTAGTATCAAAAAGACAAGAAATAACATGTGTTGGTAAGGATGAGGATAAAAAGGAACCGTTAGGGTGCCTGGGTGGCTCAGTCAGTCAAGCATCTGACTCTTGATTTCACCTCAGGTCATGATTTTGGGGTTCATGTGATCAAGTCCTACATTGGGCTCTTCACTGAGCATGGAGCCTGCTTGGGATTCTCTCTCTCTCTCTCTCTCTCTCTCTCTCTCTTTCTGTCTTTCCTCTCTCTCCCTCTTTCTCTCTGTCTTTCTGCACATGCATCATTTCTCTCTCTCTAAAAATAAATATTTTTTTTTTAAAAAAGGAACTTGTGCACTGCTGGTAGGAAAATAAATTGGCGGTAAAGCCACTATTAAAAATAATATGGAGGTTCCTCAAAACACTAAAAATAGAAATACCAGGGGCGCCTGGGTGGCTCAGTGGTTAAGGGTCCGACTTCCACTCAGGTCATGATCTCATGGTTTGTGGGTTCGAGCCCCACGGCAGGCTCTGTGCTGACAGCTAGCTCAGAGCCTGGAGCCTGCCTTTGGATTATGTGTCTCCCTCTCTCTCTGACCCTTTCCTGCTCACACACACTCTCTCTGTCTCTCTCTCTCTCAAAAATAAATAAATAAATAAACATTAAAAAATAAAAAAAAATAGAAATACCATATAATCCGATAATTTTGCTGTTGGATATTTACCCAAAGAATACAAAAACATGAATTTCAAAAGATATATGCATCCCTGTGTTTATTGCAGCCTTATTCGCAATAGTCAAGATGTGGAAGCAACTTAAGTATCCATCAGTAGATGAATGGTTAAAGAAGATATGGTATATATATGAACTATTACTCAGCCAAAGAAAAGAATGAGTTTTTGCCATTCACAACATGTATTAACCTAGAGTGTATTATGCTAAATGAAATAAGTCAGAGAAAGACAAATACCATATGATTTCACTTGTGGAATCTCAAAAGCAAAACAAATGAGCAAACAAACAAAACAAAAATATACTCATAAATACAAAGAAAAATGGTGGTTGCCAGAATGGAGGGGAGTAGAGGAATATGCAAAATAAGTGAAAGGATCAAGAGGTAAAAACTTCTAGTTACAAATTAAATAAGTTACAGGGATGAAAAGTATAGCATAGGGAATATAGTCAATAACAGTGTAATAACTTTGTATGATGACATATGGTAACTATACTTACAGTGATGGTACAGAATTGTCAAATCACTATGTTGTATACCTGAAACTAATATAACATTGTATGTCAAATATACTTCAATAAAAAATTAAAATAAAATAAGAGGTACTCAGGAAGCTGCTGCAATTTTGACTTCAAACTAATTCAAAATTTTCATTTAAAATGATGGACAAAAATTTTATGTCAAGGAATCAAGAGGAAGTTTTCTTTTGCAACTTTCCTTCCTGTCTAATGTTTCAGTTTTCTTATCCTTCTCTGGCTCTGTTTTTAGTGTAGAAGTTAAAGGTGAATACAAGGAAAGTGTGAAATGCCATCTATACCTTTTGGATGATCTATATTTCTTAGGTTTCATTTATTTTTGTAAAATGCTCAGAAGAAACCCACTTCCAGCTCAGATTCTTTCTTTCAGAGTTTCCCTAGCAACCTACTAAATGCTCATATAAAATATAGGATTTGGTGAAGTCAACATAATCACTATATTCAACATTCTGCTGAGTAAAGCACACAGATCTTTTTATGAGTAATTCTATGAGATGTTGGCTCTGGATATTACAGACACACCATTAACTTTTACACTTAGGAACTAAAAATTCTAAATAACCATATAAAATTGGTATAGAAGACAGAAAGTACTATTTTGGACCAAATGTTTGTGTTCCCCCTCCAAATTCATATGCTGAAATCCGAACCCCAATATGATAATATTATTAGGTGGCACCTTTGGAGTTAATTAGGTTACAAGAGTGGAGTGTTCATGAACGGGATAGTGCCCTTATAAAAGAGACCCTAGAGAGATCTGTTGCCCTGTGCCACGTGAAGACAATCAGGAAAGGGCAGTCTATGACCTGGAAGCAGTCTATTACCTGGAAGCGAGTCCTCATCAAACCTAACCATGCTGGCACCCTGACCTTGGACTTCCAGCCTCCAGAACTATGGGAAATAAATTTCTGATATTTATTAGTCACCCAGTCTATGGTACTTTGTTTTAGGAGCCCAAACTGACTAAGATAGGTATTACATAATTTATTCAGTAACAAGTGAAACAAGTAAATGGTATCCTGATTAGATCAATTTGAACTCGTTTCATGAAAGAGGGATAAAGAAGTTAACTAAAGGGATGTGGGAAAGTTGACGCATTCTGAGTTAGTGGCTGCCTACCACAATACATAGATCTATAGTCCTTTGTGAAAACATTGGGAAATACTGATCTGTCAGACTCCCTTTTACAGTACCTGGAAGACTTAGAAACTCAATTAATGCTGCTTAACACTTGAAGAGAGAGAGGTGGCATAAGGAAATAAGGTGGGGAATAAGGTTGGGGTTTTTTTTTTCTGTTCTGAGGTCATCTCTACAGTTAACCTGGTCTAAGTATTAGCAGAATATTGCTGGAGAAAGAGACACATGACCAGACTGGAGTCTTTATGAACTCATGGTTTCCAATGTCATCTAGGTCCTTTCTTCTCTTCTTCATATGACCCTACAATTGACAGACCAATTCACATCCTATGTCGTAGATAACTATCAGAAGAAACTCGTCTTGACCAAATATGTCCAAACAAATCTGCATACATCTGTGCCTACTATCTTCTGTTAAACAGAAAAGGTGTTTGTGGTCTGCTACTTAGTACCTCTGTGCTTTGCATCTCATACCCCTGCCTTCTCAGGAATATGTTTCTAGCAGTTCTTCTCTTCTCTCCTCTACTTTCAATTCCTTTAACTCCTCTCCCCTTGACTCTCATCCCCAACATACAAAAAACTTTACTTTTAGGTTAAATACACAACACCCTTTCTTCTCTGTAGACTTGTTCTGACGATATTGCCCCTGTTAGGTCATTCTTCCTTTTCACTCTACCCTCCTTCTGTAATTAAACCTTTCTTACCATCCCTTTATGAAGGCCCCACCCTCATGACGTCATCTAAACTGAATTATCTCCAGAAGGTCCCATCTCCAAATCATCGTGGGGGTCAAAGGTTCAATATGTGAATGTTTGGGGGATATATTTCAGTCCATACCACTGAGCTTCTTAGACTTACATGTTTATAGGCTTAACCAAATTTGGAAAAACTTCAGCCACCATTTCTTCAAATATCATGTGTCTCCCTAATTCTCTTCTCTTTTTCTTATGATTCCAATTACAAATGTATAAGAGGCTGTTTACTTTTTTCTCCATAGTTCATAGTTCACTTTCTATTTGATTTCTACTAATTGTTCTGTTCATTGTTCACTCTGTTCAGTTTCTCTTTGTGTTTAATTTTGTATACTTTCCAGTACTATGTTTCTGAGTTCACTAGTATGTCTTTTTGCAGTGTCTAATCTGCTTTTAGATTCCATCCAGTGTGTTTTCTCATGTCACATATTATATCTTTCAACTAAGGATGCAATTTTGGTTTTTCTAATATTTTTCCTTTCTCTCTTCATCCTCACACTTGCCTCTATTTTCTTGAATTTATTTATAACAGATGTTTTAACAGCCATGTCAACTAATTCTAGTGTGTAATTTCTGGGCCTGCCGATACTGATTGATTCTACTTCTGATTATGGGTCTTTTTTTTCTGCTTCTTTGCATACCAAGTTAATTTTTTATTGATGCCAGACACTGTGAATTTTACACTGGTGAGTGCTGAATATTTTTGAATGCCTTTATTTTTGGACTTTGTCCTGAATAAAGCTAAATTACTTGGGTTCAGAACAATCCCCACCTAGGGATAACTGGCCCACTATTAAGCAATCCCAGTCTGTGGACTCTACCCAATGGCACATATTTTAGATCTTTCTACTCTGGCTTGTGGGAACATAAATCACTCCTGCATGAGATCTGAGAATCTCCCTACTTCTCTTTGGTGGTCTTCCCCAGCCCTTGGTAATTTCCTCACATGCATCCTTGGATAGGTCCCAAGACTTGAGAGGGGCCCTCCTGCATTTCTCTCCTCCCTTTCACTCACCCTAAGAATGATAGCTGCCTTGGCTTTCTAAATTTGTCTCCTCAATCCATGAAGTTGCTGAGCTGTTTGAGCTCCTCTTCGAAGGCTCAGCCTGCAAAGGCTCTCCAGGCAGTGAGCTAGGTCACTCATCCAGTCTCATCCTTCTTGCTTCCCCTTTCTCAGGAATCACTGCTCTGAGCTGCCTGAAGTCAAATGTCTGAAAACTGTTATTTCATATATCAGGTCTGCTTTTCCAGTTGTTTAAGATGAGAGGTTAAATCCAGTTCCTATCAATCCACATTGGCCAGAAGCAAAGCCCACATTTTCCTGTGACTTTAGTTCTTAACTTTTTATTTAAATTTAAGTAGGTTAACATCCCTATTACATTTGAATACTGCCTTTGTTAGATACTGAATATTTGCATATAATATACCTATTGATAATTCCCCATTACTCTAACAGAGTTGCCTATTGATGTGCTAATATCACATTCTTTTGATTATGGTGGCTTTATGTTAGGTTGCAACGTTTCCAAGGCAAATCTCTCCCCTTTTCATACAGTTTTTTACTGCTCCCAGATATTATTAAATGATATCGAGACTTTCCCTTTTTAGGTCTTGTTATATGTCCTCAAATAATGTATAGTAATATTCAAGTAAGCCCTTTATCCTGATTGTTAGAAATAAATCTCATGTTTTTTAACCTTATTATAAATGGAACATATTTCATGTTTCTGCTTATTGTTCATTATTCCCAGTATAAAGTAAAGCTACTAATTATTGCACATTTATCTTTTAAAAGGAAATCAAATCTTGTTAATTTATAGCATCAATCATATAATGAAAATATAATAATCTCTTCTTGTCCAATATTTACCAGTATTTTATTACCTAACTTTACTATATTCCTAGCACAGTAGAATTAAGGTTTAATTATGACACTGGAGAGCATTTCTTTCTTGTTTTTGATTTTGATAAAAATCGCTTTAACATTTCACCATTTGAAATATTTGTTGCTGGTTTAGAGTATATAGCCTTTATTATATTTAAGCCATTTATTTCAATGCCTTCTTAGACTTTTTATTATAATTGCTACTTTTATCAATTGCCATTTCAGAATGTATTGAAATAATGAAAACATTTCTTTTTTAATGTGTTAATTAGGGAATTATGTTAATTGTGATATTTCATTCCTAAAATAAATCCTACTTGATAATTTTGATAGACTGTGAATGAACTGAACCTACTATTAAAAGTCAGATACTGTTAGATTGATTAAAAAACAAATTCAGAGCGGCTCCTGGGTGGCTCAGTTGGCTAAGCCTCTGTGTTTGGCTCAGGTCATGATCTCACGGTTAGTGGGTTGGAGTCCAGCATCAGGCTCTGTACTGACAGCAAGCTCAGAGCCTGGAGCTTGTCTTCAGATTCTGTGTCTCCCTCTCTCTCTGACCCTCCCCTGCTCATGCTGTCTCTCTCTCTAAAATAAATTTTAAAAAGTAAAAAAATAAAAAAAATCTAGAAATATGTTGATTTCAAGAATTACTTTTCATGTTTTTATTTTATTTTTGAGAGACAGAGAGAGACAGCACAAGCAGGGGAGGGTCAGAGAGAGAGGGAGATACAGAATCTCAAGCACGCTCTAGGCTCTGAGCTAGCTGTCAGCACAGAGCCTGACGCGGGGCTTGAACCCACCAACCATGAGATCATGACCTGAGCTGAAGCCAGACGTTTAACCAACTGAGCCACCCAGGCGCCCCAAGAATTACTCTTAAAGACAATAATAAAAAATGCTGAGTAGTGCAAAGAATGCAAGAAGACCATAAAAATATAATTAATTATAGTAGGAATTTTAATATAGCTTTTTCAGAATTTGTTAAAATGAGAAAACAAAAATAAAGATGGACTGTAATTAAATAATACAGGATAATCTTAATTTTTATGTGTATATAATGTTATACTCTTTATATTGGGAATAAACTTTTTTCCACATGATCATGGCATGACTGCTATAAAAAATCATAATACAGTTTGCCACAAATAATGACTGCTTTTTTTTATGCAGAGATCCCTAACCATAATTTTTTGAGTTAGAAATGAATAAGAAATATATGACCCAAACTAGTGACTTGGAAACATACTCCTACTAAATAACTGTTGGACCAAAGAAGAAATCAAAATAGAAATTACTAACTGTTAAGGAAGCAGTGTAGAGAAGAGTTAAAATTACTGACATGTAATAATAACTGTGCATAGGAAGATGCATAGCCTTAAATAGCTTCACCACTAAAGAAAAAATTACTGGTTACACAGGATTTTAATAATTATCTTAGAAAAATAGAGAAGATGCAGCAAGAAAAATGTGAAAAAAATAGGAAAAGAAAATTAATAAAGAGAGAAAAATAAAGAGAAAAAAATTATAAAGACTAAAAATTTCAAAAGCTAATGCATTTACAGACCCATAAAACAGAAAACCCCCTCAGAAACCTGGCTAAGAAGAGAAGGATGTGGAGCAAATATATAAAATATTAGAAATAAGAAAGATGACATTAATACTGATATTGGAGAGATTAAAATATGATACAATCAAGTGGCAACAAAATGAAACACTAGGAAGAAAGATTATTTAGCAAAAAGAAACTACACAAATTTTCCACAAGAAAATATAGAGGTTGCAAATTAAGTTAATCTCTACTATTTAAATAGGTAGCAGAATTGAATGGGTGGTTTTAAAAGTGACTTCCAGCTCACCTTTAAAAGCAGATCACTTCAATGTTAGTTAAACAATTCCAGACCACAGACTTTTCTAGATAAATTCTCTTTTATATTAAGAATTCAGTTTAACTTTAATAACAAAGCTTGTGAAGGAGAGCACAAAAAGGAAAACTACTCATCCACTGCTCTTATGAATATAGATGCAAACTCTAACAAAGAAAATAATATCAAGAGGAATCCATTAAGTTGGCACCATATTCTGAAAAATAAAATGACTCGAAAGCACACACATATGTGAGGACAGAGCAGAAGAGCTGTGACAAATCTGCCCAGGATATGCATATTTTTCAGGTCTTTATGGAGAGGATTCCTTTCCTCTTTTGCTTTTTCAGTCTTCCCTCATCCAGGAGATGCACCTGGCAACCTGAGCTGGGCCACCGCTGCAGAGCACTTTTGCAGCAGCCAAACCTAGGAAGTGGGAACAGAAAAGGCCTCCCAGGGCTCAGCCATGGTTCAAGTGAGAAAATGCCCTCTGGCAAGCACTGAGGGCATGTGTGAATGAGATCCTAGAGGGGAAGAGCCACTCTTCAGAGACCCAGATGTGTTTCGGCAAGCATCCTGGACCTCAAGAGTACTTCCTAAAACTCTGGCTCCTCCACTGGTCAGCTGATTCTGAAGTCAAAGTTGTTCTTGCCATTTCCAAAGCTGCTGAGCTTCTTTTATTGTTTTTAATGTTTATTTATTTTTGGGAGATAGAGACAGGCCGTGAGTAGAGAAGAGGCAGAGAGAGGGAGATGGAGACACAGAATCCAAAGCAGACTCCAGGCTTTGAGCTGTCGGCACAGAGGCCAAGGTAGGGCTCGAATTCTGAAACTGTGAGATCATGATCTGAGCCAAAGTCAGATGTTTAACCGACTGAGCCACCCCGGACCCCCAAAGCTGCTGTGCTTCTAATGGAGGAGATATGCAACCTTTTCTATCATCCATGAGTCCTGTACCTTTGCAACCAACGTGGGACTGGATATTCTCCTCCTCTTCCCCATTTTGTCCTTTATTTCTGTCTCATGTCTTTTATCTTTCCAACTCTATCTTTTCAGTTAGACCCTCTCTATGCACTGTTCTCATTTCAGTTTAGGCTGGAAAGCAGTCCAACACTTTGGCAGTAGTTGCAGCTCATGCTGAAAGCCACGATCACCCAAGGTGTGAAGCAGCTTTATAATGTTGGCAGCAATGGCTTTAAATAATGGCAGCAGCGATTAAACAGACTCAGAGGTGGCAACTCTAATGGTGGCAAGTTGGGCAAGAGTGGCAGCAGTTTCCAGGGCGACAATGTTGGCTTCAAGAGACGCAACAATGAATAAGGGTCATGAACAGAAATGTTTCCATGGTCAGTTACTAGCCTCCTCCTACCTGTCATAGACATTCCATTTCACTCTTTCTCCATTGGCTTGCATGAGATTGAACTAGGCCTCAGGGCTAGGGATAGGACCTGGTTTGACCTAAGCCAATTACGATTTCTTACTACAACTAGTTCAAGGAAAATCAAAACTTCAGACCTAAGCCAATTTGTGCACAGAAGTCCATTACCTACAGCAATTGTTGAAGGAATGAATTTGTACCATTAAAATAGTCCAATTAGAGGAGCACCTGGGTGGCTCAGTCAGTTAAACGTCCAACTTCAACTCAGGTCATGATCTCTCACGGTTTGTGAGTTTGAACTCTGCATCAGGCTCTGTGCTGACAGTGTGGAGCCTGCTTGGGATTCTCTCTCTCTCTCTCTCTCTCTCTCTCTCTCTCTCTCTCTCTTTCTCTCTCTTCCTCTTCCCCACCTGTACTCTCTCTCTCAAAATAAATAAACTTTAAAAAATGGTCCAATTAGAGACAAAGCCCAAAACTTCTGTTAGATGTGGCTTCAGTAATCCATTGCTCAAGAAAGAAAAATAATCCAAAATTTAATGTCTTAAAACATCAGTGATTTATTATTTTTCTTAATTTTGTGAATAGACCAGGTGAATGTTTCTTCTGGTCTTGCCTGAGCTCACTCAGCTTAGCGACAGCTCACTGGGGTCAGGAGAGTCCTGGCTGGTACTGCTCTCATGGCTGACGACTGATGATGACCTTTGGTTGAGGGGCTTGGACTCTCCTCCATATGGCTTCCTATCTCTTACAGTAGGCTACTCTGGACTTCTGTCTAGATGACGGTCTCAGGTTTCCAAGAAGGCAAGAATGGAAGTTAAAAGTTCTTTAAAGGTTTAATCTCTGGAATTTATATATCATCACTTCTATCACATTCTGTTGGAAAGGGCGATTCACAAGGTCAGCTAAGATTTAAGGTAGTGGGGAAAAAAGATTCTACTTCTTAAGGAGAGCAACAGAATTGTCAAATAACTAAATGATGTACATACAAGAGGTCATATTTCATTAAGGGGCATTATCTACCTACAATGGTTAAATGAGGCCAGTTATGCCATGAAAGTTAAAACATGTTGTGTAAGTTACTATCTAGTATTACCTTAAAAAATTATATAGATTCCTCCATGTAGTGTATTCCCGTTTTTATAACTTTCCTTTTAGAACTGGCTATTTGTTCTATTACATGTCTGTGTGTGTACCCTTATTTTAGTGTATGTTACATGTCCTCATTAATCAAGATATGAAGATACTGCTAGTCTTTTCTTTTTGATAATATAGACCTTTTAATTTAAATGTTCCACTGGCAGCTGTGTTACATAGACTTTGAAATTTCTATATGATGATGGTACAAGATAATGGGCTGAGTATGTGTGTATTTCCTTAATTTCTTCAGCTTCCCTACCATCATTAGATAACAGTAAAAGAAAACACTCATTGCCACAAAGATAATGAAACAGAAACAGGAGCAGGAGAGAGATTTCAATATATTTCTGAAAGATAAAAAGAGGATGGAAGCATTCCGAGAAATAAAAGAGCAAGGCAGGTACAGAGCAGAGTTACAGCAGAAGACTGACCCTCGGAGAGCTGGGAGATGTAAAGGCAACATGGGTGAGGAGAGCGGCCTACCTGAGAAGCCCATCGGCACAGCGACTTCCTGCTTTCTTCCTGACACACTCATTTTTTGCTTCCTTTCTCTGTGTTTTCTGATGCTTAGTGTAAAAATCAAGCGTCAACCTCAGACTAAAAATACCTAAGAATTCTTCTCTAATAAGATGTAAGTATCTGCACAGGCAGAATTAGAACTTTTGGTGCTAGCACCCCAGAAAAAAAGTTCTCCCATTTTGGCAGTTGGACCTTCCACAGCTAGAGACCGGCTACCTGCCTGATCCCATTAAAGGCTTCACTTCATTTAGACACATCATGGACACCTACATAAAGTTCCCAATAAAGGTCTTTTAGTGAGAGATGAGGCAGGAAAAAAGACCCACACACAACAGAGAAAACACATCCTTGTTACAGAACAATGCCATTCCCTTTTCTTAAATAGAATGAATATCCTATCAACATCACAAAAGGACAAAGGGAAGGACAACATAAAAAAACAACAGGGGCACCTAGGTGGCTCAGTTGGTTAAGCATCGGGCTTCCGTTCAGGTCATGATCTCATGGTCCCTGGGTTCGAGCCCCGCATCGGACTCTGTGCTGATGGCTGGAGCCTGCTTCAGATTCTGTATCTCCCTCTCTCTCTGACCCTCTCCTGCTCATGCTGTCTCTCTTTGTCTCTCAAAAAAACAAACAAAAAAACCCATTAAAAATAAAGAAACAACAGAAAAATGGTCTCTAGAAGAAAAAGAAACTTCGGAGAAAGATTTGAGAAAGTAGTATCCCCACAGTACAAGAACAGAATGCTACAAAAAGGAACAGCAGGAACAAATTAGAGTACTTTCATATATATACTCACATGCCAAATGAAACATCTGAAGAGTTAGAATAGGGGCATCTGGGTGCCTCAGTCTGTTAAGCATCTGACTTCAGCTCAGGTCATGATCATGTGGTTTGTGGATTTGAGTCCCACATTACAATGGACAGAGAGTCAAAGTAGCATTGGACTTCTAATCACCAACACATTGGTAAGAGAAAAAATAAGCAACGGTATTCACAATTCTAGTGGGTAATAATTCTGAACATTGTATTTAAAAAATTTATTTTTGAGAAAAAGAGAGCACAAGCAGGTGAGAGGGGGAAGAGGGAGAGGGAGAGAGAGAGAGAGAGAGAGAGAGAGAGAGAGAGAGAGAGAGAGAGAATGTTAAAGAGCATGGAGCCTGATGCAGGGCTTGATCCCATTACTCTGGGATCATGATCTGAGCCAAAATAATGAGTCAGATGCTCAGTCAACCAACTGAACCACCCAGGTGTCCCTGCCCCATCATTCTTATATAGTGAAATGATTAATAATGCATTATGGCAAAATATTATATTTTAGGCATCAGAGAGCCTGATGTGGGGCTTGAAGTCATGATCCATGAGATCATGACCTGAGCTGAAGTTGGATGCTCAACTGACTGAGCACCCAGATGTCCCTGATTTTAAGTTTTTAAAGACAAATTTGGATGTTTTAAATGCCATTACAGAACACAAGGTAAATATTATCAACTGTGACAATTCTAGAACACAGATAATTTACATCTCATGTACCTTAAGGAAGTCATTTGAGACATAATCCAGCAAAATGAGTGTACATATCAAGTATTGTCATGTGAACTGTATGACCTCAAAGGATTTTGTATTTCTTGTCCCTAGTACTTATGAATATGACCTTCTTTGGGAACAAAGTTTTTTTTCAGATGATTAAATTAAGATCAGGTCATTAGGGTGGACTCAAATCCATTATGGCTGTGTCTTTCTAAAAAGAGATAATTTGAACACAAACATGCATAGAGGAAAAACAATGTGAAGATAGAGGGAGAAGACAAGAATAGGAAAAAGGCATGACCAGATTCTCCCTCATAGACCTCAAAAGAAATCAACCTTTTTCACATCTTGATCTTGGATTTCTAGCTTCCAGAACTGTGAGATATTAATACTTTGTTATGGCAGCCCTAGAAAACGAATATTCCAAGAGAAAAGATTCTGAAAGGAGAGATGGCGGAATTCACCTGCAAGCCTTGGAAAAACAATCCCAGGATCATAGTTTTTGATCAGGTAATTAAACAACTTATCCAGATTGGGAATGAATTTGGAGGGCTCCAAAAAGAACAAAGAGCAGAATAAAAACAAAACAAAGCAATTGATAGTATCTAAGATTGAATTGAAGAATGTTGGTAACTTTGTGGGGGAAAAAAAGGATATAATTCTTCTTTTCATAAAAAAATTGAGTCTCCACCAAAAATGAGAAATAAAACCAAAATCCTAACAGACTATTATAAAGTCATCATTCCAATATGAAGGAAACCAGGTGATTTCATGCATATCTTTCAGCAATTGATGATGTGTTATGAAACAGAACCCATTTAACCTAGAAGTGGTCCCTGAGTGTCCCATTGGTTATGAATTTGGACCTAAAGAGAATGAAGTGCAATTTTATCACACTTATTTCTGGAGTGAACATTTTTTAGGTACTCATATAACATATAATCTGTTTATTGATTTTAAGGGTTTATTTTTAAATGTTTATTTTTGAGAGAGAGACAGTGAGAAGGGGAGGGGAAGGGAGAGATGAGAACAGAGAATCTGAAGCTGGCTCTGCACTGACAGCAGAGAGCCTGATGTGGGGCTTGAAGTCATGAACCATGAGATCATGACCTGAGCTGAAGTTGGATGCTCAACTGACTGAGCCACCCAGATGTCCCTGATTTTAAGTTTTGAAAGAGAAACATGGATAATTTAAATGCCATTACAGAACATAAGATAAGTATTATCAACCCTGATGATTAAAAAAAAAAAAAAAACCTATACTCTGGTTTCTCTTCAGATTGCATAAATCTTTCACCTTTAAAAAAAAAAAACCTAAAGATATGGCTTAAAATTTAGAAGGTGAAAGCTGGTGAGTCAGAGAAAGAATTGTTAAGAGTCTCATATAATAAAGTGGGTAGTCAAGAGACAATGCATAAATTTTCTAAAACAGGAAAGATTAATTTAAGTGTGCTACTTATTTTTACAGATGTTATCAATTATCAGATTAAAATAATTATAAGAATGGGTATACTCTTTCTCAACTTGATAAAGAACACCTAGGAAAATCTACAGCTAACATCATACTTAATGGTGAGCAACTTAGAGGCTTTCTCACTAAGATCAGGAATAAGGCAAGCATATCACTATTTCTATTCTACATTGCATTGGAAATCCTAGCAAATGCACTAAAATAAGAAAAGGAAATAAAAAGTATACAGATTAAGAAGGAAGAAATAAAACTGTCCTTATTGAAAAAGATGACATAATTGTCTATGTAGACATCCAAACAGTAACAATACAAACCTGGAACTAAGAAGTGACTATAGCAAGTTGGCAGGATACTAGACTAATGTATAAAAAGCCAACTGCTTTCTTCTACACTAGCAATGAACAATCAGAATTTGAAATAAATGCAAGACCATTTATTTGGTAAACCTTATGTCTACACAAAAACTTTATTCATCTTTTTAGCATGAAAAGCTATACTTAGGTGTAACTCTAAAAAGTATGTATAATATCTAGATGAGAAACATTTAAAAACTCCAATGAAATAAAAAAATTTTAAAAAACTCTGATGAAAGATATCAATGAAGACCTAGATAAATGAATAGATATTTCATGTACATGGTAGCAACACTCAATACTATAAAGATGTCAGTTTTTCCTAACTTGATTCAATGTAATTTCAATCAAAATCTCAGCAAGTTAATTTATGAATATTGAAAAAATGATTCTGAAGTTGATACAGAGAGGCAGAAAACCCAGAATAGCCAATTCAATATTGAAGGAGAAGATCAAAGTCAGAGGACTAACTTCAAGACATAGTATTAATTTAAAGTAATCAATATAGAGTGGTACTGGGGAAAGAACAGACAAATAGATCAAAGTAAGAGAAGAGAGTGCCCATAAGAAGACCCACACAAATATAATCAACTGATCTTTGAAAAAGGAGCAAAGGTCATTTAATAGAGAAAGGATAATCTTTTCAACAAATCATGCTGGGACTACTGGACATACACATGCAAAAAAAAAAAAAAAAGAGAGAGAGAGAAAAAGAGAAAAGAAGAAAAAGAAAAATTAAAAAAAAAAACAAATAAAGACACAGACCTTACACTTTCCACAAAAAAATAACTTATGGATCATATACCTAAATGTAAAATGCAAAATTATAACCTTTTGAGAAGACAACATAAGAGAAAATCTTGGTGACTTTGGGTTTTGCAATGATAAATCCAAACATTTTTACATAGAGCATCAAAAATCGGATGCATGAAGGAAAAACTTGATAGGTTGGACTCATTAAAATCAAAGTCATCTTCTCTGCAAAATGACAAGGTCAAAAGAATAAAAAAACAAACCACAAACTGGGAGAAAATATTTACAAAAGGCACACTTGATAAAAGGTGATTATACAAAATACACAAATAGCTCTTAAAACTCAACAATAAGAAAACAAAGTAATTAAAAAATGGGCCAACGACTTTAACAGACACATAAAAAAAAAAGATATACAGATGGCAAGTAAGCATATGAAAAGATGTGCAGCCTTGTATGTATTTTATAACTAGGAAATCATAAAACAACACAATGGAGTGCCACTATATACCATTTAGAATGGCCAAATTCCAAAGTCCTGATACCACCAAAGGCTGATGAGGATGTGCAGCAATAGGGACACTCATTCATTGCTGGTGGGAATGAAAAATGATTGTCACCTTGAAACAGTTTGGCAGTTTCTTACAAAAACTAAATATACTCTCATCATATGATCCAACAAATGTTCTCTTTGTTATTTACATAAATGAGTTGAAACCTTACCTCCATACAAAACTTGCACACTAATGTTTACAGCAGCTTTATTCCTAAGTGCCAAAACTTGGAAGCATTCAAGATATCCTTCAACAGGTGTGTTGATAAAATGGCATATCTTAATAATGGAATTTTATTCAGTGATCAAAAGAAATGAGCTATCAGGCCATAAAAAAACATGGAGAAAACTTAAATGCAGATTGCTAAGTGGAAGAAGCCTATGTGAAAATGTTCATAATGTATGATTCCCACTATATGACATTCTGTAAAAGACAAAACTGTAGAGTGAGTAAAAAGGTCAGACTTCCAGGGTCTTGGGGGAAGGGAGAGAGGGAAAAATACATAGAGCACAGGGGACTTATAGAAACTATCTTATATGACCCAGTAATGTTGGATATATATCATACATTTGTTAAAGCCCATAGAAAGTGCAACACAAGGAGTGAGTCCTAATGTAATAGGATAGATTTTCATTAATAATAATGTATACATACAGGCTGATTAATTGTAACAAATGTCCCACACTAATGCAAGATATTAACAATAAGAAAAACTGGGTTACAGAGGTAGAAATAAGGGGATTTATGGGAATTCTCTAGCCTAATATATTCTATATCTGTTTTCAGTAAACAAGTCCAAACAAAGACCTGTCTTCATTTAGAGATAGAATGATTAAACTCTGGGGGGCCAACAGAGTTCCAGTGTATTTCGTTTATTTACTCAGTCAACAAATATCTGTTTAACTACAACTGCATGCCAGATTCTGGAGAGGCTCTTGGCCACATAGATGACATAGTCTTCTCCTTCAAGACACTGTGGTCTCAGAAAAAATTCCATCAATTGATAATTGATCTGGCAATTACAATAAACAGTATCTGATGCTGTCGTGAGGAAAAAGGACTATGTTACGGAGCTTGGGATGGACAGAATTCTGAAAGTACTCCCCTGTGGCTGGGGTTCATTTGCAAAGGAGGGAGTGGCATGAAATGAAGTCAGATGGGCTGGGTCATAAATGACATTTGCCTTTATCCTGAAGAGTTTGAAGCAGAATCAAACCCCTCTTGTATTCTAGGAAAAACTCTCCTGACCTCTTCTCTTATTCTTGATGACCATGGATGCTGTTCCTCAAATGCTCAGACAAATGTTACACGGGAACAATCTAAGAGTGCCTCACCTTTCTTACTTCCTGACTCCAATCTTATCTGAGAAAACCTCTAATCACTCATGCATGGGAAACATGCAAGGACAGGGTCCCATGAATCCTAATGGGGCAATCCTTGACCAACTGAGAATAGGAAATGATGAATAAGTGTTTCCTTTTTTCTTCCCCCAGGACAGGTCTGAGGTGTATTTATTTCATAAGACTACTCTGAAGTTCCTGTAGAACAGGGCATCTAGCTTCCCATGGCATGGTCAACTCTATTATGCATTCTTGTATTGGTTTTCCCTTTTTCTCTGTTCCACTCTTACTTTCCTTCACTCCTCCTGCCAAGGATCACATTACTATATATACTAACTTCACATTAGCTTTTGTCTCACCCTGCATCCTGAGGAAACCAGGCTAAGACAAACAGGCAATGACATAAATATATATAATTTTTATAAATTAATCTATATTACATATAGATATTAGATATTGATAATAATCAACACACACACACACACACACACACACACACACACTCTAGAATGCCAACCCTAGAGAACACATTCCAGGGCATTAATATAGGAGACAAAACAACCAGGTAGAAGTTTTTATAGGGAGGAGAGGTATGTGAGGTTGGAGAGGATTTTTAAAGGAAGAAAAGGCTAAGCAGGCAGATGGTACAATGCAAATATGACATTCTTCTGAGACAAATCATAGACAAAAACTGGCTGTTTATTATACAGGGATGGTTGTAGTTAAGTTTCCATAATTAGGAAAGTGATTATCCATTCCATGTTAGATCATGGCCATGAAGACAATTTGGGGTTGATCAAGGTAATGTGGAAAGGCCCACATCTTTAAGAACTGTACAGTCTTCCTAAAATAATCCTATTTAAACATCTATTTAGTTTGCTATACCATAAACACTGTATCTAAAATTAAAATATGGCTATAAAATTGTATTTTGTCCTTTTAGGTAATATACATTCTAAAATCTTGGAACTGTTAAGATACAAATAATTACATACTCTAATAATACTAAGCTTTTTATAACTAAAACATAACAAAATTAGTAAGTATTTCTAGAATGACTTCTTATCCAAGACTTCTGCTTTTTACAGCTCCAATATATCTATAATATTTTTATACTAGTATAATCTAGTATCAACTACCTTAGTAGTGAAGGAAATGTCAGAATCAATTTTACTTGTAATTAAAAATAAGCTGCTATATAACGATTGCCACTTCAGATAGCTGTGAAATTAGGTGATTAACTAGTTGGTACTTAACCTTCTAATTTCTGTATAAGTCTAATTACATGAAATAGAAGTGGGGGTTTTGATTTTTTACTTTGATTTTCTGTTTGGAGTGTCATTGTATCTACTGTATTGTAAATGACGGAAAATAATTGCATATGTTAAAAAATAAATTGTGTTATATTAAAAAAAAAGTAGTCTGACTCATAGAATTCTTTATTTAACAAGATCACCATACAATCAAGCAATCTTTCTCCCCTTCCTCCCTTCCTTCTTCTTTCTTTTTTCTTTTTCTTTCCTTCCTTCCTTCCTTCCTTCCTTCCTTCCTTCTTCCTTCCTTCCTTCCTTCCTTCCATCCTTCCTCCCTTCCTCCCTTCCTTCCTGCTCCAGTTCTGTTGTCATTTAATGACTTCCACATCCAATTTGATTTATTACTTTACCTGGGTAAATACTAGTATTGGAATGGCAGGGAAATTATAATGATCTCAACCAGAAATACAAGCTGGGAGCTCTCTTTTTGTAAAGAGACTGCCTTGGATTCTCTGTCCAGGACTTGTCCTCTAAGCCTGACCAAAGAAAACCTACTGTGCATTGTGCTTGGCTTTCTGAACTGTATCATAATAGATTCTAACCACACCAAGTTCATGCATATGAAATAAATTTAATGGCTGAGCTAGTTTACTACTTAGCCTTTTCTCACTATCTTCTTTTCTACCATCTCATTTTTATTGGATGCTTCAACCTCATTAGTATTTCAGAAAAAAACTGGATCCTGTCCATCATTTTGTTGTTGCTTCCCTTTTCCTGGCAGGCAGAGCTTAAAGTTTCAATTGAGGATGTGGGGAGGGATACAAGACATTCAGAGTTTATGAAAGACCTTATTTACCATCAAAGTGAAGGTTTCCAGATACTCTGGCCCTGTTTTCTTATGCTCTTAGGTCTTTGATAAGGGATTAAGAACTCCTGCCAGGGCTACAGAAGACACTGAGAGTTGCCTGGCAGAAGGCACCACATGGTGTTCTGAAGCTGTTCAGTAATTACAAGTGATGTGAAGAGTAGACTGAGGAACAGAAGAATGGGCAGAAACTGTTAATATCATAATTTCTACATAGGCACTTCTGAGACACATCTGAATCTGCACACTTGAATGTTTTTCTGGTAGCTTCCTTGTACTTTTTTTTTTTTTTTTGGCAAAGCATGCCTTGCAGTTTTCCTTTCAATGCATCACTTGTATTTATAACACTCTCTTCCACTCAATTATAATACCTTAGAATGGTGGCTCTCAAATATTACTGGGCCTAAGAATAATCCAAAGACCTTGTCAAAAGAGTTTGGAGCTTACATCTCTGAGATTCTCATTTAATAAACTTAGGATGGGGCCCGGAAATGTTTAACAAGACCTCAGTGTAATGGTCTGTGAACTACCTTGAGAAATACTTGCTTAGAGATCAAGGGCTCTGGAATCCTCAGGCCCTAGCACCATGCAATACACACACAGGCACTCAATACATGTTTGTAGAATTGAGGCAAATGCTGTGGGTGTTTAAAACTCCACTAGTGATTCAAGCTCAATTTATCACTCTTAGAGGTGAGACTGAAGCTCTAGTGGGTTGTAGACAGACTGTTGTTTTTTTTATTTGATATAAGGATAATTGCATCAACAGTTCTCAAATTGGGGGCACTGGCAAGAAATATTTTTATCTAGGACAACACCTGATGGAAAGCCTGATTTATTTACTTTTTACATTAGAGAAGCGTCCAGACGTAAGGAGGAGGAAATGCATGCATTCCTTGCTGCCTGCAGCACATTGTAAACAGGCTCAATCATGTTTGATTTTCCCATTCATTACTGGATGTGCGTTTCCTTTGTCTTCCGCTTGTTTCTTTTGTTTATTGTTTACTAGGGGTTGTGAGGTCTGGTCTTTAATGTGCCTTGTCCTTTGTTCTTTTGGCATAAGGTGTGAAGCCATTTACTTATTTGTACGTTGCTGGGAGCTACCTCTAGATAGCCTCGCACAAAACAAAGGAAAATCCTATCTTGTCCATCAGCTCCTCACACATCATTCAAAAGCTGCGCCCTTAATGAAAGACGAAAATTACAGTTCCTCTTTGCTTTTTGAGATGTCTAGTATTTCATCACAAACTATGCACTGAAAAGGTTCATCTGGAAAACTGATAATTATTTTAATGTAAGTAATATGGAAAGCATCTATTTTTTAGAGATGTACTAACGCTTTCAACTATTGGAAAAGATTAACATGCTATTTTCTTGCATCCAAACGATTTACTCTTCAGTTTCTTTAAATGTTTTTAGTGTGGTCTGTTTCAAGTTCTGAGTAGGAAAGAATAATACTGAAAAATTAACTTGGTTATTATCAAGACAAAAAAAAAAACAACATGTGGTTTTGCATGGAATTGTAAATACTTAGTGCTCATTAGCTCCTGATTGTTTCAAAGTGAGAAAAGGTAATCAGCGGAACCATCACAATCAGGAGTCTGTGTTTCTCTCCCTTTGCAAGTCCTAAGAATATATCTGTATCTATATATCTATAACTGTATCTATATATCTTTTGATAACTTCAATAATAGCTTTGTTCATTTAGTGGCACGGTCTTAAATCATAGCAGCTCTTAGAAACAAAACAGGCACACATATTCTTGCCCGTGATTTAATTTACATACTATCTTGATATTGAAAAAAAGTTATAGAAATGCAAAGCATCCCTCTCCAAAGCAGCCTGTCGCAGTGGTGATGCTTATTGTATGTGGAGTTTATGGTTTGGGCCAGGCTGTCACTTTCCCATAGTGTCTTCATTTATTATGCTAATTGACTTTCCAAGTGCAGGCAGGAGGGTATCTGCCCCGTGAATTATTCTCAGTTGGGGGCTTTTAAAAGCAAACCTACTTTGTGCCTAAACAAAACTAAAAATCAATGTGTTTCTTTTCAAAGACAGGAGGGTCAATACCATGGTTGTTTTGTTCCCATCCAGTTATGTAACCGTGGGGACTTGTTTCTTTGCTTTCATGATTTGTACAAAACACATTAAAGCTAAACAATAGGCGGGAGTCATAGGAGCAACCCTCGAGCTGTTTCTTGGAGTACGTCCTCCTAGGTTTGGGAATCTCCAATTAGTTCCATCTCAAGCGCTGACTCTGTGTGTGTGTGTGTGTGTGTGTGTGTGTGTGTGTGTGTGTGTGTGTGTGTGTGTGTGTGTGTGTGTGTATTAGTTCCATCTCAAGCGCTGACTGTGTGTGTGTGTGTGTGTGTGTGTGTGCGCGCGCGCGCTTAGTTAGCTGGCACGCAACACACTTCCCCAGGGTTGTTTCCTTTTTCCTGAGATTTGGCGAAGGGTAAAGGGTCGGAGTCACATGGATACAAAGCACTTGATTAATGTCCAAGTCACCGCTGAGGCGGCCGGAGCCGCCTCCCCTCCACCCCGGGCCGCGTGAGGCCGGAGCCGTGGGGCCAGGCGCGCAGGTCCCCGGCGCCCCCTCTCCCGGGAGTTGTCTCCTTAAAGCCCCGCGCCTCCCGCGCCGGAGTTCCAGCGGGCGCCCTCTGCTCTCCCACCACCCCGGTGTCTCCCCAGCATGTAAAGCCGCCCGTACCTCCTCGGACTCCTCGGAGGCAGCAACTTTCCTTTCTGGCCGCGCGCGACCGGGACCAGCGGGCGCGCGGGGCAGCGCTCAGCGCAGCAGCCCCGCGTCCCGCCGCCAACCATGAGCGACGAGAGCCGCGGGGACGGCCGCGCGGAGAGCGCCAAGGACCTAGAGAAACAGCTTCGCCTGCGCGTGTGCGTGCTCAGCGAGCTGCAGAAGACCGAGCGGGACTATGTGGGCACGCTGGAGTTCCTGGTGTCGGTGAGTGTGTCCCCGCGCGGCGACGCAGGGGGCGGCGGGCGGCGCGAGGCGCGGACCCTGGGAGGCCGCGGGAAGCGCGCGC
>NC_043714.1:17281703-17287659 GCF_006229205.1 Suricata suricatta
CGGCGGGCGGCGCGAGGCGCGGACCCTGGGAGGCCGCGGGAAGCGCGCGCGCAGCATTGTCTGCGGGAGTCGGGGCGCGGGTCCCGGCGTCGCGGGAACCCGGAGCCCGCGCGCGGACGCTGCGCTCTTGGCGCGAGGACTCCCGTGGGGATTGTTTCCCGCCCAGACACGCACTGAGTTCCTAGGGCCTTGGAGAGCTGCGAGTTGGAAAAGTTCGCTCCAATGGGAGAAGATTCTTGTCCAGGCAATCCTTGCTACCCCATCTTTCCCCTTTCTTCTTTACCCCTGCCCGGCCTGCGTTGTGTAAGTTCTTCTCTTCCTCCCCTGGGATTTTATTTTAAGACTTTGGCTTGGTGTTTGAAGTCAGTCTGCTACATTCAGGTACATTTAGTTCAACAACAACAACAACACCTTCATTCTTTTGGAGCTTGAGTTCATTATTTAGATTACACGGCAGCGAAGTCCCTTTATTTATAAACATCTTTGAAACATAGGATTCAGGTGGGGGGTACAGAAGGAGCAGCGGGGTTATGATCTCTAGCAGCTGTTGAGTATTAAAGACACATGTGGCGCTCACCCCATTCTAGCCCTACAATCTTCCTCCCCCATCCCCCATCCTGGGTTTAAATTTGCTCCTGCTCCGCTCCTGGGTTCCCTGTGAGGCCAGGAGAGCTGTATCATAAAATTTGTGTTAAACAACTTCAAGATTTCATAGGAAGAACTGGAAGGAACTTTGTTTCAAAGTTTCGGGCTTGACTCATTGGGAACCTATTCTGGAAACGTTTCATTCACTTTAGAGCCAGAAGGGGCAAAATTGAGTGAAAGACGCTTCTGAGACATAACTCAAAAGTTGAATTTTTCCTATCCACTGTTGCAAAGACAAAGCATTTGAGGATTGGCTTCTTTCCACCCAGATGCCTGGGAGAGCATCATTTAAAGACCCAGGAGACTTTGGCCTTTGCAATCTAACTTTAATCTTCAAACCTTCTGCTCCTTTTACCTGTCTTTTCCAGAACCCTCTGGTCCCAAGGGAAATGTTTGAAAGGCCAACCTTCCTGCTCAGGATTTAGTAAGATGTAAACTTTCTGCTTATAATTATGGGAGAGGAATTCACTTCTTTGCTGTAGCAAGAAAGAGAGAACCGTATCTCAAGAGATGTAAGATGCACAGGTTGACTTCTGGTTGACTTCTGAAATTAAAATCAGTGTCCTTGAGCCCCCAGGGACCACATTCTTTGGAAATACTGGATATTTGAGAATATATGGGTGATTGGCGATAACTGGATTGCCGTGCACTTCCATGCAGCAGTGTCAAAAAAGCATACTTTTAAGGAGATGACCTTTTTACAAAGTTATTATAATATTATTGACTATATTCTCCAGCTGTGCTTTGTTTTATAACCACAATTGTATACTCCTTAATCCTCTTTATCTGTTTCACCTATCCCCTGACTTCCCTCCCCTCTGGTAATCACTAGTTTGTTCTCTGTATTTATGACTCTGTTTCTCTTTTTGGTGTTGTTTGTTTTGTTCGTTTTGGTTCCACTGTAAATGAAATTATATGTTGTCTTTCTGTCTGATTTCACTTGGCACAATACTCTTTAGGTCTATCCATGTTGTCACAAATGGCCAGATTTCATTCTTTTTGTGGCTGAGTAGTATTCCATTGTGTATACCACATCTTCTATATCCGTTCATTTATAGATGGACACTTAAGGTATTTTTATATCTTGTCTATTGTAAATAGCACTACAACAAACAGAGGTGTGCATATGTCTTTTTGAATTAGTGTTTTTGTTTTTCTTGGGCAAATACCCAGAAGTGGACTTACTGGGTCATCTGATACTTCTATTTTTGGTCTTTTGAAGAACTTCCATACTGTTTTCCATAGTGATCGCACCAATTTACATTCCCACCAACAGTGACCAGAGTTCTCTTTGCCCACTCTTTTATTTCTTGCTTTTTTGACACTGGCCAATCTGACTAGTGTGAATTGGAGATTTGACTTTTAATAGCTTCTGATTTGCTTTTCATGAAACTTCTTTGAGGGCAAAGTCCTGTGACTTTTGAAAAATCTTAGTCTCTTCTTAAACTGCACTAGTCATTGCTTTCTGGAGGCAGTTGAAAAAATTACGGTGCAGAGTCCTTAGTTCTAGAAATGGACAGCTAACCTAACCTACGTTAAAAACCAATTTATTGATCTTTATTTAGCATACCAGGTTTTCTTCTAATCTTAATACTTGATTATTAAAATTTAAAACTTACTTACATGGAAACCAATTTGACAATAACTATTATAAATTTAAAAAATAATTAAAATTGTGAGAGAAAAAAATTGAAAACTTATTACTGTATAGAGTTGGGTAAGAAATTGTGGGAGGTATAAGTAAATTGTATGTACTTATTTACAAGAAGGTCATTTAATCATTTCATTCTTCTTATTTCATTCAGAAATTATGGACTCTTCCACTTTTATTTTTCTTTGTCCATTATTTATACACAACCGTGCAATATCTGTGCACATACCTGGTCACACACACGCAAACACACTAATTGGCCTGAATATCATCCTAAACAAAAATTTATCCTAAGGTCCTTTTAGACAAAACCATCAAAACCTGAGATCTACTTATAATACACTTTTAGATTTTCTTTGTTGAGTATTATTTATAGCAACACTAAATACCCATGTATTTTACTTGGTCACCTTCAGTTAATGTAGTCAATCTAGTTTTCATTGTGGCCTAAGCTAATAATGTGCCAAGAGCTTTAAAAATATTCAAACCCTTTGGCCTGGCAATTCATCTTCCAGGTGTCCATCCTGAAGGACTGATAAGAAATGCAGATAGACAGCGGCACCTCAGTGACTTGTCAGCTAAGCATCTGACTTTGGCTCAGGTCACGATCTCACTATTTGTGAGTTCGAGCCCCACATCTGGCTCTGTTGTCAGACTAGTGACCTCTGGCTTCCTTTCTGCTGTCCCCCTCTTTCTCTGCCCCTCCCCCACTCATTGTCGCTTCTCTCTCTCTCTCAAAATAAATAAACTTAAAAAAAAGGAATGCAGAAAACAATAAAAGTCATTTTTAAACAAATAGCTGTAGTATTAAATGAGTACAGTGTTACATTTGTTGAAAAAATTTGATAGTGCATTTCTACATCAAGTGAAAATATTTGTCTAAAGATTAGTCATTGTTAGATTTCTGTCATTGTTTCAGTCATTAACACAGATGAAGGGTACTCTTATCTTTATTATGAAGAGATAGAAAGCATATTTTTAGTTTCACCAAGAACATATTTTTACTTACAGGCCCATAAATAATCAAACAAAATGATACTTTTTCCTCTTGGTTAGATGGTCATGTGACCTAAAGGGGAAAAAGTTTCTTGCTCTAAGAAAGTTTCATACTTGTATACTTATTTTATACTTCTGATTCCTCTCTCTTCTCATTTCCAGCCCTTTGCCTTTTTAAGGAGAGAACAGCTTTCCCCACTCCCACTCCCTCGGTAGCTGTCCCCTAGAGTGGCCCACTCTTTCCATGGGCTTCTCTTGTTCCTTGGTAGCCCTTACATCCTTTTGCAGTCCTCTGGGGCTTTCAGGGCTCAGTTCCTTCAGGAACCTGTTCATGATCCTGTCCCTTCCCTCCCCGCCAGGCCAGAGTACTCACTGCTTTCTACCCACTCTTCCCTGCAGTTACTTCTTCCTTCTCACCAAAGGAAGCTTATATGTGTATTTGTTTACCTTTGTCTCATTCTACTAGAATGTATGCTTCTTGAGGACAGGCCCATATTTTATTCATCTTTTTCTCTAGAATTTTGTGCAGTGCTTGTGACATTGCAGGTACTCAGTAAATACTTGCTCAATGACCCATCCCCTAACCTCCCACCCCATTCTTCTTTTTTTTTTTATGTTTAGTTATTTATTTGGAGAGAAAGCACGAGTGCACAAGACAGAGGGACGGGAGGGACAGAGGGAGAGAGGGAGACAGAGAATCCCAGGCAGGCTCCACACTCAGCACAAGGCCTGATGCAGGGCTATATCCCACAAACCACAAAATCCTGACCTGAGCCAAAATCAGGAGTTCTTGGACAGTCTGCTGACTGGGCCATGCATGTGCCCCTCCCACCCCATTCTGAAGGACAGTTCATCATCTTTCAAATTCTCAGATTCTCAGACTTTTCTTCCATTTGGTTGGTATAGATAGTGGAAGTTATTTAAATTTCACTTAGGCTCATATGAATTTGCGTAACAAAAAGTTTTAAATTAAACATGTTGTACCTGCATTTAAAACAGAAACAGTATTTAAATCAGGCATTGTGGCATTAAAGACTTTGTAACAGCACCATTATTTCAATTCATTGTATTCTGAGTTTTCAGTTGATATCATGGGTAGGTTACATTATCGGGATTAGTTATTTTTAGGTCATAGATAAAATGCAGGGAGTGCCCAAATTTGCTTGAATGCATGTTCTTGTTTTGCTTGGGAGATGGAATTTTGTGCTTTATTAGAAGTACCCTAATACATTTTGTCTAAAGACACGATTTTATGGACCTAATACCCAGTATTTAATGTTCCAAGTCTGAACAATAGTGGGTTGCAACTGGTTTCCTGTGTGCAGCCCTCATAGGAGATACCAAAATCAGGATGGCTTCATAGACCTGTTCGAGCGGACAGGAAAAGGGCAGAGCAGGGCCGGCTTCGTGGGTGTGTGTCCTGTGCAGTTTGCCCTGGCTTCATGCTCCAGAGGACTTGGAAGTTGGTTCAGTGCTCTGCCAGCACCATCTTGACCTTTGTGCTAATTTTATCTTTGAACTTGTGTTTTATAAGTGAAGTCCATTGGGACGTCAAGTGTACGTAAAGCAGATAAAAGAAAGAAAAAGCTTTATATTGCAGTACCTCTAGTAGCACTTTTTTCCTGCTTTTTGGACAAAAGGACTCGCACTTTCATTTTACACTAGACCTGGAAAATCACGTAGACACATTTCACCATGGCATTGAGGCAGGATGGCGATATATGTTTTGTCTAAACCGGGATACTTATTTTTTGTAAAAAAAAAAAAAAAGTTTTATTACTTATTTTTGAGAGTTAAAGCAGGGGAGGAGCAGAAAGAGAAGGACAGAGGATTCAAAGCAGGCTGTCTGCACTGACAGCAGCAAGCTCAACACTGGGCCCGAACCCATGAACTGCGAGATCATGACCTGATATTGGACACTTAACTGACTGAGCCACCCAGGCGTCCCTTAACTGGGGCACATCTGAGAGTGAAAGGTAGTGCTGTTACTAATTATACTGGGAAACAGATAGAAACCCGGATTGTCCCTGGCAGATCGGAATGCACTGCTGTTCCACATTGCAGACACATGCAGACAAAGACTTTGAGCTACATGTCTTGTCATAAACAAAAGATTTTGAAATTTGTTACCTGGCTAGGCATTGACTTCAGATACCCCAGAATCTGAATCCTGTGTCTAATTTACCAGCTAATTTTGTGCACACTCCTAAACTTTACAAGCACGATTTACTTCATCTGTTAACTGGGGAAACAGTAGCATTTCTCAAAGTTGCTTTAAGGATAGGGTGTATGCCGTGGGCTCTGCCCAGTCCCTGGCTCTCAAGGAGGAGGGCCCTATCCATAGTTACTGTTTTATCTTCTGATATTGTAGTTGTTACACAGAGCTACACATGCTGGTCATTGTTAGTATATAATTTTTGCCTGCTTGATATTCACCTCTACACTATCTCTCTTTGAGTCTCTTCTTTACCTCCTTCCCTTGTGATTCCTTTCTGTCCATGCAGTCCTTTTTGTAAGATTTAATAGATGGAGGCAGAGATGGGAGGAAAGAAAGAGACCAGGTTATGGAGGCAAGAAAGCCTTTATTGGGATCTGCGATTCCTGGGCGAGGTCCCTTGTCCCCCAGGGAGTGAGGAGTCAGGGAAGTCGCTCCTGATCGGCGAT
>NC_043714.1:17287759-17304291 GCF_006229205.1 Suricata suricatta
TAAGGTGACTCTTACACTTTTCCCCAGATATTCTTGTAAGTACTCACTTGACTTAAGACTGTGAGAACACTTTGTATTCTATGTAACAACAACCATAGTTAGTATGGTGTTTTACAGTTGACAGTAAAAAAATTGCATGTTTATGACCTGAGTTGGCTTAATATATGAGTCTCTTAGTTTCTTTCAAATAGTGCTCCCTAGAGCTCCAGGGTTCTGTGGTTTAGCTTCAGGAGCCCTCACAGAGGGTGAAGGGGAAATAAATTACATGGCTTCAGGCTCTCCACTCAGCCTGTCCTAGCATAGCTGCACCTTCTCCTGATTTGTGCTTCTGCTACAGCAGTTAGAAAATCCACTTACATGAGAGCAAACTCCAAGAGAAAGAATGGTGTATTTATTTCCTATGTACAATTTTCTTGGCCCAAACATAGTGCTGTGTAAATAGCAGGTGCTCAAGGAAATAAACAGGCAAATAAAACAAAAGCAAATACCACAAAGTCGAAAAACAACTTCTTTCAGTTATGATCTAACTTTTCCAGGCAAGGATAAATTGATTCAACACATTATGCTTAGGCTTATGTTACAGGCTGAGTTGTGTGACCTTCAAATTCATATGCCGCCATCCTACCCCTCAGTATACAAATAATCACAATGCCAGGCGGGGGGGGGGGGCGGGGAGCAGTGATAAGTAAGAAGCAAAGTTGCATGGAGGCATCAAGGGACTCCTTCAGCCTGGGGTCAGGGGAAGTTTTAGGAAAGAGGTGATAGATGGCTTCTGAAGGGTGAGGGGAAATGCCAGACTGGGAAGACCACTGCCCATCTGGAAAGAGCATCATGTTTCGTGTGACCTCTGTATGATGCTGCCTGGGGGATACTGAAAATTCTTTGCGAATGGATATTGGAATGTTCTGTTTGCTTTTTGAGTATTTTGGGGGTATTGGCAGGGGATGAAGTAAGTTCAGTCCAGTTTGAGGAGGATTCTGTTTTTAACAATTCTGACTTTAACCAAAGGTAGTGGGAAATCAATTGTGAGGAGACATCTTCTCTCTTATTAACAGTAAACAAGATTGAGATGGCCAGAGTTGGCACTGGAAAGGCATATCCTGCAGGAAACTGTTGCCAGGCCAGGATTTCCTGAATCTGTGTCTCTGAGTTTCACCTTGGAATTCCTTCCCCTCACTCCCTATGTCCACCCCCCCTTTTCTGGTAAGCACACAGGAGACTTTTCCTCACTTCTCTAAATCTGGGATGGGTTGTAATCTTCAAAACATTATTATTTACTAGGGAAGAACACAGGTCAGTAATCCTAGAGTCAACATGAAACATGAACATAGTCTAGCTTGTAAAATACAGATTTCTGCTCATGCCAACCTGGTCTTTCTCTGAGGGTCTCAAGACTCTGATCTATTTTTATCCTGAGCCCTCAGATAGGTCCTAACTGATCTCCCTGGCTGGGCACTGATTTGGCAAATTTCTTTGTTTTCTAACCATAATCTCAAATGTGTGTTCATGAAGATGGCATCAGGAAGCTGTCTTGACTCTTGTAGTGAATATGTGATAGTTGATTCACAATTCTGATTTTTGAAGTATTAATCACATGTCCAGAGCCACTCTCTACACAAAGGGATGTGTCTTTCCTCTTATGGTTTTGTCTGCATAATCATACCTTATTATAAAGCTGTTAATATAAGAATAGTATTTATGGAGATTAGCTTTGCTTCTCAGCAAGAGAATTCTATCAGTGGGATTGAGGAATAAAGACTGGAATCTACTTACCCATTAGGAGTTTCTGCCATTGCATTGGTTTAGGTACGATGTGGAATGTCTGATCGAAGGTAGAAGCAATGAAGAAGATAAACAAAACACAGACAGACAGACAAACACCCAACATCTCTGAGACAGTTTTGGATAGAACCTTTGGTATTTGTGTTCATTCAGAAATGGAGGTTTATGTAGAAGGGAGAGGAGAGGGTGGGTGCTTCAGTCTGTAGTTTGAAGATAAGATGGAGAGTGTCATTAACTGAAAACTGGAATGCAAGGGACAAAACAGCATTGGGGGGAGGAGAAATACAAATTTCATTTTGGACCTGCCAAGCTGCAAATTCTGCTGATTTCTGAAGATAAGAATATGAAAGGTAAGAAAGAATTTGGGGCAAAAATTGGAGATCTAGAAATTAAATAATCATTTATGTTGAAACTATCAGGTGGATGCGATACCATATAGGGAACAACTTCAGGAGAAAAAAACTTACAAACCAAGGGCAGGGTGTTGGAGAGCCAGCATTTAAAGAGTAGAGGAAGAAGTAGAGTGCACTGTTGTCTAGGACTGAGACATCAAAGGTTGAAACAAGAACCAGGAGAGAGTGATCTCTTGAAATCCAAGGAA
Organism: Suricata suricatta; assembly: GCF_006229205.1. Taxonomy (NCBI): domain Eukaryota; kingdom Metazoa; phylum Chordata; class Mammalia; order Carnivora; family Herpestidae; genus Suricata; species Suricata suricatta. The sequence goes on from NC_043714.1 coordinate 17,290,143, forward strand.
GGATCTCGTTCCCAGATGAAAGCTTTCTTTAAAGTGTCAGAATTGGGGCACCTGGGTGGCTCAGTCAGTTGAGCGTCCGGCTTCTGCTCAGGTCATGATCTCATGGTTCGTGGGTTCGAGCCCCGTGTCGGGCTCTGTGCTGACAGCTAACTCAGAGCCTGGAACCTGTCTTTGGATTCTGTGTCTCCCTCTCTCTCTGACCCTCCACTGTCCACACTATCTGTCTCTCAAAAATAAATAAAAAAAGTAAAGTGTCAGAACTTAAAAATTATTTTTTGTTTATTTATTTACTTTCAGAGAGGCAGAGAGAATAAGCAGGAGAGCAGCAGAGAGTGAGGAAAATAGAATCCCAAGCAGGCTCCGCACTGTTAGCACAGAGTCCAATGCAGGGCTGGAATTCAGAAAACTGTGATATCATGACCTGAGCTGAAATCGAGTTCCACGGTCAACTGACTGACCCATCCAGGTGCCCTACTTTTGAGAAGTAGGTAGTGTGCAGACGGAAGAGGCCATCGGCTTTGGCAGTTAGAATGTCACTTGGGTTTAGCTTCAGTAGTGTGTGTGACCAGAACCCTTACTGAGAGTGATCTGAGACATCAGTGAAAGCTGAGTTGGTGAAGGCTGATGGTAAAACAGTCCAGGGAGTTTGGTGGTAAAATGCAAGGGGAGAAATCGATTTGTGACATAAGGGGATGATTTTGTCCAGGGATGTTTGAGGAAGATGAGCATAGCCTAGGGAAGGAGACAGTGAAAAGGGAACTGAAGCAGCTAAACAGAACGTTGTAGAAGACTGGGACATATTCCTTTAAACCATGGCAAGCACCCCCATGTCACTTGAAGATAAGGAAGATACTTGGCAAGATTCACTGCTATGAAACACCCACAGAAACACGTTTTTGCAGACTCTGACTCTAAAGAATGAGCCAGCTGCCTCTCATATATTTTTGAAATTCTGCTGCTTTTCTAGTCTAGCGCTTGCAGAACCGCCGGGATGGCCTTTGTACCTCCTTGTGAACACTCACCAGCCACGCTGGGACAGTAGGCTGAAGTGCATGGTCCAGAGCATGGGTTCAGGGAATCTGATGACCTAGGTTAAAGTTCTGGCACTGATATGTACAAACTGTCTAACTTGGGGCAAGTTACATAGCCTCTTTATGTTTAGCTTCATATTTGGAAAACATATTCAGTAACATTTCACAAGCTGGCTTGAAGTTCAAAGCAGCTTCTATAGGTAAAGTCCTGATAGGTGGTAAGCATTTCTTTTCTTTTATTCTTCCAAACTCCCAGTTTATCTCTCTTTCCTCTGTAGTTCCTACCCCACAGACTGAGGCTGGCACTTTCTGAGGCCACCTGAGCCCTTTGTCTTCCAGCCTCTGAAACAGGCAGGAGGCTTTAATAGATAAAGAAAGGTCCTGAGGAAGCCAGAGTTGCCTTCAGAAATGCAAAGGAGATGTAGTCTTGGGGAGCTGAGGTGGGGGGTAAGGAGTAAGGGTAAGGGTTGGCCATGGCTTTCCTCCTGGAGGAAGGAAAGGATTTGGTCCCAGGATTGTTTTAGAGGTGAAGAGAGTTGGCATTTCTACCTGATGACCTTTATTCCTCTATGAAATTAAACTGTTGTTTTCTTTGTGTTCTGTTTTTGTTTTGTTGTTTGTTTTTTGCTGAGCCTAAGGGAGCATAAAGTCAAAGATTTGAAACACGCACTTTTGAGAATTGTAAGGGGAACTGAATTTGGTTATCTAAGATTGGACGTTTGACCATTTTTATATAATCTTTCTTTTAAATGTGACTTTCTTAAGTGAAACATAAATTTAGAAGTCAGAGTAGAGAAGTGACATCTCCTATTTCTTATATTTATTGTGACTATAGGTTCAAGTCTTGGAAATAATGATATAATCACTTTTTAAACCATGATACATATTGCGTAGAACTTATATATTCTCACACTTAATGTCCACAGCCATTACTGTGCACACTTTTTTAAAGTATCATTTCATTTTTTCTTAGTACTTGTCTTTTAAAAATATTCTGAGTGCTCTTTTACTATATACAGTATCTGGTTCATGCTTTAATGCCAAATAAAATTGTTATGTTTGAGTTTTGAGTACAATTAGTTTGACCTCAAAATATTTTTTGGTTTACATGTATTCTTTAAAAATCTTATTTATAATATTTATTTTTCATAATAGATGAATTTTTATTCTGAACTTATTAAAATTACATGAGCTATATTAAAACCAAGATATTTGACTTATGATATAATATTCATCTCAAACAATCAAAAATTCAGGAAGAACACCCATTAGTGTTTCTTTGCTTGAAAGTATGGTTGGGACACTTTTTGAATGGTATTAAGTATAATCATTCAAATCTTGGTACATCTTATAAAAACTTTCTTTTCTAATTTTTTTCCATTCTCATGAATGATTATTGCATTTTATCCAAGAAGTCAGTGATTATAATTTTAAGAAGTCAGGTATCTTAAGTTGAGATTATGATTTTTATTTATTTTTTTTAAATGTTTTATTTATTTTTGATACAGAGAGAGACAGAGCATGAGAGGGGGAAGGGCAGAGAGAAGGAGACACAGAACTGAAGCAGGCTCCAGGCTCTGAACTAGCTGTCAGCACAGAGCCTGACGCGGGGCTCGAACCCACGGAGTGAGATCTGACATGAGCTGAAGCCGGAGACAACCTACTGAGCCACCCAGGCGCCCCGAGATTATGATTTTTAAACATTTCTAGCTGGTATAGATGACTTCAGGCTTTGATTCCTTGAATAAATTTATGGTGTTCTAGGCTTCCATATGGCTAAGCACAGTGTATAAAAAAGGACCTATGTTGTTCAAGAATATCAAAGCCAAGGACATTATGTTCTGTCATTAATGTGAAATGAGTATTTTCCTTTAAAAGGCACGCCCTTCACTTGAAAAGGTTAAATGGTTCAATACTTAAGGAATGACTGCAGCTGGTTAAATTTAGAAATTGATATAGAAATATTCTCTGGTTTAATAGCAAAAATATAGCAATATAGAATATGAATGAGTAAAAGTTTTATTCATTTTAAAACTTTGTTTCTCTGGGAGACTCACATAAGGGTTGATATCTATGTTTGATTTTGCTTTGCTATTTTTGTTATTTTAAATATCTATTTAAGTCATCTCCTTGCCAGTAGAAGAGGCTCTATAGATGTCTTCTCATGCCTAAGCTTGGCCTTGAGTTCATGCTCCTTTGGATTTTAGTTTTTTTTTTCTTGAGACTATTGCCCCAAAGAAAGGAATCTTGGGATTCTAGAAACAGTATCTTCTATTCCAAAGTCTTATTTCTGTCAGTAGCACTTGGGGAAGAGCTATGGAAAGACATTATATCACCCAAATCTTAGCCTCATACCCACATATTCCAAGATTGATTTAATGATTCATTATTTTCCCAGAGCTGAAATTATGAAAGCAAAGTGGATTTTTATTTTCTATGCTGTTGGACTATATATCTATGTGTTGGACTTTGTATAACTTAAATATATGTTTATATGATATATAGAAATATTTTTGTATTCATATATTTATTCTCCAAAAAATTTTTGAATATTCTAGACACAACTTTATCACAAATTTTTTTTTGTATCTCTTAATAATGAGATCTTTGGCAGAGACATCTAGTTGCTCCCAATGTCCAATATTCTGTTCTTTCGTAGTGATAAAAGTTTTTCCTGAGGACATGATTGTCTAACTTAGGACTACATTTCTCAGCCTCCCTTACAGTTAAGTGTGGACATATGAGTAAGTTCTGGGCGGTGGGATATGAGCAGAAGTGGCATGGGTAAATTCCAAGTTGTACCTTTGTAATGAAGGAGTATGTGTTCTCCGCCTTCTCCTTGTCTGGTCTGAGGATGTGGTGGCAGGTAATGAGGCAGCCATTTTGGACCATGCAATGGAAGTCACATGTTGAGGATAACAGAACAGGAAAATAGAAAGTGTCCATTTCTTTATTAAAGCAGTTTAACTGATATTCTATCAAAAATGACCTGCAAGATAAATCAGTTATTTACTTAACTCTGACCTAGCATCTTTTTTGATGCTTATGCTTCAAAATTTTTCATTGATTTATGCAAATTATTAATGAATTGGCAAACTGTAATATATTTTTGTCTTTATTTTAACTGAATAATCTTAATATTTTAAATTTATTTTTAGTTTTTCTTTAATGAAAACTCACCAGTGATTTCCCTGGACTGCTAAAACTATACTCTCCTTTGCTATTGGTAAACTTTCATATTTTTTTTTGTTAGAAAAAGAATAGTGTTGGGGTGCCTGGGTGGCTTAGTAGTTGAGCGTCCAGCTCTTGATTTCAGCTCAGGTCATGACCCCAGGGTCGTGAGATCAAGCCCTGTTTCAGGCTTCATGCTGAGCACGGAGCCTGCTTAAGACTCTCTCCCTTTCTCCCTCTGTCCCTCTTCCCCACACGTGTGTGCATGCTCTCTCTCAAAATTTAAAAGAAAAAAATGGTATTATTTTTAACCTATACTCATATATTCTTTTTTCTGAAGACCAGAATTTGCATGTTTATTATGTTTATTTATAAAGATATTTGTTCAGCTGCTTTCACTGAAGCCAAATGACAGTAGTTTAAACAACACTGTTTGTGTAAATGGAAGCCATGTGTAATCAACATGGCTTTTTTGTGTGTGTTCTCTTGGAGCTCCTCTTGGAGCTCTAGTTATTTAATTTTTCAGTGCAATTGCCTAATAGTGTTTCAGGGGAGTAAGCAGCTCAGCACTATCCGGTCATTCAGAATCTCCTGTTTCTTCTATCTTACTGCTCCACCATCCCCTAGGAGCCATTACATCAATGTCTGCAGGAGAGAGAGCCAGGCATCCGTCTTTTATATAGTTTCTCCAGGTGGTTCCAATGTGCAGAAAGTTGGGGAACCAATACACTAGGGTGTTCTTGACCATATGGTTAAGGCTGGCCTAGAGTGTTGTTCACATTCCAGCCCTACAGGGAGAGAAAGGAATTCCACACTTTGCTTTCACTCTTAACCCCTTGACCAGAACATCATAACATGGCTGAACCAGCGGCAAAGGACACTGGGAAATGTGCTACCTACTTGGGCAGCCATATGTACAGCTGAAACTTGGGGTGTTCTATGCTAAAATAAGGAAGTGTAAATAAATATTGATGGGCAAGGTGTAATTTTTGACACACTTTGGGTCCCAGAAATATTTTAAGGGCTTATTGTCTCAGAAAGTCATTTATATTAATTCTTGGATTCTTTTACTATTAGAACCTATTACACTCAGCATATAATTTGGATCATTTCCATCTAAATTAACATATTCTTATCCATCTAGAAATGTGTCTAATATTTAGACATCTAGAAATGTGTCTATCTCTTCACATATGTTTGTAAGAGCTACCTAAAGGGTTTTTGTTTTGTTTTGTTTTTATTTTTTCTCCCATTGGCTTTCAGTACAGGAATAGTGAAGATATGGGGATATGGAGATTTTGTGTAATCTAAAAAATTTTGTTTCTGAAGTTTCAAACAAAGAAACAGTCCCAGGAAAATATGGAAGTCATTTAATTTGTGCTTGTTGTGTGTCAGGCACTGCATATTCATGCATAACTCACAGCTCCTTTCAAGGTTTGTGTATTGAAACAAACACCTGCATATACTCTAATCAGTTCCTCAGGAGAAGAGTGGGGATTTTGAATAGGTCCATTGTGCAGCTATTCTAAGACCTTCTGCCAGTGATTCACTGGCCTGGGAATTTCTAGATCTTGGGAGCACTGTGATTAATCAGGCATCAGAAAAGCAAGGCAGATGTTGGGATCCGGATGCAGAATACAGAAGCTAGAAGTCAGGAAGGAACAGTAGTTGGTCAAGGGAGCAACAAGAACCTCATGGTCAATCCAAGGTAGGGGTCAGAGCCATGCAGGCACTCAGGAGCCAACAATTACCCAGAAGTCAGGAGTTTCCAGGACAGAAATGAGAAAAGGCAGTGAATCATTTACATTTTTTTTATTGTGTATTTATTTTTGAGAGAGAAAGAGAGACAGAGCGTGAGTGGGGGAGGGGCAGAGAGAGAGGGAGACACAGAATCTGAAGCAAGCTCCAGGCTCTGAGCTGTCAACACAGAGCCTGGTGCGGGGCTCGAACCCATAAACTGCAAGATCATGACCTGAGCTGAAGTCAGACTTTTAACTGACTGAGCCACCCAGGTGCCTCAACAATGAATCATTTAAAAATAGACAACCTTAGTTCTACTTTTGGTTGTCTGTTAGTATATATCATTGCTAAGACTAGTTTCAGTGTAATTAAGTTCCTCTTAGATCATTTTGTATCTCTAAGTACTTATCTACTTACTACTTCATGGCTGGTGAGCTCTTGGTTTTATGTGTTATATATTGCTTCTGTGTATTATACATATGATTAGATCATTTTATGTTTGAGGCAAGGATTAAATAACCCTACAAGCACAGAGACACACACCTTTTGCTCTCCAAAATGTGTGTATTGCTCTGCATTCAGTGGATATTGTATAATTTGCATTAATGTAATTTAAACACAAATGAGGTGAACCATAGTTAAAATGATTGTTACTCCCAGGAGTGTTCTACTTGCCAGGACTTCTTTTGACAGGCTAAATAAGGGAGAGTCACTGGCATTCTGGTAGCCCCAGGACAATGTGTGATGAATAAGCCATGTTATACAGACATGGCCGTTTTTCTCAGCTTCTAGCAAGGATAGTTAGCACAGCTGTATAATCTTAGAGTCCAAAAGGGAATCATACTATGGATAGATGAATATAGCTTTCAAGTAAAATATGAAGTTGATGTTTCTCCTGCATATTTTTCAGTAAGCTAATAATTCTCACATATAAATTGTACCTTCTCTGTATGGTGAAATTTTTTGAGGATAACAAATATTCTTTGGGCTTTAAGACTATTTTTTATTAAAACTTATACATAGAATGACTTAATTGTAGGGAATATAATGAGCTAGATGACCAGAAATTTTGAACATTTAGTTGATACTTGAATAGATACTTAACTTTAAACATTCACCTTTCTATACTTGAGTATGTGGGTCAGATTCAACTTTAATGGCAACAGGAAGATATATGGATAAAATTAAAAAGAAAAAGAAAAACTCTGCTAATTAGATTTAAAGAGAAAATTGTAGCTTTACTATATGGTCTCATACGTTTTTTCTACAAACCATTTCTTTTCCAACCTGTCAGAATTCAAAGTTCTAACTACTCTGTGATATTCTAGAGTTTTCTTTAGTATTTATTATGTGCTACATGAAATTTACAGTAATTTTATAATAAGTAACGCAGAATGAGACAATCTGTAAACAAAAAAAAAATGGTCACAAAATGGAATCAGAGTGATTTTTCAATTTATTTCGAAATCAACTTATTTGTGAAAAACCTTATTTTTGACATAGTGCAATTTATATGTCAGGTCAATTAAAAAAATGCCTATAACATACCCAATCTTACGATTTAGTCTCTCTTGTAATTGTTTTCAAAAACATAGGGTCCAGATATTTTGATTGTTTATAATCCAGGGTGTATTTGTTGAGCACATGTTGTGCGCCAATCACTGTTCCAGGCTGGGAGGATGTATACAGAAATTAAATATCCCTGTTTCATGGAGCTCCATTTCTAAAACAGGAGACATAAGACAATGAGTAAAATCTCTGGTATATTAGTGAGGTTAAATGGCAAGGAGAATGAATGAAGCAGATGGGGAATAAAATTCTCTGTGTGTTCTGTTTTGACATTTTATATAGGTTGAAAAGGCAGGAAGTCACTCTGTTCTGCAAGTTTCTAAGAATATTTGAAGATGACTTTTTTTTTTTACCTCTTACCTTAATAGGCACTGTGCAAGAGGAAAGTGCAAATCAGGTCTCTTGTTCAACTCTTCAGTATAATTATAATTTAGAGATGAAATTAAACCCAGATATGCATAGCTAATAAGGTTAATGGAACAAATTAGCAATAGCTTAGTGACTCTAAGACTTAAGGCTTCAACTAGTTAATTCTTGAGCTGTCATTCTATACTGACTTTAGTATAGTAGGCATATATATTGCTTGGAAGTGCAGCAAACTATAAATATTTGCTACCTCACTCTGTTACTGGTGTATGTTTATACCACTGAGAGCTTATTTTGTAGAGTGTTTGCCAATACGGTTTCACATCCCAGCAGCATTGTGTCTAGTGGGGACTGCAGCCAAGGCTAGAATCCATCATTGTGGGAACCAGCAGTCTGAGCAGTGCACCACCTCTGAGAAGCTTCTCCTGGAAATGAAGTGTCCTTCAACCCCTAGTGGACTGAAGCATTGAGGAAGGAGGGTGGGGGGTGAGAGATGGGGGATCCAATCTGAATGTGCAGCAGGAGCCAAAGCCAGTTTTGTAACTGCTACCTTAGATGATCCCAGATGAGTTAAAAGCTAAGGTATGGAATGCTCTTTCTCGGGTTTTATTTATTCATGGTTGTTCCTTGAGAGAGAAAAAGTAAGGGTAAGGAGCCCCTTCCCCCTCCTTCTTCTGATGGTATCATCTCCCTGATGGCCCTATAGAAGTGACTCCCCTGAGAAGTGTGGACAGCTGGATGCAGCCCCCCTGTGGCCTATAAAGTGTCATTAGGAGCTACAGCCAGAGACTGTGGGGGAGGGGGAGGGTCACTTCAGGACTGTGGAAAATATTCCCTTTTCCCTCAGCATCCTGGGGCTTTGTTTCTTGCCTCATTGTTAATAGAGTCTGGGAGCTTGGATTCTGATGCTGAAATTTTTTTCAGTGTTGGTTCTATAAATGATATTTTAAAGCAGGCTTTGTGGAGTTTCATTCCTTACTGAAGTTGTAGCACAAAGAAAGGGTAAGAGATTTCTTACTTTCGTCATTACCAACTTCAGTATAGAAGTTGGTGAATAATTATACTTACATTAGACTTTTAAAAAGTATAACTGAAGGAAAGGGATTGGCTGGCTGTGTTTTTTGATAAGGTTATGTACTTTCCTCTTCCGTTTCTCTTTAGAGACCATTCTATGGCTAATACATCATAAAAGTTAAAAGGAAGTGCAAACACAATTACCACAGAAAGTTGAAATCTTTTCCATTCACTTCTTTATGCTATTTATGACTTGTCTGCCTGATTGTTTCAACGTAAGGGAAAACTTGGGATTCTTATCTATCATTATCCATGGCACTGGTTTTGAGTGTGTGTGTGATTCTGACAATACTGGGATAAAACCAGCCTTCATTGTACCAAACGAACCACAAGAATGTGTACAGAATATCTGCAGTGAGCTTTAAAGGCACGTACATTTGTCTGAAGAGGTAATGCAAGATAACAGCGTCAGGAGGGAAATTGGATATAGAATGAATATCCCTTTACCTCTGTACAAAATGTTCAGTGCCATCGATAGCTCTTACTTGGGGGCTTTGAGATTTTCTGCTCCTCTCTGCCCTGTTTCTGAGCACTCATCCAGTCCTCGCATCCCTGGAGAAGATGCTGAGTGCCAGTGGTGCTCATTAATCAAGTGTGCAGTGAATGTGGGTAGGGTGATCACTGGGAGGCAAGGCTGTGTTTAGAATCTGATCTAAGATAACATCTGGACATATCGGAGGTCATGAAAGGAACTGGGGTCAAGGGTTAACACAGCAGAGATCTGTAGTGTGTGACACAGAGCCGAGAGAGCAGTTTAGCATGTCTCTGCCATCTTTTACTTAAGAAACATTTCTGCTCGTTAGACCCTCCCCATGGATTCTGGTGGACTCAGATCTAGTCATCCCCTGTCCCCTTTACCTTCAGGAACCTCTAGAAGACTCAATTTTTTTAGACTCACTACGTAGCTTAGAGAATGGACTTTAGGCTTATGATACCTTCTGAGGGATGATTAAAAAGTATAACTGAAGGAAAGGGATCATAAAGATTAGGACCAATGTTGTAATCCAAGGAGACATAGATTTTGACTGCTTTCATTAAATTTCTTTACTTAGAATAATCACTTAATCCAGTTAGTTCATAGTTACTTCCTTCATGCATTTTTTTTTACCTAGAAAGGTTTATTAATGTTTTATGATTATTGTGTAATTTAGAAGACTACTTATTAGATACTGGGCCCTTCCTTAATAATTCAGGTCTCATCTTAGGTAAAAACTGAGCCATTTGGAAAAGCTTGAAACTTGCCTTACAACTTGTTTGAAGTTTTACTGTTTATTTTGATCAGCAGGTTCACTTGGCTTCTGCTGTGTAAACATTTGGAGGGTCTTCTTTCAGTTCACTTATGTTCCCAGGTGAACACAGAAGAAATGGGTTGCTCCAAACAAAAAAGACAGAGAATCTTTTGCTTATCATCTGAGCCTGACTTGTCTTAATATCCTAGAATTCAATTTTCTATAGTTTGATTTGTTCTAATTTCTAGGACCTTTAATACTTCTTATCCTTGATTGTTTATACTGTTGTTAAAATTGGTTTAGAAATTCAGAAAGTATGAAAGAATAATAAGAGAGAAATCTGTTAATCTCCATTTTGGGAAACCAAAGAGCATTTTGGTTTTGTTTGTTTACTTGATGTTGTATGTTTGAGTAACAGTTGTTGAGAGATTAAGATCTTTTTCATGGAGTCATAATCTCTAAATTTTATATAAAATAGTATTAGATCCAGATACAGTTTCAAACTTCCACCATAAACCAAAAACAAACATGAATAAAAACTACAAACTCCTCAACCTGAAATGAAAGCTGTTCCTATTCATAGGAAGAAATACTATAATGATCATCAGGCTTTCAACAACATGGGATTAATTATCCCAGTAAAAATAACAATACTTCTAATCTATTTTCACGCTTCTATGTCTCTGATGGAACCAATTTACAAATAGAGGCTGACATTTTATTTTGCAGTTCTCAGCTCCACCAATCCCCTGCAGAGATTGGACTGGGCTGCCAGTTTGGGAAAATACACCAAAAATACTTGGAGTTAAGAGTTCTCACACTAGTAGCCACAAACTCATGTTTTATTGATCAAGGGGTAATCCTCTTCTGGCTTCACAGTAAGAAATGTGAAATATATCAAGAGAAAATCATTCTCCTCTTCTGAGAATATGATGCAATTGATGTCATACACAAGGCTACTCAGAACCTGCTAGAGGAGTGCTGGAGTCCAGCTTCAGCAGGTCCAGGGATCCCTGAAGGATGGATGGTGTTGGCGAAAGGGAGTGAGAGAGCCTTGACTTCTTTCTGCTCAGCAGGCAGGCATCTCTGCACTGACCTGAGAGTCAGCTTTATTTATTGAAAAAATGTATGGGGTACAAAACAGAAGTGGTAATTGCCTTAGACAATGATTTTTGATAACAAATTCTTTGGCACGTGAAAATTTCCCAGAACATAGATGGAAGATTCATGTATAACCTTTATCAATAGGTGACTAGATGCTTATCACATGGGGAAGGAAATACAAGGCTTTTTAGCATAGCAAAGGCAAGAGTTAGTTCTTTTGTGAGCAGGGGTCAATAGCCTGTTTTCAAGCAGAAGAAAAACAGGTTTTCTCAGAAAATGTAACATTTGCTCCTATAATCGTAAAAGACGAAACTCCTATAACAAGTTTTTTCACAAGGTACAATTCACATATTTTTAGCATAAGAAGGCAAGTCCCTCCTGATATCAATTAGTCAGGCGCCCTGGGGGTTGGTACTCAAGCATAAATTGAGTGGGGGTTGAGTGGATGTAGACTCCTGTCGTTGTCTGATGGTGGGAGGCCTTGCAAACCTGCCTTACTTCAGAGATGGCTCCCAGCAGAGGAGAGCCTGGAGGATCTGGACAGAGACCAGTGGTGCAGGGCTTCCTTCTCACTTGCTGACACAGCCAAGTTTGCATTCTCTGAAGCATTTATCAGTTATATTCTTATACCAATTTACCAGATTCCCTTTCATCTGTCATGCTAGTGACTAGGACTGAATGCCTATGGTTTATGAGTTGATTACACTTTTGATGGGAATTGTTGGAAAGGAAAGTCTCATACTATGGTTTTGCTTTTGTAGAACAGTGACTAACATGATTTGAACACAGGGTTGGTGTAAGGGAGTAGTGGGTGGTCAAGGTGGTCTGGGGTCAGATGGTTCAGTGGCCTTCAATGCCAGCAGAGTAGTTTAGAACTACCAGTAGATAGTGGAGAGATAGGGGAAGTTTTTGAGCAAGAGTCTTGGAATTGAGCCTTGATTCAGAAAGGGTTGTCTGGCAGACAGGCTTTTAGGAATAGATTATAGGAATGGCTTCATTGGGCACAGGTGAGACTGGAAGCGACGAACCCATTAAGCCCAACAAATACTGGAAAGATTAAATCAGTGGGGAACATAATGAGGCCCTCCCTCCAGACCAGCTCAATTGGAATCTTAGGGAGAGAGAGAGTGGAGAGTCAGGAACTAGTGTTTTTGAAAATCTCCATAGCTGATTGTAATGCATATGTAGGGTTGAGAAATACAAGGCAATGATTAAAATGGCATTAATATATATATATCAATCAGGGATTGAGATGAATCATGGTTTTCCAATATGCTGCTAGACAGTTGATCAGTGTGGTTTAAGTTGTGGGCATGCTTTCTTGCAAAGTGAGAGCGTTCTGAGATGACAAAGAGGCAAACAGCACAAGTCAGAATTGGAGTGCATTGTGGAGTAGTTTAAAAACCACAACCAGAAAGACATTATTGAGTTGGCCAAAATGATCAGATATGGAGCAGAGTGGTCACAATCAAGACCCAGAACAGGATTTTTCTTCAGTTGTGTCTCCCCTTCCACACTTTGCTCTAGTTACAGAAACCTCTTCCAGATACATAAACCTCTAGAAGAAAAAAAAGGAGGTTTTGTTTTGCTTTTTAAGTACTAGGCAGTGGGAGAGTTGAATTGGCTACTTGGTACAGTGAGATCTGACTTCTCTCCCTTCTACTACCTACTGGGGAAAGGGAGAAAGTGCTAATCAATGCCCATACCATGGACATTTATATAAATTATTGTTAACCTGCACAACAGTCCTGTCATATAGGGATTAACCTCCCAGTTTTATGGGAAATGAAAGGAGGCTCTAGCTTCTGAAAGAGTGCACATCTACTCTTCCTCCAAGCCCTGTGATATTTCCCCTGTGCTGTCTCAGCAAACATAAGAAACAGTGGAGATAAACTGTGAGTGCAAAGATTAGTAGTAGTCATTATCAGATTTTATAGAGATAACTCAGATATATAGCTCTTACAAGGTTACATGAAGGTGAATGACAAAGGAAAATATGTGCAGAAGAAAACAGACTTCATTACCATACCCCAAGAACAGAAAAGTTCGGCTGAAGACTCTCTACACATTTTCCTTTGAACCTCACTCTATTGGCTTTTATTCCATCACTCTGCTAACATAACTTTGTCCAAGTCACCAGTGATATCCATGATGCTAAATCCAGTGGCCAGTTTTTCACTCTTCATTTTGCTTGACCTAAAAGAATGTAGATCTTCCCCTCATTATTCTTCCAGGACAGAATACTCTTGACTTTCCTACTGCCTCTGTGCTCCATCTTCTCAGTGTCCTTTGCTGGTTACTCATTTCTCCATAATAAGTAGCTGTTGGAGCCACATGGTGTGTGTCCTAGAGCCGCAGAGTTCATCACTGACCATTTTGCTTCTCTACCTACATTTATTCCGCTGGTGGTCATCCTGAACTTTAGTCTTGAATGTCTGTGTCACTCCATGGATGTTTAAGAAGTGTCTCAAACTGAATGACCAAAACCAAACTCCTGATTACCTCTCCTCTCCCCGTTCCACGCTCTCCCAGCCAAACCTCATCTTTTTGAGATCTTACTCTTGTCAGTAAACAACAACTTAGTCTTTTCTCATTGACCACATCTAATAGTGGCAAATCCTTTTAGCTTTAGTTTTTAAAAATATCCAGACTTGGGGCCTGGGTGGCTCAGTTGGTTAAGCCTCCGACTTCGGCTCAGGTCAGATCTCACGTTCGTGGGTTCAAGCCCCGCGTCAGGCTCTGTGCTGACAGCTAGCTCAGAGCCTGGAGCCTGCTTCGGGTTCTGTGTCTCCTTCTCTCTCTGCCCCTCCCCCTCTCATGCTCTGTCTCTCTCTGTATCAAAAATAAATAAAACATTAAAAAAAA
>NC_043714.1:17304391-17344936 GCF_006229205.1 Suricata suricatta
AAAAAAATTTTTTTAAATATCCAGACTTTACATCCATTCATGATGAAAACCCTCAACAATGTAGGTTTAGAAGGAACATACCTCAACATAATAAAAGCCATATGTGAAAAATCCACAGCTAACATCACCCTTCATGGAGAAAAGCTCTGCTTTCCCTCTAAGGTCAGGAACAAGACAAGGATGTTCACTCTTACCACTTTTATTCAACATAGAACTGGAAGTCTTAGCCACAGCAATCAGACAACAAAAAGAAAGAAAAGGCATCCAAATTGTCAAGGAAGTAGTATAACTTTCACTATTTGCAGATAGCATGATACTATATATAGAAAATCCTAAAGACTCCACTAAAAAACTACTAGAATGGATAATGGATAAATGAATTCAGTAAAGTTGCAGTCTACAAAATCATTGTACAGAAATCTGTTGCATTCCTCTACACCAACAATGAAGCAGCTAAAAGAGATACTAAGAAAACAATACCATTTACAACTGCACCAAAAAATAACAAGATACATAAGAATAAACTTAACTAACGAGGTGAATCACCTATACTCTGAAATCTATAGAAAGAAATTGAAGACAACACAAAGAAATGGAAAGACATTTCATGCTCTTGGACAGGAAGAATAATTTTGTTAAAATGTCTAAACTACTAAAAGCAATCTACACATTTAATGCAGTCCCCATCAAAATACCAACAGCATCTTCAACAGAACTAGAACAAGCAATTATAAAATTTGTATAGTACCACAAAGGAGCTTGAATAGCCAAAGCAATTATGGAAAAGTGAAACAAAGCTGGAGGTATCACAATTCCAAATTTCAACCTATATTACAAAGCTCTAGTCATCAAAGCAGTATGGTACTGGCACAAAAATGGACACATAGATCAATGGAACCGAATGGAAAGCCCAGAAATCCAGGATTATGTGGTGAATTAATTTATGACAAAGGAGGCAACAATATGCAGTGGGAAAAAGACAGTCTTTTCAACAAATGATGCTGGGAAAACTCGATAGCTACATGTAAAAGAATGAAACTGCACCACTGTCTTACATCATACACAAAATAAACTCAAAATGAAGTAAAGACCTAACTGTGAGATCTGAAACCATAAAAATCCTAGAAGAGATGACAGGCAATAATACCTCTGGCATTGGCCATCCCAACTTTTTCTAGATATGTCTCCTGAGGCAAGGGAAATAGTTTACTAAAAAGCTTCTGCACAGCAAAGGAAACAATAAAAATAAAAGACAAACTATTGAATGGGAGAAGATAGTTGCAAATGACATATCTGATTAAAGGTTAGCATGCAAAATGTATTAAGAACTATACAACTCAACACCAAAAAAACCCCAAAAAATCAAATTAGAAATGGGCAGAAGACAGGAACAGACATTTCTCCAAATAAGACATCCAGATGGCCAACAGACAGATGAAAAGATGCTCAACATCACTCATCATCAGGGAAATGCATATTAAAATGACAATGAGATATTACCTCAGACCTGTCAGAATGGCCAAAACAACAAAAGAAACAATAGGTGTTGGCAAGGATGTGGAGAAAAAGGAACCTTCTTGCACTGTTTGTGATGCAGCCACTGTGGTAAACTGTATGGAAGTTTCTCA
The DNA here is from genome assembly GCF_006229205.1 of Suricata suricatta. Lineage (NCBI taxonomy): Eukaryota > Metazoa > Chordata > Mammalia > Carnivora > Herpestidae > Suricata > Suricata suricatta. Next base: position 17,306,020 of record NC_043714.1, read on the forward strand.
AAAAGTTAAAAATAGAACTATGCTATGAATCAGCAATGGCACTACCAAGTATTTACTGAAAGAATAATAAAATACTAATCCAAAAGGGATACATGCACCTCAGTGTTTATAGTGGCATTATTTATGATAGTCAGAATTTGGAAGCAGCCTAAGTGTCCATCGGTTGATGAATGGATAAAGATGTGCCCACCCACCCACACACACCCACACCCACACCCACACACACACTGGAATAGTATTCAGCCATAAAAAGAATGAAATCTTCGCATTTGCAAGGACGTGGATGGAGCTAGAGAGTATTAAGCTAAGTGAAATAAGTCAGTTAGAGAAAGACAAATACCATATTATATCTTTTTTTAATGTTTATTTATTATTGAGACAGAGCATGAATGGGGGCAGGCAGAGAGAGAGGGACACACAGAATCTGAAGCAGTCTCCAGGCTCTGAGCTGTCAGCACAGAGCCTGACGTGGGGCTTGAACCTGCGAACTGTGAGATCATGACCTGAGCTGAAGTCGGACGCTTAATCAACTGAGCCACCCAGACACCCCCCAATATGATTTCTTGACTTGTGGAATTTAAGAAACAAAACAGATGAACATAGGGAAAGAAAAAATGGGGGCAAACCATAAAACTGACTCTTAACTATAGAGAAAAAACTGATGGTTAGCAGAGGGAAGGCAGGGGAATGGGTGAAACAGATGATGGGGATTAAGAAGTGTACTTGTGATGAGCATTGGGTGATATATGGAAGTGTTGAATCACTATATTGTACGGATGAAACTAAAATAACACTGTATGTTAACTAACTGGAATTAAAATAAAAACTTGTAAAAATTCAGACTTTAAACACTTTTTGTTACCTCTGTCTGCTCCTATTATCCTGTTATAGCAGGTTCCTGCTTGATTTCCCTGGATTCCTACAACCAGGGTAGCTGGGGTGATTCTTTGAAAACATGTCAAGTCATTTCACTTTTTTGGTTTAAATCCTCCAAATACTTTTCAACTCCTTCCAAGTAAAAGACAAGGTCTCTCTAATTGCCTGTGAGACCTTGTGATCTACACTCTTCTCTGTTACCTCTCAGTCTAATTTCCTGCTTTTCTTTCATGTGCCTTCCTCTGACCACAGTCACCCCTTTGTTGTTCCTCAGTCATACTGGGCATGCTCCTGCCTCTGGATCTTTGCACGGTTGTTTCCTTTGTTTGGAATGCTGTCCTCTCAGGTACCCTCATGGCCAGGTCCTTTGCTTTCTTTGGATCTTTGCTCAGGTGCTACTTCTCAATGAGGCCCTCCCTGACCACTTTAATCCAAGCTGTATCTCTTTCCTTTCAGCCCAGCACTCCTCATCCACCTTTACTGCTTTAATGTCTCTGAACCACCTGCTGGCATACTAAATACCTCATGTATCTTATTTATTTGCATCTGGTTCTTCTCCCACTAGAAAGTGAGTTTATTAGGAAAGGGAAGGGATTCCTGACCATATGTTTTTGGCTATTCATACAACTCCTAAAACAATGCTTACCACATAGTAGGTGTTCATAAATGTTTTATGAATGGATTCATGTGACTCACTCTCAGTATCATAGGCATATATATATATTTTTTTTGAACCCCTTTGTTGAGGAAAATTCTTAAGACATTCACTATATATTGGTAATGTATCAGAAGTCCAGTAAAGGCTACAAACTTGAATCAGATCTAGAAATGGTAAGAGTTAAAGTAGATATTGATAATAAAATGATGAGAAGGGATACACGGACAAAATTAACTTAGAAAACTAAGAAGCAGGTGAACATTGGAGAAGAAGCTAAAGAGAAATGAAGTTCGCTGGAAGCCTGCATTTATAAGGAGATGTCATTCAGTGATTGCCCAATAATATTTTTAAATAGTACTGAGAAATACTGGTAGTGGAAAAGATATTATTAAACTTTTGGTTTATCTTAGAAAGCAGTCAGCTAATTCTTTTGCATGTGTCTGAGCAATGCAATACGACAACAGTGATTAGTGGAACATGCTCTTGGTGTGGGAAAGGAAGTATACTACTTTGGGAAATAAGGATGTTGTAGAAATTAGTATTTTAAAGTCTTAAGGGGATTCCCATAGGGGACCAATGTATTTTCCAAAGGCCTCTGTTGTGATGAGATATGGAAGGTTATTTTGTAAGTACCAATTTTTAAACAATTTTTAATTTATTTTTGAGAGGGAGAGAGACAGCATGAGCGGGGGAGAGTCAGAGAGAGGGAGACACAGAATCCAAAGACAGACTCCAGGCTCTAAGCTAGCTGTCAGCACAGAGCTCAATGCGGGGCTCAACCCCACGAACTGTGAGAGAATGACCTGAGCAGAAGCTGGATGCTCAACCAATTGAGCCACCCAGGCGCCCCATGTAAGTACCAATTTCTGAACACAAGCATATGAATACTGAGGGAAACTTGAAATGCAAGCAACTGATTTATGTGAAGCTACTTGTTTGATGCAATATCCTTAATGGTTTGCTTTTGTTTTCACCCCATACCTTATGTCTAAATGTATAATTAAAGTTCACTGTTGTGAAAGGCTCAGGTGCCCTTGCTTTGGGCTGTAATAATAGTAGTTTTATTTCCAGTTGCAAGTGATTCTCGTAAATGAAGTCCGTGGTGGTCTCCACAGAACTTAGGCTATTGCTGTATATAAAGAGGCGGAAAAAGTGTCAGTTTAGTTTATTTCTCTGTATGGGATTACTTTACACTATCAGATTAGGCAGGTCTTAGGTGTTGAAAAATATGAGAAAACCGTGGATCTTACTGCCTTTTGTAGCTTCTGTGGAAATTCTCTCTCATTGCTTTCAGATTCCTTGACCACATTGTTGCACATATTTACTATTGTATTTACTGCTTCCTTGCCTTCTATGAAGCCTTTCCCAATCTTCTTGACCTTTCTTCAGGAGAAAGATTCCTAATGTTTTCTAGTGACCATCTTTTAACTATAGCTTTTAACTCTGTCCCAGTTGGAACTTCTTTTGCCTCCCTGTGGTATTTGACATTGCTCATCAATGTTACTTTTTTTTAAATTTCTTCCTTGTTTGGTGTCCCTTGGGTTCATTGATGAAATTGTATAAATACACCCTTTGATTACAGTTCTCAGCCTTGACTTTTCATTCCTATTTTTAAAAAATGTTTACTTATTTTGAGGGGTGTGTGTGTGTGCACACATGTGCATGCATGCAAGTGGGGGAGGGGCAGAGAAAGGGAGAGAGAGAATACCAAGTAGGCTTCAGCTGTCAGCCTGGAGCCTGAAGTGGGGCTCAATCCCATGAACCATGAGATTGTGACCTGAGATGAAATTAAGAGTTGGATGCATACCCAACTGAGCCACCCAGGCACCCCTTTTCATTCCCTTTTTTACACAAATTTTTCTTTTTCTTTTTAGTAAGCTTATCAACTCATCATGGCCTCTACAATTACCTTTACATAAATAAAGTTAAAGTCAAATATATCACTCCAGTTAAGATCTTGACTATCAAACTCATGTCTTTACATATAGGACATTGCATTGTGTGTCTCACTTTAGCCTCCAACTCATCATTATTTTACCTCTCTTTGGCCCTATCTCCTTTCTATAATTGGCGTTCTCCAGTCTCCCTGGCCTGGAGGGCTCAGTGTCATCTTTAACTCCTTGTCTTCTCTCTTCTGTCAAACCAGCCTTCATGCCCTATTGATTTCCTCTTCTACTTGTCTTTAGACATTTCTAAGTGTCCACAGAACTCTACTGCTTAATCAATTGATCTCCTCTTCTCAGAGGAGAGGTAGCAATGAGATAGTGGGCAGAGTGATAACCATCCAACAAACATGCCTAGATTAATTTTCCTAAAAAAATATTTTCATAGTTTTAATTCTTTTGTCACAGACCTCACATCCTTGAGGCTCACACACCATAATTTCTCAAGTTGACATTCTAGAGCTTTTATAAAAAAGTCCTTACCATATCTGTCCAAACTTACCATTGCTACTCCTGAATAAACTCTCCTATAGAATGAGTTTGATTCTCAAGTAATCCATTCAAACATCTTGCTGATTTACCTAACTTATGCCTCTGCTTATGCTGTTCTTTCTGCTGGGATAACCTCTCCCTCTTCTTGAAGATTCATATTCCACTTGCCTGGTAAGACTTGATTCAAATGTCACTTTTGCGTAAAGACCTTCCTTCCTAATCTGTCCCATACCACTTTTACCTCCTATTACCTCCAAATGTTTTATTATTCACAACACAAGTTTCATCATTTCAATGCTGCTCGTTTTGCATTGCCATTTATTTGGGTTTTGTAGTAATTATTCTTGTGGGCATCACAGTTTACAAACATCACATTTGTGTCTAACAATAAAGCAAATCAGACATATTACATTTAGGATCAGTAACAGTAGTAAGACTCTCAGAACACGCAGATAATGGGAGTTAAATGTGAATTAGAAGTAGAACCTAAGGATTAATGCCAAGTACGGTGCTTTTTCAACTGTTCTAATTTTCAAAGTGCTTTTACTTATTATAAAACTTAACCCATTTTTTCTTTATATTTTGTATAGAACCTAGCCTATGTCTGTTACATAGTAGGTGCTAAACATCTTAAAGTCTGATTATATGCTATAAGTAATCAAGAATTCTTCTCTGAATTATAAAATTGTGTTTACATATTTACTTTCCTACACTTAGAGTAGGTTGAAATAATTGGGGGAAAGGTGAATTATAACTAAAAATTGCTTTGCTGTGCTCTGATAAACAACTTTCTTAAAATAATTCTAGTTATAGGAACCTCATGTTTGAAAGCTCCTCTCTCAGACTGCTTTTGTGATACTACTCTGGACCTAAACTGATGAAATATAATTTTGCCAGTATCTTGGGTAAGAAGAAAAAGCATAATTGGTATATTGAAAAAAAAGAAACCCTGTAGAGTTTTTAAAGCATTGTGATAAACTTGACTTTGAAGGTATATATTTATGAGTATTTTTGTGTCATATTCTAAAATATTTTAATACATTATATATCTATGTAAATATATACAATTTATATTCATTTAATAGATATATTTAAGAACATGGCATGAGATCACTTAGCTAAAATCTTACCCAGAAATATTCTACTTATTAAGTTTTGGAGTTAATTTTTCCATATAAGGAATAACAAAAGGATGAATGAAAGAGAATTGATTTTTTTTCAAATTGTTTTTGTAGTAAACTAAAATAGTGTGGTTGGCCAAATATGAGATTGACAAAATGTTCCTACTATTAATCATGCAAATTCTGAGAATTTGTTTGGGACTGGATGTACAAAACCAACACAAAGAAATGACTTAGTTTTACTGCAGTGAATAATTATAACAGTCACTTCTAACCAGAGATAATGTAATTATATCATTTTAACAATAATTGTTTCAAATCCATTTATTGCTTAGGTCTCTTTCTGTTTTACTGTCTTCTTCATGTAAGGGGCTAAGCACGTGGATATTAAGTTAGTTGTCTAAATAGGTATAAAAATGGACAGTTTTTGTGTTCATCTCTAGTCTCTGTTGTATCCTTACAGCTGTGTCTCAGAACTAACTCCTGGTTTCTTTGCTGCTGGGTATGTCTTCCGCCACCCTGTGGTCTTGACTTTTGTTCCTCTTTCTGGAGGTTTCTGAACTTGTCTCTGCTTTTATTCTCTCAGTTTTTCCTGCAGTGCTAAGAAATTAAATTTCCTAATGAATGTATGGCTTTTACTTTATCCCTATAATGGCTCACAATGACCTACTGAAAACCAGTCCAGACTCAGGGCCTCTTCTGGTGGGAGCTTTGCAGCCTTTTAAACTATTATGAAGAAATGAACTGGTAGCTCTAGTTGATATTACCTGCATATAGCCTATACTTTTTTTAAAATAAGTTTCTTTTTTTTTAAGTTTATTTTGAGAGAGAGAGTGTACACACACATGCAGGTGAGGAAGAGGCAGAGAGAAAGGCAGAGAGAGAATCCCAACCAGGCTCCACATTGTCAATGCAGGGCCCCCTTGAACCCATTAACCGTGAGATCATGACCCAGCTGAAACCAAGAGTTGGACGCTCAACTGACTCAGCCACCCAGGCACCCCAGCCTGTACTTTTGTGTCTCCGTGTCTTATTCATTGTGTTTTCTCCAAGTATCAGTAAGCAGGAACTGCGCTTTTTCCTATTTTTATTTTCGGTAATCAGTTCCTAATGCAGTGCCAATTCTATGGTGAACCTAGAGAATGAATGAGTGAACAAATGCATTTATAATGAAACAAATAAATGTTAGTATACATCTTTTTTTTAATCTCTTACATTTCGAAATACATCATAGTCTGAATAAACTGAATAGAGGAAAAGACTGGGTAATGGAATTGAACAAACAGTTGGGTGGAGATTGTCACCAACAGGTAGTATGGCAGGGAAGGAGTACCTGAGTATTATAATTTAGCATGTGATTATATCTTTTCAACCATATCTTATTTATTTAATATTCTTAGTGTTTATCAGGAATTAATTAACTGGTTTTTGGTGAAACGAATACATGAATTCTTCTCACATATTAAGTGTTGGATTAAATAACAATACAATGCTTCAGCTGGTTTCCCAGGTTGTCTCCCCAGTGAACCATACCTCCTCGTGGTCACAACTTTGTAGCACGCCTCTTGGACTCTCAGCTGGCCTTGTAAATTGCTGTTGACCAAAGACTCCCAGGGCTAGGTCATAAGAATCTTTGCAGCTTGAAGGAAGATTTGCTTTTGGGATGCTTCCCGTTGAAGCCAGCCACAATGTAGAAAGTGTGACTGTTCTGAGACCACCAGGCCGCTAGAAGCTTGAGCCACGTGGGGAGGTCCTGAACATGAAAACTGTAGAGAGAGAAAGAGGCAGGGAGGGGAGAGGCAGACCAAGGTGCACTAGGATGTCAGATATGTGAGCGATGAAGGGGTGAAGTCATCTTAGCAGTGAATCCTGCAGCCACTCCAGCTGGCACCACGTGTAGGAGAGATGAAGGGTCTGGCTGAGCTCTTTTCAAATTCCTGACCTACAAAATCATGAGCAAAATAAATGGCTGTTTTAAGCTACTAAGCTTTGGCACAGTTTGTTACATAATGACAGATAACTGAAACATAACATACAGAAACATGTAAATCATCAATAAATTTCACAAATTGAACACACCGTGTAACTAGCACCCCGATCAAGAAACAGAGTACCGCCAGCACCTTGGAAGCCATTCTCACGTCCCCTGCCAGTAATGGCCTTCTCCATGGATAACTACTGCTCTGACATCCAGCACCCTAGATCAGTTTTGTCTACTTTAATATTTTATGTGAATGGATTTATCCATTTCAGTGTACAGTTGATCCTTAAACAATGCAGGGTGCTAACCCTCAGCATAGTGAAAGATCCATGTATAACTCCCCTAAAACTTAACTATTAAAAGCCTACTGCTGACCGAAAGCCTTATTGATAAATTGATATTATTGATAAATAAGCAGTTCGTTAATACACATTTTGTGTTATATGTATTATATACTATATTCCTACAATAAAGTATACTGGAGAAAAGAAAATGTTAAGAAAATCACAAGGAAGAGAAAATACAGTACGGTAAAAAATGCACTGAAGCACCTGTGTGGCTCAATCAGTTGAGCGTCTGACTCTGGGTTTTAACCCAGGTCACGATCTCATGGTTCATGGGTTCTAGCATGCATTGGGCTCTGTACTGCTGGTGCAGAGCCTGCTGGGATTCTGTCTCCCGCTCTCTCTGCCCCTCCATTGCTCGCTCTCTATCTATCCCTCTCTTTCTCAAAAACAAATAAATAAACATTAAAAAAAATCCATCTATAAGAAGACTCATGCAGTTCAAACTCATGTTGTTTAAAGGTCAACTATTTACTCTTCTATGTCTCATATCTTTCACATCTCATTACATTTGTGCAATTTATCTGTAGTTGTAATTTAAACATTTTTAATTGTTATATAGTATCCCATTCTGTGGATGTATTATCACAATTTATCCATTCTGTTGTTGATGGACATTGGAGTGGTTTCTGTTTGTCAACTAATATGGAGGGTCCTGCTTTTGATGTCTCAAAAATGTCTTTGGTAAACATATGTACACCTTTCTGTTGGGTAGTTTTGAATTGGTTTTTGGCTGTTTTGCACTGGCTTAGTTATGTCTCTATAAGCAGCCTATATGCCATTTTAGAGTATAATGAATGATTAGGTTAAATACTATTTTCTTCCTCATCATAATGCCTACCAAGAAGTTTAATTATTCAGGAAATATGCATTGATTGTTTATGTAGAGATTTTTAAAGCACATATTCTTGACTTTTCAAAAAAAAAAGTTCTAAATTAATCATGGAGTTATACTCTAGTCTTCAAGTACAAAAAATAGGGATTATCATTTTAAAGTTTTTTTTAATGCTTTTTATTTATTTTTGAGACACTGAAAGAGACAGCACAAGCAGGGGAGGGTCAGAGAAAGAGGGAGACACAGATTCCAAAGCAGTCTCCAGGTTCTGAGCTAGCAGTTAGCACAGAGCCCGACGCGGGACTCGAACCCACAAACTGTGAGATCATGACCTGAGCCGAAGTCGGATGCCTAACCGACTGAGCCACCCAGGCACCCCAGGAATATCTTTTTAATTAGACATTCCTGATGAATTAATAGCAGTTTGTTGGAAAATACTTCATCTGCCCAGAGCTAGTTTGCAAATAGCATGAGAAAGAAAATAATTTTTTTCTTATAGTGTTAAAAAAGGATACTAATAAACAACTGAAGTTTCTGTGTACTGTTATCATACCTAAAGGTTATAAGCTTCAGTGAATCACTTGTTAGGATAGAACTAATAAATTATATTGGTTTGTGTAACTTGAAAATAGTCCTAGAGTACATATTTTCTATCTGATGAGTTTTTAGAACTGCATCATATCATTTACTGAAGTATAAATTAGTGGGGACTAAAATTATAATATTTTTTTCTTCACAGCTAATCGACTTGAGGAATTTTCTTATTCTTTGCTTCTTTGCTGTAACATTTGGACTATTTACTTTAAAAATTGCAATGATAAAACTATTCCAAGTAGGCCACATCTGATTACTTTCCATCCTAGCAAATTTACTTAAGTGCCAATACCATATGGAAAAGTTTGACTCCAGTATGCCAGGTTCTTTTTTTCTTTTTTGATAAAGTGAAGCTCTTGAACAAAAAAAAATGAGTGACATCGAGATTCAAATTAATTTCAGATGGTTTTTATAGTTTGTGGTTTGTGGTTGTTAATGCTAAAATATCAGGATATATAAAAAAGATTAAAGAAGATTTTTAACTACCAAGCTTAAAATGTATGTGTTTATGAACAAATGCCATGTGTTTTCTATTTTAGTTTATCCTTGTTTCTTTAAATACTCGTATTTTTTAATACGACAATATCTCTTGCATCCCATTCATGTATTTATTCAGCAAACATTTGCTGAGTGTTTGTTGTGGGTCAACTATTACTCTGGGCTTTCCATTTTCATAGACATGGCTCTTCCCTAGAAAAGATCACAGTCTAGTGAGAATACTAGCGATGTAGACAGATACAGTATGACATCCATTAAACATATGACCAAAGTAGGATCAGAGCAACTCATGCTGCCTAAGGGGGTGCAGGAAGTATGACACAGCAGACAAAATTGGAACTGGGACATGAAGGAAGCATAAGGATTGAAAAAAGAAGTCGAAAGAAAGATCTTCTGTGTAAAGGGAGTAGAGTAAGACAGAGGCACAGAGATGAAACAGGTTTGGTATGTTTTGGAAACAGTGGTAATTTCCATTTTCTTAGAGGTCAAGGGACACTGGGATGCAGAAGAGAGGGGAAGACTTGGGAGAAGGAAGTTTACCGTTCCCACTGCCAGACATGAAGAGCTCAGATTTCCGCCAGAGTCCCCCTGCTTTTTATCTTGGAACAGGGCAGTAATATGGGAACTAGTAAGCTTTGGTGGAATTAAGAGGAGTTGAATAAAAAGTAGGCTTTTGATCCACAAACAGAATGGGATTGGGTGTTTCAAAAAGTCATGAAAGGATGTGAAAAATGGGAGAAAACCCCAGCATGTTCTCATACCAATAAGTAGATCAGTTGGACATTCATAAAGTACAGATGCTACCGATGAAATGGAGGGAAGCATCTGTTAGAGCTCCATAGAGCCCTGAACACGTTTTTCTTTATTTCTTCATCCCTATTCATCAACCTGGGTGAAATCACAGAGGGCAACTTGATAGAATAGATGCTAATGTGGTTGGTAATAGAAGCAAGCAACAAAATGATTTTTGACAGGGAGATACGGTGGCCTGAAAATAAGAAAGTAAAATTTAATGGCATAAATTCAAATTTCTACAATTCTACAAATAACTAGGGGGAAAAGTTAGTGTTTTAAACAAGCGCCTAAAAGAAGGGAATAGTATTAGAAGGCTATTAAGAAAGCAGATATGGTCTTACCAGAAGATGTGGTGGGTAAAGAAGAACGAAAGTGTCTTTCTACCATCCATCCAAGTATTTCATTTAGTTCTGGAGGCCGTATTTTAAGAGATAATTACAGAGAAGAGAATAGCTGGGGAAGGTGGCCAGGGCAGTAAAAGGTCTGGGAGGAAGGTTGCACACAAAAGAGACAATGAAACTGAAGCTATCAACCTTCCTATTGAATAAAGGAGAACAGACAGTTGTTGACAGCAGGTATTGTCTAGAGGGAAGCCAAGAGACGCTAACTGGAAGTCCAAGGACTAGATTTAGTTCTATGATGAAATGATCTTTCTAATGATTTTCATTGTCAATCGGGATGTAAACAACTTTGGAATAAATACCTCTAAGATAATGAGTTCTCTGTGAATTGGGAGTGTTCAAGCTCTGATGGGTGCCAACTTGTCGGTAACGCTGCGATTTGTAGGCATTTTGCCTAACGACCTTCAATGTCACTCGAAGATGTTTGAGAATGTAAAATGTGACACTCCTGATAGCCTTAAGATGTATGTGAACCAGATGGCCTCAGCTGGATGCATTTAGGAGCCCTGATGCCAGCAAGCCCTGGGCATGCGGTAGGGCTATGTGTGAGGTTTCATTGGAGGTCTGACTGGTGGGAAATGACCTAGTTGCTAAATTGAGATGAAATAATAATTATATTCATTAGGAAATGAGTGCCTATTAGAGCTCAATTCTCAGCTGGGTACTTTATGCACACTATCTGACTTAATCATCACAGCAAACTTGGGTGGTGGAGTTTATTATCTATCCCTTCTTTTACCAGTGAACAAAGGAAGATTAAATAGATTGAGTTCAGCTGCAACGTTTGCCAGCTGTGTCACTTGGGAGAGTTACATCTAAAAGTTGGATAATAAGGATAATGAATCTAGTACATAGTAGATGCTTAATAAAAGTTTGTTACCATATTTTAATTTTAACTATGGCTCCAAAGCATGTGCTGTTTGCACTGCAGCATTTTCCCTCTCGTAGCAACGGATTAAAGGGGATGTGACAGCAAAGGAGCACTGAAAAATATTAGAATCTTCATTCTTTACAGGTGTGTGTGTGTGTGTGTGTGTGTGTGTGTGTGTGTATATGTGTATATATATATATATATATACACTTCCCTTTGGGAGTTTGTAGAGAACCAGGTGGCAGTTGATGATCACATAACTAGACTTATATTTTTATGTATAAGAACAGCTTACAATATTTTGACTCTCTATATTCTTCCTCATGTATGTAACCTTTCAACACCAACCTAAAATGCTCCTTACTTTATAAACCTTTTTTATGGGGGCACCTGGGTGGCTCAGTTGGTTAAGCGTCTGATTTTGGCTCAGGTCATGATTTCATGGTTTGTGGGTTTGAGCCTCATGTCAGGATCTGTGCTAGCCGCTCAGAGCCTGGAGCCTGTTTGGGATTCTGTGTCTCCCACTCTCTCTGCCCTTCCCCTATTTTCTCTCTCTCTCTCTCTCTCTCAATTAATTAATTAAACATAAAATCTTTTTAAAAATAAAACTTTTTCTGATTCTCAAACTGGAATGGGGTTATATTTTTCTTTAATCCCCCACAGAATATTCTTGCTTATTATTTCCTGTCTTATATAATGGTAACTTGTATACTTGTTTTATCCTCTCCAAAGGACCTGAAGCTTAGTTTTGGCATGGCCTTTAGCATCTTCTTTGTGGCATTTCTTGGAATATATCAATTTTGGTATGCAGTTACTCAACTCTTTATGTGAAGTGAGCCACATTATAAATCTTTCATTTTTATCCTTTTTTTCCTAATCCCTTTAGACAACACTGAAAGGCATCTGGAGAACATTTGCTTTATGTAAGCCATAGAGAATTTTGAAAAACAGATATGTTAATTCCTAAAACTTTAAGTTTGTATACGTCTTTAGAAACAAACATTACTGAAAACAGATTCTGAATCTTTCGTATCTGTATACCAATGATGTGAATTAATGGTGGAGGGAACAAACTTTGTTTCACTCTGGCACCAGAGGGCTTCTGCACGAAAAGATGAAATGCTCCCTCACCTGACTCAGTTGCACAGATGCATGGTTGCAGACACCCCGCTGCATTGCCCAGCCATGCAGGCGCAGTGAAGCTTGAACGTACACGTGCTTTGCAATATCAACAATCTCTGCATCCTAGTTTAAATTCTCATACCTGAACTATTGTAATAGTTTCCTCAGTTGAAGTCCCTGCCTCCAATCGGGACTCAAAAAAGCCCCTACCCTTCATGATAATGAACTTTCTGTACACCAAGCTGACTCTGTTCACTCACCTAGAATGTCCACAGGAAAAGTTTCAAGCAATTGAGCTGACCTCAACGCCCTTCCGAGATCCCTCCCCATCAAATTTCCAAGGGCACTTTTCTCTGTCCCCTCCATTCTGCCAGACCCCTCGGAATCTCCAGAAATACAAATTAGTTTTTGTTTTGTTTATTCACTCTTTGATTACTCATCAAGTGTTACTGCGTGCCTCCTCAGTAGGTATCAGGGATGTGTGCTCTGCAACCACATGCTCTGGATCGAAGCCACGTAATCATTGAAGAGGTACTTTTCTGGCATTTAGTTTTGAGAGAAAGAGAGAGAGAGAGAGAGAGAGAGAGAGCGAGCGAGCGAGCAGGGGAGCGGCAGAGAGAGAGAGAGGGAGACACAGAATCCCAAGAAGACTCCAGGCTCTGAGTTGTCAGCACAGAGCCAGGCATGGGACTCCAACTAACTAACTGTGAGATCATGACCTGAGCCAAAGTTGGGCACTTAACCACTGAGCCACCAGGTGCCCTGAAGCGATTTTTTTTAATTGCTTTTTTAAAAATTTATTTATTTTGAGAGAGAGAGAGAGAGAGAGAGAGAGAGAGAAAGAGCGAGCATGAGCAGGAGAGGGGCAGAGAGGGAGAGAGAATCCAAGCAGGCTCTGCACTGCCAGTGCAGACAAGAAGCCGGACATGAAACTCAGACTCACGAACAGTGAATCATGACCTGAGTCAAAATACAGAGTCAGACCCTTAACTGACTGAGCCACCCAAGTCACCTGAAAAGGTTCTTAATTTTTGTCTCCTTCAACTTTCACAACTGTGAGATAGGGATGATATTAGTGCCTAAGTCAAAGCACTATTTTGAAGGTGGAATTAATACAGGTAAAGGAGCACATCAGCATACTTGTGTGCTCAGTCCTCATCTGGGAGTGTGTGTCATTATGCCTTTGTTCTGGCTGTTCTCCTCATCTTCTATGTGTTCTTCTATGTCAACTTGAAGAATTTCTAGCCATTCCCTAAAACCGTCCTATGGCATCGGCTTCTTAGGAAAGCCTTTTCCTGTTCATCCCCAGGAAGATCTGATATTCCATTGTCTATTCTATTTCTGAATCTTGAAAATACATTTATATGCAACACACTTTAATGCAATTATTTTTATACTTATCAGTGTTCTCCACTGGATCATAAATTCATGGGATCATGTTGATTTGTCATTGCTTCCTTAGAAGTTAGCTAAATGGCAGGCACATAGTATTTAATAAATAATTGTTGGACTTTTTTTTTTATTTGAAGAGCAACACATTCTATGACAATGTGTATGATGGTATTGTATTTCAAGATTTTGGACTTTGGTCCAGTGCATGGTATTACCATATCATACCGATAGGCATATATACATATCTGCATATGAGTGATTTGACTAGTATAAGCCCAATTAAATACAATAATTACTGCCAGTTTTCATTTATTTAGCTACTTCCAGTAGTTGATAAGAAATTAATCTCAGAGACTTCCCATGCAGAAAGGCAAGCCGGGGGTGGTAGTTGTGATTCAGTGCCAACGATCTGTTGCCGTTCACCTGGAAGACTTACTTGTCTTCTGGTTCAAGCTGTGCTTTAATAAACACAATCTCAAACACTTTATGATGGGAAGTACAGCTGAGGACTCTTTCAAGTGCACAAGCAGATCATGCTGAATGCCTTTCTAGGTCATGTTCATTTCATAAAAACAGTCAATTCCCAGCCTTCCCAGAAGAGGAAATGCTGAAGGTCCCTAGCTGCAATGTGGGGTGAGGAGGAAACCAAGGACGGAGCCCCTGGGGCAGGGGGTGGGGAGTGGTAGGAGGGGTCCCGCTGCCTGTCCTTTCCTTGGCGAGGAACCGGCAGGCACGGAGCCCAGTCACACAGGTCCCCACACAGCAGCTTTCAGGCTGAATTTGTGCTGCTGCTTAAATGCAGACTTTTTTTTCCCCCCTTTCCTTTTGCAGCCACCACATAGTTCCAGTGACCAGAGCAACATGACATAGAAGCAGAGAAAACACACTAAGTTCTTGCCAGTTGCTAGGCAGAGAAAATGCTTTTGGATGTGTGAAGTATGCTTCCCATGTTGATTTCCTAATCATGACTTGTTTTCAAAGCCAAACACAAGAGCATCCTGAACACTCATCAGCATTTGGTCTGCTTTGCTGCCAAGCTAATTAACAGATTTTGATTTAGAGGGATGAGAATAAAGGCGATGTATTTGGTAAAGAAGTGGCTTCATGGAAAATTTGATTTTTTTCTCTATTTAAGGATTGTTGTTTCTAATTTTTGGAATTATGTTATAAACATTAATTCTACTGGCCATGTTTGTTTTAATTTTAATACACATAGCTTTTAGATTATACTTAACATCGATGCTAACATATTTGCCATGGATATTACCAAGTTATTTTTTTAAATTCTGATGAGTTATTGAGAAGTTACTTCACTTTGGATCTACGTGCCGGGATTAGAGCAGTTTGTGTGATGACTGACTGGTGGACTGCTGAAACTTAATTTTCCTTATCATTAGGGATGGGAAAACAGTTTTTTTTTTTCCTCTGGAACACCAGACCTCTCATTGCTAAGCAGGGAAGCCTGTGAATCCTGAAATCACAGGCAGAGAATCTTGGACAGGGCTGCGGAGTCATTGAGGGGGGCGGAGTTCGGTGCTGAAGAGAAATTAGGAAGGAGAAATCTCTTCCCTGGCATGGCCAAACATTTGGGAGAAACAGAAGTAGTGAGGCTAGAGGGCATTTGGGCTTGGCTGCCATTTATCTGGAGTGTGGAGCTGCACCAACCTTCCATGCAACCAGAGGTACCCACCAGAGAGATCCAGAATGACGTTTCTTTAATTCTATTCTCAGGACCATGAGGTTTCTAGCAGGGAACATAGCTCTACTTGAGGCGTTCAGGAAGCTTTGTGAATAGGAAGACATATGTAGTGGTGGAAAGATCTGAGGCAGCTGTCCCTTGAGGGAATGGAAGTTCAAGGTTAATTTCACTTGGTTGGCAAACGGGTATTGGAAGTAAAGTTCATTTTCATAATGCTTCTTTTGGCTGGAGACAGGAGAAATGCAGAAAAGATTAACATTTTGTAGGATCTCTTTCAGGCTAATCAGGTTATACATGACAATGATTTAGTGTACAAGGTGAAGTCCTAAGTGCATTGTGTATGTAAGTTCTTTCCATTCTCCTAGTAATCCCATATGGTAGGCACTCTTACTCTCTCTTTCTTACAGATGGGACACTGAGAGATTAAGCAACTGCCCAGAATCATCCGGCTAGTGAGTGGCACAGCTGGAAGCCAAGTCTTGTGATAGAACCTCTGCTCTCAGTGCACTGAACTGCCTGAGCGGGCAGGGAGTGTGCAGATATCATGGTTGGATTGGCCCCGGAGCTCTTCGTAGCACTTCGTGAAGCGCTGATTTATCTCCCTGGGTTGAAGTCACTGATTTACATTCACTTCTGTCCTTGTGTAGCAGGCTGAAGGCAGGGGTTTGACTTTGTATCCCGAGTACCACCATGTATCCCTGGCACCTTCTGAAGTTGTAGGACACAGTGCCAGTTACCCGGGGCCTGAGAGGAACAGCAATGTGGGAAACCGCACATGACCCCGTGACTTTTCCGGCTCTTGTCAGTGGAATAGAGATAATGTGTCAGACTTTAGAATTCACTGAAACCAAAGTTAAAGATGGTTAAAATCATTCAAATCTGTTGTATTTTTGCTTGCTCTCTTTTTATTATCAATACTTCATCTTCCAGAACTATGTAAAGCTGCTCAACACCCCCTGAAAGTTAAGCTAGCGAAACATTTAGCTCGCGATGCTAAATACATCAATTCAGAGTCACTATTGGCATCTTAAAGCTTGATTCTTTTTCTTTGTACTGGCTGGGCACCTTTAGAAAATTTAGTATTCCTTTCCAATCCACCGTATTTCTGCAGGGATGCTGGGGTTATGTCTCCATGGGGAAAGCTGTGTGCCTTGGGAGCAAAGATTGAGTTACCAAATGCATCCAGAATGAAGTCACAGATTGACAGTACCTCTCCAAGTAACATTTCAGGCTCATCTCCTGCCTTATTTCCCCCACACTCCCAATTCGTGCATTGGACTGACTGTCCCCAAACAGACCCCATAGCTTCTTTCTCTGGCTCTGATCTCACAGGTTCCCTTTGCAAGAAATGCCCATTACCCCATATCTTCCTCTCTATTGAAACTCTTCTTGGTCTGTGATGCTTAAACTCCACATTTTCCAAGCAGTTGTCCAGGATCCCCTCACCTGCATTTGACTTCTCTCTTCCCTACACTCTGATAATCTTTATTTCTAGATTGTTACTTACTCAGGCAAGTCTCATATTAGGTGTTTGTGAATGGGTTGGTCTTCCTCATTGGAATTCTGGAGGACCAGAAATGTGTGTGTGTTTGTGTGTGTGTGTATACACATATGAACATTCCCATGTATTACATATGCACAGTATTTTGCAGTCCCCGTAAAGCAGAAGAGCATTTCAGTTTGAATGACCACCCCCACCTTCCCTTTCATGTTTTGCCTCCGCACATCATGAATGCTTCACCCTGATACCACTGAAAATATTCAAACACTGCTGCCTTCTAGTCATACCATTTGGATCGTCTCTCTTCGCATTCTTTTAATTTCTAAACTCTGCAGAGTCCCCAGCTACCTAGCATCTGCCTGCCCTCAGTTCTAGCTGGTTCTCCTCCTCCAGGAGTGGAACTAGGGCTAGAGTCAGAGCAGTAGGATTGATGATGACAGGTTGGAGAGTGAACACACCCCACACCGGATGCTGTCTTGGCAACTCTTGTGTCATTCCTTCAGTAAGGTTGCCTCCAAGGAAGAAACCGAAGCTCATGGAGATGAGGGATGCAACTGGGATTTGAAGCCAGATTCTCTACTAGAGGTCCCATGTTCTTTCCCCTACTGCTCCCTGAGTCTTCTGTGCCCTGTCACGTGTGTGACACAGTGTACTCTTGACCCCAGTGAGTCTTCACCACAGTCTTCTTCAGAGAGATTGATAGCCCCACTGTCCACAGAGAGCAAACCACCACCCAATTTCCTATCCTGCCACTGTTGGTGGTAGAGCCCATGATTCAAGCACAGGTCTGCCTGACTCTTCTTTTCCCATTATACCACACTGTCTCCTGGCTTGCTCAAAATATGTATAGGAGACTTTGTCTGTCTTGTTTCCCAGGGTTCCTGCCCACCATTCACTTTTCATCTTCTAGGTTCCCACCCTAGTTGTAGAGTCTTGGGCCTGCGTTAGGAGTCTTTTACTTGATTAGTTTATCCTTTTGGGAAAACCTTGGAAACTCAGAAGCTTCCAGAAGGTAGGCAGGTCATGTATACATCACAAGCAGGTAGTGGTGACTGGTATGATGGAGGGAGTCCATGATCCATCTGAAGGGGCAGCAATACTCACCTCCAGCCAACTGTTGCTAAGGAGTGTAGCCCCAGTGTTCCAAGAGCTCCTGCTTTTCTGGAATACACATAAATTCTGGATATTTATGAGTTTTCCACACTTTTAAAATGCAGAACAAGCAAACCAATCATGTGTATGGATCAGATTTCCAGGCTGCTTTTGTGGCCTCTGTCTGGGGACCTGACTGTCTGCCACCACTTTGCTGTTTTGTGTGATTCCTCTGCCCGGGAGGTATCTGGGTTTGTGACCCTCGTTTGGAGGAAAGAAGAGAAAAATTAGTACATGAGATATGGATATGGAAAAAGAGACAAAAGAAAGCTAATATTTTGTTTAAAAGTTGCATGCTAAAATAAGTGGAGCAAGTCTAAATTTATGTTTAAATACAACTAGCATTCTAATTTAGTGACGGTGAAGAATATTAGAAAATAGATATAAAATATTAGAAAATAGATATTTTCCAAAATTAGTTATCCGTCTACCTGAATTTTACTGAAGAATGATCATTACATTTATTTTTAAAATATCTAAATCTTAGATATTTTAATAATTAAAATTTCCAGATCTGATTATAGACAACTAAAAAATAATACTAACATCTTATTTTCTATAAAACTGTAGCTTAATAAGTATTTGAACTGTTTAGCCAAGTTAGCACAGAGCTTGTACATATATTAGTAAAGTGTTAATAATGTTGCTCTATATTTTCTGCAAAACTATTGATGATTTTGCCATTTTAAAGCAGAAGACTATGACTTCACCAAAGCGATTCAAAATTGTCTCACTATTAAGTAAAAATAGTTTTATCTGTCACTGTTTAATTACTTAATTGCTAAATTCAGTCACCTTCTGAAGATTCCAAATTATTATCCCACAGGCTGTGGAATGCACTTAAATAGGCATTTGAAAGTTTTGTAGGGGTACAATAATTCTGTAAATAATTATCTCCATATTTTAAAAAAATATGTAACTCACATAATCCAAGATGCAGGCGTGTTTACAAAATGAATATTTTCTGCCAAATGAATCAACAATTTCTAAGCTGCTCATCTGTAAAAATGTGAACTTCTGCAGTAAATCTTTCAGAGTCTGGTAGGTGGCTGGGTAGGGCTGGTGCTCTCTATGCCATGGGTCAGTGGTTCTCAAGCCTGTCTGTACATTAGAATCACCTGGGGAGATTTAAAGCTCTATCTAGATCCACTCCAATAGATCTGACTTGTTTGGCTTGGTGCAGGGCTTGGGCCTACTTTTCTTTTGCTTTTAACTCTCCCTAGGTGGCTGTAGTATGTAGCTATAAGAACCATTACAGGCCTGGGGCACCTGCATGCCTCAGTTGGTTAAGCACCTGACTCTTGATTTGGGCTCAGGTCATGATTTCATGGGAGTGAGATCTAGCCTCTTTGTCAGGCTCTGCACTGATACCATGGAGGCTGCTTAAGATTCTCTCTCCCCCTCCCTCTCCCCTGCCTCTGCTTGCACTTGCTCACTTACTCTCTCTGAAAAAATCAAAGATGAAACAAAACAAAACAACCGACACAGGCCATAGAGGAGAAGCCAGCTATAACTGAGTGTTTTCAGCACTCAGTCCACCTCACTTAAGGTTCCCAGTCGCTGACCTAGATTATACTACCAGGGCCATGGGCCTTGCTCCCTTGGCCTAAGGCTGAAAGCCTCACAGAGTTCATAGCTCTATGCACCTAATGCAGTGGAATAGAGGGAGTTTTTAATCTAGCCCCACTTGTGTGTGTCTGTGTGTTTTCCTTAATAATAAGTACGCTTATGGATCCACTGGGTCATGTGCTTGATGTCAGAATTCTATTTAATTTTCCCAACACCTCTACAAAGTAGTTAAAATTATTATAACCTCACAAGTAAAAAGTAAAGAGAAGAAATAAATATACCAATGCGCACACAACTAGTAGTGTTCTTTTAAATCCAGCTAGACTAATTGCAGAGTTCACATGCTTAACCTTCACACTAAGAGGTTCAAATACTCATGGGGTAAGGCAGGGAACAAAAATGACCAAAGCTGCTCAAAGATAAACGTTAGGGAGTGGTGAGGATGGGGGAGCCCAAGGAGGTTAGTGCCACTCAGCTATAGCCAATTGTTGTCAGGGAGTAAGCGTGGTCCTCAGTGTAGACAGGACATCTAATTTCTTAGAGGTAATCTAAAAAATCTGAAATTTTTAATACGAATCTTTCTCACCTTTTAAACATAGTAAACCTCTATTATAAATTAAACTGTCCTCATTGTATTTCATCCTTATTAAGGAAAGTCCTTGTCAATGACAGAGATACTGAAAAGATAGTATAAGCAATGCACTAAGCTCTTTGAAAAGAGAGCTTATAGATTTTTTTGGTGAGGGACTGGTCTTTCCAAAGACAGGACCTATATTGATCTATACAAGTTCTTTGTGTTACTTTCTCTGGAACTGGTATAGACTGGTCTTTGTGAGACCAAAGCTAAGCTAGAGGTTCAGGAATGTCATATTGGCCTGAAGGTCATATCAAGGACATCTGTCCCGTTTCCTTGTTATCTCTGTGGCTCAGCACAGATGAGAGTATCCTATTATAAACACTATTGTTAAGATATTATCCAAACTAACTTAATATCCTAGTTTTGCTGTTTTCATGTATGAATTTCTCAGTCTCAGCTGAGAAGTATGATTAACATTTTCTTAGTATATATTCATTCAACAAACATTTGGGCTGAGATTTATTTAAGAACCTGGAGAAATAAAGTGTTTTCTAATTTTTTTAAGTTTATTTATTTATTTTGAGAGAGAGAGAGAGAGCGTGCGCGAGCAAGCAAGCAAGCGTGCACCCGCGCCACTTGGGGAGGGGCAGAGACAGGAAGAGAGAGAATCCCAAGCCAGTTCCGTGCTGTCAGTACGGAGACCGAGGTGGGACTCAATCTCACAAATGGTGAGATCATGACCTGAGCTGAAATCTAGAGTCGGATGCTTAACCAGCTGAGTCACCTAGGTGCCCCCAGAGTGTTTTATAATTTAAGGAGCATTGCTTAAAATCTGATTTAAGCAGGATCTCCTGGGCAGCTTAGTTAGTTAAGCGTCCGACTTCCACACCAGTCATGATCTCACGGTTTATAAGTTCAAGCCCAACATTGGGCTCTGTGCTGATACCTTAGAGCCAAGAGCCTGCGTTGGATTCTGTGTCTCCTTCTTTACTGCCCATACCCCACTGGTGCTCTCTCTCTCAAAAATAAATAAACATTAAAAAACATTAGGTCTGATTTAATCAGATATTGAACCTGTTTAAGTAACAGTCAAGACTAAGGCACCACTTAGGGGTGCCTGAGTGGCTCAGGCACTCTCTTTCTCTCAAAATAAATAAATAACCTTAAAAAAAGAGACTAAGGAACATTAATAATTAGCAATATTTAAGACACAGTTTTCTTCCTTAATGTTTTAATGAACTATATAACAGTTTAGGCATTTTTAAAACAGTACAGTAGTTTGCAAGAAACATCATTGTTAATGACACCATGACCATAGGACCCAAATGAGAATACTTTGATTTAGAAGCAGTCAAAAGCTTATTTTTCATGGCCTCTATAGCAATGATTCACATTCCATTAGTTTGGGTTATTCATCTGAACATAATAGGAACTGTCTTCTTTTTAGAGGAACGAAATGGAATTCTTTCAGAAGATATAGGGGGTCATAACTGGTACCTTAGAAAAACAGGGCAATACAATTAGCTATTCCTAAAGAAAACTTCAGCTGAACACATTTCTGTGGGAAAACCTGAGGTGATGAAAAAATTATATTTTTTACTCTGAAAATAATTGTTGAAGATCATGGGCTGTTAATTTCAGAACTTGAACTACTTGAAATTTTCTTTGGCTTAAGTGAATAAGCAGATTTCAAAATGTTCTGGTTTTATTTTTTTCATAATGATGAGGAAATAATTAAGATTTGTTCTAGATTTATAAATATTTAGAGACAGGTGTTCTATTGTTTAAGAATTCTGTTTCTTTTAAATACAGATAGTTTCTCAAATTAATGCCTGGTTTTGACTGTACTTTCTGACTATACAACATAGTTTGTTAGACTATGTTCTTTTTCCAGATAATATCCATTTGTAGTCACAGGATTGAAGATGAACTGTTCAATTTGCACTTAAAATTTTAGTTTCTTAGAACGACTAGGTCTAACAACCACTTTTTTGAGAATTTAGAATATTTAGTTCAATAGATATTTATTGCTCATCTTATCCAGTAAATTCTATTGGTGATCTAATTAAGATAAAATATACGGGCCAAAGGATAGAAGGAAATCTTCATGAAGAAAGTGGACTTTGTTTCCTGAAGGATGGACTGAATTTGTATAGAGTGGTGGATACAGTTCTTATCATTAATAACACTGGTCATCAAAGGAGGAAGTGATTGGAATTACAGGATGACTTTCAGAAGATAAATGGCTGAGAAAAAATATTTGAAAAGGTAAATTAAGTTTCATAGGAATGATATGTAGCAATTTTATATAACTTTAAGATGATTATTGTTAATCTATTATCACCTGGTCCTGGGTGATTCCACTGGTTAAAGCATACATCTAATCCAAGCAAGATCATGCTATCTTCTCTTCCAAGGTTATAGACTTCCTATCTCAGAAATGTGCCACATTGGTTATCAAGCAGGTGGCTACTAACATGTGCCAGGAAGAAGTTTGCACTAGCCTAGCCCAGGAACCATCTAATTTGCATTCGACAGGTATTTCACACTGGCATAGACACTATAACAAAAATTCAATTGTTGGAGTTGCCTTAACATTGTTACTGAATGTGTTATTCTAAGTTTTCTGGTGGAGAAGAGAGGGGGTTCTTTCACTGATGACAGACTTTTGATATCAACTAATTAATGTCAGGTAATTTTCTTAAATCTTGAATGATATATCTTCCTATATTTGAAGGACATATTAAAGATGATTCTGAGTTATTTACATATTATGCTATAGTAAGCAGTTGTTGGAAAATTTGAATTAGAAAAAGCACTGGAATAATGAAATAGTTATACCCAATGAATTTAACATTTTTTTTGTTAAGCATCTAGTATGTGTGAAATTCTGGGATAGATTCTTGATTTCTGCTCAGGTCATGATTTCATGGTTTGTGGGATTGAGAGAGCCCTACATTGGGATTTGTGCTGACAGCATGGAGCTTTCTTAGGAGTCTCTCTTTCCTTCTTTCTCTGCTCCTCTGCTCTCTCTGCTCTCTCTCTCAATAAATAAATGAACTTTTTTTTTTTTAAAGAATCTTACCAGTAAGTATCTTTGCTAACTAACTATTCAGGAGAACTACTTTACCATGAAGTCCAGATAATGAGTTAACCCATGTTCATGGAGCTTATGCTATGTTCCAGGCAGTGTAAAATCCAGGCACATTAAAAACAGGAGCTGTCCCTGGGGAGGACACAGGATTTAGATCCTAGAGGGTAGTTTATGCTAAGGAGGCTTACATAGTTTTAATATAGTTCAAATGGATATAATTGTATCCTAAAACTAAATTTTAAGCATTTTGAGGAGAAGAATTCTGGTTTTTCTTTTATCTTTTTCTTTTCTTTCCTATTCCCTTCTCCCCCCTCCATAGTTTTCTCCTCTTCTTTTACACTCATTACTTGCTGCACTCTTTATTTCGTTGGCCCTCCATATATAATGATACATAATAACAATTCTGTGGATAACAAACATGTTTAGAGTTAGTATAAAGCTACAGAATAGAATTTGCATGGCTTTTCATGATTAAAAGTCCTTATAATTAGTATAATGCATAACATTTTCTCTTAAGCCCTTTTATTATTGGTTTTAATTTTCTAATTGTCACTAGTATATATCACAAACAGAAGATACTTGATAATTGGCACTTTAACTCATTCTTAGAATATCATTGGTAGTCCTAGGTAAAACCAGATATATGCACTTGATTATATAATACTACAATTTGAAAATAATTTTTGTACAACAGATAGACAAAATTAGTTTTTTCTTTTACAGTGCTTTGTTATCCAAGATATTACACCATGTTGAACCTTTTCTTTTTGAGAAAACTATATTTACATTGCAAGCTTTCAAATTGTCAACACAAGTGAAAAACTGAGCTATTTTATTAGTTGATATTTAAGTATCTACTTTATCAATTATAACTTAAAATACATCTTTTTATTACTATTTTTGGTTTATTTCAAGGAATGACTTATTCCAGATATCCTTGTTCCTTTTTAAAAAAAATTTTTTTTATGTTTTATTTATTTTTGAAAGAGAGAGATAGCATGAGCAGGGGACAGACAGAGAGAGAGAGGGAGACACAGGATCCGAAGACAGGCTCTAGGTGAGCCAGCTGTCAGCACAGAGCCCTACATGGGGCTCGAACCCATGAACCATGAGGTCATGATCTGAGCTGAAGTCAGACGCTTAACCGACTGAGCCACCCACGCGCCCCTTAAAATACATCTTAATGGATAATCTATGTGAAAAATTATATGCTTACAATATTTATAGCACACAGTGAGAACCTAGTGTGTTTATCCATTTACCACTTGATAGAAATTTAGGTTGTTTCCAGTTTTTATCTCTTATGAATAAAGCATCTATGAATGTTGTAACATGAACCTTTGGGTTGACCTGTGTCTCCCTTTTGCTTAATTTCCATGTAGTGGGATTGTTCTGTTATCTGGAAAATGTAAGTTTAATTTTATAGGAAACTGGTTTTCAAACTGGCTAACTTACTATTTTGCATTCTCAAAGGCAATGAATGAGGATTTTAAGTGTTTCATATGCTTGCCAACATTTGGTATTGTTAGTCTTTATATTTTTAGTTCATGGTATTTAGTTAGTATATTTTATTCTTATGTTAGTTTGATTGTTCCTCATACCTAATGATCTAAAGTGTCCTTTCAAGTGTTTATTGGTATTTCTATTATCGTCTTTCTGTACAAGCGTTTATCCATTAAAAAATTGTATAGTGTTTGGGAGCCTGGGTGGCTCAGTTGGTTAGCATATGACTTCAGCTCAAATTATGATCTCATGGTTCATGAATTCTAACCTCATATTGGGCTCTCTGCTGTCAGTGTGGAGCCTGCTTTGGATCCTTTGTCCCCTTCTGTCTCTGTCCCTCCCTTGCTCCTTCTCTCAAAAGTAAATAAACATCAAAAATTGTATAGTGTTTCTTCTTTTTTATTGATTTGTAATTATATATTCTATAAAGGTCAATTACATATTGACAAAGGTTCCTTTTCAGACATATGTATTACAGATATTTTTTTTCCAGATCTGTGGCTTGCCTATTAATTTCCTTAATTGAGGGTGTTTTGCTGGGGGAAAAACTCACATTTAACATCATAAAGAGAACAGTTAGCTTTCTGGAGTATAATTATTAACATTATTAACTCCATTGGTCAGCTTCAAAGCTCCACTGGTCAGCTTGCTACTTTGATTTCATTAGTTCTTTAAGATTTCTGAAGATTATTTCAGGATTGTATTCTATGTCCTAAACTCTTATAAGCCCCTGTATTCCTCTATGTATCAGTAATAAAATAATTTTGGAGGAATACAAAGTAACCCTTTAAGTATCTAAATTGCTCATGTGGGGAAAGATCATCCACATGGGGGCACATTTCCTACATTTCTTGGGTGAAACTAGTGAGTAGTATGCTAACCAGAGTCTTTGGTCTGCCCCTGGTAATTGTTGGAATTTGTTAGCTGAAAGTCGGTACTCATTTATATTGTCCCCTTTAATGTGGCCTTAGCTTACATGCTATAATTAGGGTAAGAGGAAAGGATTTCCGGACAGTTTTCTTCTATAAGCAATATTATGTTACAGAAATATAAGGTTACTCAAATTCAGTGATTTTTATTCAGTTAGGGGAAAAGTCCACACAATCAAAGTCAAGTAGCCTTAAACAGAGGAGATTTATTTGATTTCTGTGCCAAAAGATGTGAAGGAGGGGCATCGTTTTCCAAAGCAGGGATAGGAACTCTGGAAATCAAATTTAGAAACTGAATATAATTTGGTTTCTATTTCAGCCTCCACATGAGGTCTCCTGACCAGACTATTTTAATTTACCGGTGGGGGAGTGTGAGTCTCATAATCCAGTAAGGGGTCAGAGAGTTGGTGCTGAGTCAAACGGATTGAATCCAAGCTCCCTCATATCTTGGCTGCTTATCCTTGGAGAAGTCACCTCACCTCTTCGAGACTCAGTTTCTCCATTGTTAAAATTCAGCAAAGATTATATCCAACCTTATAGGATAATTGAAATATTAATTGAGATAACTTTTAATAACTAGTGAAAAAATTGGGTCCTTTATCATTTTTTCCTTGTGATAGACATAGTAAGTTTGTACAGTAACCTTAATTATTCTGTAACTGACTTTCTTTTTCTGACCATTTGGCAATGGGTAATTATTTCATATTCATTCATTCATATCTGCTTTC
This sequence comes from Suricata suricatta, assembly GCF_006229205.1. Taxonomy (NCBI): domain Eukaryota; kingdom Metazoa; phylum Chordata; class Mammalia; order Carnivora; family Herpestidae; genus Suricata; species Suricata suricatta. The sequence goes on from NC_043714.1 coordinate 17,332,695, forward strand.
ATTTACTTAACTATTTTTAAAAAATATTTATTTATTTTTGAGAGAGAGAGAGACAGAGTTTGTGCAGGGGAAGGGCAGAGAGAGAGAGAGGGAGACACAGAATCGGAAGCAGCCTTCAGGCTCCAAGCTGTCAGCACAGAGCCCTATGCTAGGCTTGTACTCATGAATGGTGGAATTATGACCTGAGCCAAAGTTGGATGCTCACCAGACTGAGGTGCCCCTCATTTACTTAAGTAGTAAGTGAATGGGCATCAGATCAGTTATTCCTGTCTTTACTTGAGCCTACTGAGAATCGAAGTTTTTATATTTCTCGCCACTGAGAAAAGGACCATATCAATCTATATAAAATAATCTACTTAATTTTGATTTTTTAGTTTAATATTGATGCACTTAATTTTTTGATTAATGTTTAATATTTGTCTTAAACATTAACAATCTCTTTAAACATATATATGTGTATAATGCTTCTCATTTCTTATTTTTAAAATTTATTTATTTATTTTGAGAGAGAGAGAAAGAAAGAGAGGGGCAGAGAGAGAGGGAAAAAGAATCCTAAGCAGGGTCCCTGCTATCAATACAGAGCGCCACATGGGGCTGGATCCTACTAATCGTGAGATCAAGACCTGAGCTGAAAACAAGAGTCAGATACTCAACTGATTGAACCACTCAGGTGCCCCAACACATCTCATTTTTGAACCCATATTCCCTCAAATCTGTACTTTTGTCACTGGGAGTTCGTCATTCATTTACGTCATTTTGTAATAAAGAAGAACAAAGTATGGCCACATCCCATTTATTCTTATTCAATGAGGTAGTACCTAATAAGAAAGCATTTGTTGACATTATTTATTAGTAAACTTGTTTGATGGCTTCCTTAATTTAGTCTGTAGAACAGAAGGGAATATTTAAAAGAAAAAAGTAAACAGAAAACAGAAGAAATAGTCATGCAGCTATTCCTTAACTGGCATTTTAAATAATTTTCAGAAATAGCAAAGGGGATTACTTGGATAAGTGTTTATTAATCAGAATTGTTTGTATGTGTGTATGTGCGTATGTGCTTGTGGGTATGTGGAAAAAACATTTCTAATAATGGAGGTAGTAACAAAATTCATTTCACCTCCTGAGAGATGCAATAGCTTCATAAATCATCTTTCTGCCTCTGAGCTTCCATCCATTTTTTATTATCAATAAGCTACCAGACTCCATCTAAAACATGGGCCACGTCCTGTCGCTTCTCAGTTCAAAACCCTCTCCATTTCACTATGAGTAAAATTGAGAGTCCTTATAATTCAGCAAGGTCCTGCACATTTTCCCCATGACCTCTCTGATCTTTCAGCCCTCTACCTCTTTCCCTTCTCTATAAGGTGATACTATTTTTGGTCCCTGTTCTATAGATGAAGAAACTGAAACCCAGGGATTCCTTAATCTTGCTGTCATTCAGACTATTGTTCATTCCTCAAACATAGAATTCATACCGTGTATAAAGCACTGGCCATTGTTTTAGGTATTTGGCAGTTAAAATACTATGTTTATTCTCAAGAAGCCTCAGGCTAGTTGGGGAAAGGGGTGCATAAATTCAATACAATCAAATAGTGCATGAGATGAAGCCATGAGGAGAAGTGTGTGGGGCAGGCATTCTGGAAGCCAAAAGAGCAGAATTGTGGAAGCCTGAGGATTAATGGAAGGCTAAGAAGAGGACACCTAAACTGTTAAAGAGGAGTGGGAGTTGACGGAGTTTGGAGTGGAGACGTATATTCCGAGCAGAGGGCATGGTGAGGACACAGGCACAGGTGATGAATGGGGAGACTGGGAGAAGGTGAGTGTTTTAGGACCATAAACTAACACAAGGCAATGAGGGCTAAACACACCAGATCACGAACACTTCAGTTTTCTTTTAATGTCCTATCATTTTTTTCTGTTTGCCTCTTTGACCTCATGTTTGATTTTAGAAAAATTGACATCTATAAAATGTGGATTTAAAAGATAAGTTTAATTTTATTAGTTTATGAACTCATGTTACCTGCCTAACGTTAGGCATTGGCTCTAGAGGCTTTTTACTCTCTACTTATCTGGTTGTATCTGTCCTGTTGCTTATATATTACTTTGATAAGATAAGAACTCCTGATGTTTTTCTCCAGCTGTGTCCTGCCCTGGTCTTTCCCCTACCACTAAATGACACCAGTGTTCACTCATTGGCTCAGGTCAAACATTTAGGAAGCAACCTGGATTTCTTTCTTTTGCATTCTACATCTAATTCATCAGCAAATCCTGCCAGCCAGGTTCTGACCACTTCTCACCACCTCAAACCACAGTACCATCACCTCTCTTCTGTCATATTTTAATAGAAGTCCAGATGGTCTCCTGTGTAGTCAACATTCCACACAGTAGCTGCGGTGGTTTTAGACCAACTCTTCTGCCTACAACACTTCAGTGGTTTTCTATCACACTGAGGATAAGATGCCACATCCTTACCATAACCCCGGAGCTCTCTGGGATATGTCCTTGCCTGTCAACTGATTTTTGTAGCTCTCTTCTCCCTTATGCCACTTTACTCACTCTGCCCCTCCCATAGGTCCACACACTCCCGCTTCAGCTGTGTCTGCCTTTGCCTACTGTTCCTTCTTAGATGTTTCATGCCTCCTTCCATGCATTAAGGTCTGTCTGCCCTCAAATGATACCTTTTTAGAGAATTTTCCCCCCTACCAGGTTCTCACTCTTCTTGTCACCCTGTTTTATTTTTCTTCATAGTACTCACCACCACCTGAAATCAAATCGTGTACTTAGTGGTTTATCTTTTGTATATTTCACTTATGGAATGCATGCTCTTGAGAGCAGGGAATTGGCCTTTTCATCATATCCTATCTAGTGCCTAGAACAGAGCCTCGTAGAGAGTAGATATACCAATGACTATCTCCTATTTTAAGGATAATGTTCCTACTTGTCCAGTGACGAGGCAAAATTGTACAGGTACTTCAGGACATATGCATTAATTTCCAAATGGGATGTCCACTCCCAGTAGATTTCAGGATGCATTGTTGAATATGAAATTTTGAAATCTGGTTGCTACCGTTATTCTTTGATCAGAATGTGTAATTTTACAGATGACATGGAGGAAGCAGCTCATTCATGGTTTGCTGGTCCTCCAGGATCTGTGTTCTCAGCCTCCCCAGTATCTCTGAGGCAGCTCTGGCCAAAGAGGATTCCTGTTCATTCTAGGAAGCCAGGTCTAGAATTAGTTTTACTGTTGGAAATCCAGTTAACTGGAATGAGCTTCAGGCTGATAATATACCTCTACAGTACCCCACCACACTAATAAAGTTAGGTTCTACTTCATTTCTGATTTTTACTCCAGTTCTTTATCAGGCCTGGGACCCAAGCCTTAATCCCATTGCATTTGGAAGAGGCCATGGCAATAACAATTATTCCCTGGATGCCATTCTCCCTTCTTCCCTCCTCTTCTCTCCATTCCACCTCGGGCAGCATCTGTATATTGGTGTAACTTTCAGAGCAGGTACAGTGCATCACATGCTCCCGTCTCCCTGAATAGTATCACTGCTGCCTGAAGTCTACTTGCTGGAGGCGGTTAGGACTTCCAGACACACCCCCAAATATTGGGTGTAGTTCTGATTAGGTTTTAATTTATTGTTCAGTTTGTTCTTTATATTATTTGCATTTTCAAGCTCTAAGGTCTGCAAATAATTGCCCCTAAACCATGTTAGTTATGTGCCCTCAGCCTAGGGACAATTTCATTTACATCCCCAAAAGGCTGCTTCATGAGGATCTTGGATGACTTAAAGTCTTCAGGAACCAAAAAACTGCCGATATTAGGGCATATTTGCTCTTTTATAGCAGTTAAGCAAATCTGTTACATCTTTGTGGTTATATAATGAAATTCATAAAGTTATGAACAGCCATTAGCCTTTTCTTTTTTATTTTGTGCAACCCAGTTCTGAAAAAAGTGCATAAAAACTTTTTGTTGTTGTTATAATTGCTTTTTTTCCTTTAAGGGAAGTTTTCTTGTTTACCTGCACCCAGCCTGCTTTGTGAATATTCAGCTCTTGATGGAGCTGAAAGCTAATATCCATGGAAATGAACTCATTAATAGTATTTTGCTGGCTCCTATTTGGTTCATGAAGTATACAGAAGTACTTATGAGAATTTCTATTTTATTTTCCTCTTGGTTTTTGAAACATAATGGGATTGTTGATAATTATTGCAGATTTTCAGTTATTTTTTCCTCGTATTTCTTAAAGGCTTTCAGATATTTGACTTTTTGCAGATTGTTAATGTAATTTTTACAAAGCAGATTATGAATAAAAATTATGAATGGCTTAAAGACAAGTCTCAGATATTTTACATATTTATACACATACAATAGCTTATTCTCTTAGTAATGCATTGATTATAACTTGTATGGATATTATAAAAAAGAATCAATCTCCTTGAAGGTCTTCCTTCAGAGATTAAATACGCTGTCATTTAATGAAAATAGTACCTGTCAAGTGTATTTGGTGTTATTAAGAAATAGTAATAATAGCTAACAGTTATAGATTGGTTTTTGATGTATTAGTTGCTTCATGTATATTAATTTATTTAATCTTTGCATCAAGTCCATATGAGTAGATGCCATAATACTCTCATTTTACAGATGTCAAGACTGCCTTACAGAGGTAAAGCTACTGGTGAGCTGTTGCGTATCTAGTGCTTGGTAGAGCTGGGATCTGAACCCAGGCAGACTGGCTCCGGAGTTCAAGCTTTTAACCCCTTCACAGTCTTCTAGTTTATTTTGACAAAGTCTGCAAACTGGATTACCAGTTGTCCCAATAACTGTGCATTTCTTCCCCACTGATTTAAAATACCGCCTATTTCAAATACCAAATTCTCTCCCACTTAAGGTATTTTCTGGGTTCTCTTCTGTTCTGTTTTAGCCCAACACAAAGTGTTAACATTACATTAGTTCCTTTTAGGAATAGAGTTCAAATAGAATGAAAAAGGAAAGGACACAAAGAGACAGCTCAGAAGTAGAAGGTATATTAAATATGTAGGCATGAAAAAAAGAAGAGAAAGGGATATGGTAAGTCAGAAGGGGAAATAGGATGTTGCCAGAAAAAATCATATGTGTTGTAAGGATAAGAGTAATAGTTTTAGGAGTCATTCCTAAGGGTAAAATAGATAAATAAATTTCTCAATGAAAAAGTTCTTTGCATTAGTAGGTATTTATCATGAAGCGAATGTAAAAAGACCTTTTTTCTTTTTCTTTTTGCATGCATTTTATGCAGAATTTACTCCCAGGCCATAAGTTTTTGTTTCTTCAGTTTCTTCTGGGATATCTTTTTTCTTCTGTGCGACTTCCTCTTTGGGTTTAGGAACAATCTGTTCTTTCTCAGTGAAATTCATCTCAATGTGGCAGGGAAGAGCTCATGTATGGGTTAATCTGACCACGAGCCCTGTAAAGTCTACGCCGCATCTTGGGGACTTTGTTCACCTGAATGTGCTCAATGACCAGAGAATCTACATTAAACCCTTAAGTTCAGCATTACTCTCTGCATTTTTAAGCATGTGCAGTAAAAATTCAGCACTCTTTTTAGGCCGCCGACCCTGTGTCCAGCCCCACTGTTTGGCCTGGGCACACCTACCAACTCCACCATTGCAGCATCTGAACAGCACACACGGCTTCTGCAGAGTGACATCTTTAAGATACTTGGTGACTTTTTGGATATGCATACCCTTGATGGCCTGGGCAGTTTCACATGTGTTCTTAAAGTGAACATGAAGATTTGAACCTCTTGATTTGCATGATTTTGTCCGGTTTTCCGGGTCAAGTGAATGGTGAACCATTTTCAGAGATCACCTCAGGCCGCTTACAGGAAGGGCAAAAGACTTTTTTCTATGCCTCGTGGGATTGTACAGTGAACTAGATCAGAGTGTGAGAAAAAAGGAGGGTATGGATGCCAGGAGGAGACTGATCTTCATGTTAGGATTCTCATTCATTTCTCTGGGTTGTTTTCCAGCATTAAATACTTTTTCTTCCCCTACTGCTACATTTCCTTTTCTTGGGAACTGAATTCTCAAATAACAACTTAAACAGGAATAGTGTTCTGCATTTTAAATTTGGGAAATGACCAGTTTCCTGTGCTAGAGAAAAATTTGTGCTTGAGAATATTATCTATACAGTGTGCTTTGTACTTCCCGCCTAGCCTTTTCTTTCATTGTGCTGTGTTTTTAAGTTATCTGATATCACCGTAAATTCCTGAGCAGCACAATATGCAGTATTATATAAGAGACACAATAGTCAACTGGCATCTCTGAGTAAATATTTATGTAATATTAAAAATAATTTAGCAGACATCTTATTGAGAAAAATTTTCACAACTATATTCATGTAAGCTTATGAACTGGCTTTAGAAATTCGTTTTATTCTTATTGATCACCAACTGGCAACCTGAAGCATACTTTTAACTGAAATGCCACCAAAAATTTTGGGATATTTGAAATATCTTTTTTGTTGTAATTCTGAATATAATGAAAAGTTCATTTTTTAAATCTGACTTTAAGCTTTTTGTCTTTTTACAAATATTATGACTTGTAATATATAAAGGAATAGGTTTTAGTATTAATTTTGGGACCTAGCCTAATACATTATCTTTGTTTAATGAGTCCTTCAGTGCTGTACAGAGTTGATAGCATTCAGAAGAGCTAAGGCAACTTCAAGAATATAGTTTTTGCTGTACCTGATTTTCTGTGGATTTTCTCAGGTTGGCCTGTCATTCTACTTCATCAGCCTGTGTGACCTTTGTCCATACCAAGATCATGTAGCAGTTCATGGAAATTAAAGCCATGCTCTGGCCATATTCCACATACATTGTTCACTTTGTATTAATACTTTATGCTCTAAATCCTCTCAAAGATTAGAGATAGGCTACAGTCCTTATTAACACCATACAGTTTGATCTCCAATAAATTTTTTTTCTGTCTTCTACCATTCTTAATTTTTAAACTTCTAGAATGTTTAGAAAATATGAATTGAGAGATTAACATGAACGACAGTTGAGGGCAAGCCTGGAATTCTGAGCAGAAAAGATCCCATATAATTTAATAATATGGAATATACATATATTTTAGTAAGTAGTAGTTCTCCCCCCAAAATGCCTCGAATTATTTGTTTTGGAACAAAGGGATTCTCCCAAAGTTGAATTATTTTTAAAAGAAGAACAGAGAGAGGGACATAAAGGGCTTACCCTTTAGTTCTGTTCTCTCTAGTGTTAGGAATAACTAAAACCACAGTAAATATTACAGAACTATGGCTGTAGGTGTAGCAGTAGTAGCAGAAATATCAGTATTTGATCCTGATTAAGAACTGGCACTGTGTAAATTGCCAACAAAAATTATCTCCGTGAATTCTCTTCACCTCTCTGTGAGTTAGATACTACTATTTTTACCCAAATTTAATGAATGAGGTAACAGATTTAGAACCTTGGCTGCACTCCACCCTATGAGATATCCTGTGTCTTCATAGATATGTGGGTAGGTGTTTCCTAGGTGTGTTGGGAAGGAACATGGAGAGGAGTAATTTAGAGGGATTTCAAATCAGCTGACTGATTGAAGCACATTGGGTGCTTCATAATCTTACTTTATTTGGTTGATATCTTCTTAAGGTTTGGTGTATCCCTAACCATTCCAGAAAGAGACATCAATCACCCAAAACAATACAAGGAACACAAGATCATCATGAATCAAATGATACTTGGAATATATGAGCCAAGAAAAATTTATTGCCAAAAAGCTACTTTATTAAAAAACACTTACTAGTTTAAAATAAAGGACATAGAATTTTTTAGTCTTTGAAAAAACTAACTGTATACAAGCTTTCAGAGTTGTCTCTAGAAAATACCACTTCTGAGAATTAACATCTGCTAAATCATGAATTTCTTGAGAAACTACACGTTAAACAAAGAGGCATCAAACTTTCTTTCTTTCTTCTTTTTTTTCACTTAAGTTTTTTCTCCTCTCATCTTGGGAGTATTTTCCCACTCAAACACAAAAAGACCAAATGACATTTTAAAACATAGGGCTCTGGAATGATCAGTACTAAGAATTTATAAAAGCCCCAAGATTGTATGCTGGAAATTAAAATGGGTACACAGATGTATAAGTCACAGAAGTGAATAAATTGAATTTTGTAAAAAAAAAAAAAAAAAAGATAATATTGGTGTGAGAATAAAGAACAATTAACATTTAGCTTTGGTATAGGACGTAAGAGGGAACACTGATGACTGTAGCAGGTGAAAGGAACATGGACCTGCCTTCGCTCTGGTCTGTGGCTACTCTTCAGCAATGTGGGCTCCAGGCTGATTTTTTTTCCAGACATTTGAAGAGGGACCATAATTATTGATTTTTGTATAAATGTTCTTATTTCCTTAGATGGTAAGTTAAATAATGTTTTAACCATTTGTGGCATGTTAAAAACACCTCTACTGCTTTTGATCTCTGCTTTCAACTTAATTCATTGCCTTAAGTCAATGGATGTTAAATATCCAAGAAAGATGGGTAAAATAAACCTATTTTTATGGGCTGAACTATGAGGATGAGGTGGTAGGAATTGAAATTGTGGGGTCAGTTAAGCATCTTTAGCTTTGCTTAGCCAAAGACTTTGAGACAACGACTTTGGCTCAGGTCATGATCTCACAGTCTGTGAGTTCAAGCCTTGCATCGGGCTCTGTGCTGACAGCTCAGAGCCTGGAGCTGCTTCAGATTGCACGTTTCCATCTCTCTCTCTGCCCTTTCCTCACTTATGCTCTGTTTCTCTCGCTCTCAAAAATAAAGAAACATAAAAAAAAAAATAGCAAAAGCACATAAAAAGCCAAAAACTTAACAAATAACAAAAACTTTAAAAATTGACAAAATGCACTTCAGAAGTTTGCTTTTATTATAGTATTTTTTGTAATCATCTCAATAAATTTTCTAATTTTTACTTAACTTTTAATAATTTAAGCATAACTGTAACATCATTGAGAATAGTTCTGATTTCTCTTTCATCTTCTGTCCATCTTCACTATTGACTTTACCGTCATCTAACTACTAAACGTCTTTAAAATCTGTGCCTGGTGTGTATTTAGTGTACTGATCACATGCTGACCCAGTACAAATTCTTTCCCCTGAAAACTCCTGAAGAACACAATTCTGTCGTGCTGCCTTTTGGCATGTTGAGGGCAAACAGAAGACATTAAATGTTTTAATTATCCTCAACTTCTGGGAAAGTTTCAGCCAAGGAAGTTTAAAAATTATGGAGATATGGTGAAAAATTATCTTGACCTAGATGATGGTGATGGTGATGTTAATTTTGAATTAATAGTTTTTCTGAAAAAGAATAAAACATCTTTTGGTGGAAAACTGAGCATGTAGTAAAAGGCCCTCAACAAGTATGACACAATAAATCCTTTTGATCCTGAATCATGAAAAAACATCAACATTCAAAGAGTTTTTGCTGGGGATATTGACATATTGTGTGGTATTACTGTGATCTCTTTAGGCATATATCTGAGCAATCCAGGGTGGCATGTATTTGCCTTTGATGGTTTGTAGAGTGACAGATGCCTATGAGGATAAGTCTTCAATGCTACTGAACTACTGACAAATGATTTATTATGCTGTTCATTTTTGGAGTTTCATATAGATGGAATGTTGTCATGGCTGTCTAGGGACAAACTAATACCTGTTTCGAAGATGAAAACATGCTGCCCATACATTTTCTGTAGGAAGTACAGTCTGGTGGAGGGCAGTCATGCAAACTAACAGTACTTTATCATTGTTGTTCATTGTGTCTGAGTGGGAAAGACATGACAAAGGGAGCTTTAAAAAATCTACTTAGTTGTTTGTAAATAAATTTAAACATAAATTCTCCCTAATCATAATTTTTATAAAAATGGTTTGAACTTTTTATTCATAATCTAACAAAATTATTGAAATAAGGAGATATGTGGAGAAACATGGGACTTTGCTAAACCTCAAGAAGACACAGTAAATTACTTATCATTCTAATGTAGCCCAGAGAGGTTCATAATGCAAAAGGTTTTAGCCTCAAATTTGTGCATTTACTTAATACTTCTGTGGGTATTTTGGGAGTCTTTATTCCAGTGGTGCTCAACTGTGGGGGTACAAAGTGGGCTTATGGCAGTGTATAGTGACAGCTTTGGTTGTTACAATTGGCATCTAGTGGGTATAGGCTTTGAATCTCTTAAACATCCTACATGTACAGTACAACCCCTACAAGCAAGATTTTTCTGACACAAATGTCAAGAGTGTTAATGTTGAGAAACCCTGGTATATGGTGATGGAAAAGATAAAGTTTATATGGGGGCTCCTGGGTGGCTCAGTCGGTTGAGCGTCCGCCTTCAGCTCAGGTCATTTTATCACGGTTTGTGGGTTCGAGCCCCGTGCAGGGTCTGTGCTGAGAGCTCAGAGCCTGGAGCCTGCTTCAGATTCTGTACCTCCCTCTCTCTCTGACCCTCCCCTGCTCACGCTGTCTTTCTCTGTCTCTTAAAAATAAATAAAAAACATAAAAAATAAAATAAAATCTTGTGTTTCTGCTAAAAAATGTTAATTTAAAAAAGATAAAGATTATATGATATTCTTATATTCTAAGTTGCTGATGGATATTTGGAAAGATAATACACTAGAGAAATTAATACTACACAGTCTGGCTGATATTTAGGGAAAAAAAACATCTAGTGAAGAAAAAATTCTTCACTTATTCTTCCACCGAAATTTATTGAGAGCTTACCAAGTGCCAGACATTGTTGGAGATGCTGGGGAAACCCGAGTGAGCAAAACAGGCTGACTCTGCCTTCATGGAGCTCCAGTACTAATGTGGGGTACCAGTAAATTAACAAATGCATAAAATGGGACATGGAGGAGCCGGTAGTGCCATAGGGGCAAGATGGGGCTGGGATAGGGAGCACCTTAAATCTGGATGGCTGGGAGAGACCTCAAGCTAAGAACTGAGTGACAGCAGGAGGCAGTCAGATACAGTGTGTTCTAGGCAGAGGAAGCAGGTTGTGTAAAGCTGTTAAGGTGGAAATGAGTGTGGCATGCTGAGGAGGATCTGGAAGGTGGTTGTAGTTGGGCAATGGTCCAGAATGGGGAAACTGGGATGAGGCAAAATAAGAGAGGAGGGAGGGGCTGGCTCATGTTCATTTCTTTTCAGGCTGAATAATACTCCACTGTTTGGATATATTTATCCATTCAGCTACTGAAGGACACCTTGTTCACAAGTTTTGTCAATTATGAGTACAGCTGCTATGAACATCCAGATACAGGTTTTGTTATGGATATGTTTTCGGCTCATTTAGGAATCTTATGAGGAATATGATTGCTGGATTTCATGGTAGAAACATTTATGGTAAGAATATACCAAACTGTCTTCCAAAGTAGCTGTATCATTTTGCATTCCTACCAGCAATGAAGGAGAGTTACTGGTTACTCCACATCCTTTGCCATTGTCATTATTTTGGGTTTTGTCCTTTATGATACATGTGTAGTATCTTGTTGTTTTAATTGGCAATTGCCTAATAATGTACAATTTTAACATCTTTTTATATGTTTATTTGCCATCCGTGTATATTCTATGGTGAGGTGCCTGTTCAGTTCTTTTGCCCATTTTTGAATTTGGTTGCTGACTTTGTTGATGTGGAGTTTTACAAGTTCTTTGTACATTTTGGACAACAGTTCTTTATCATATATGCCTTTGGAAATATTTTCTCCAAGTCTGTGGCTTGGATTCTCATTCTCTTGTCATTCACAGAGTTTTTAATTTTAATTTTAATGATGTCCACCTTATCAATCATTTCATTTGTGGATCATGCCTTTGGTGTTATATCTAAAAAAGTCATCACCATACTTTTCTAGGTGTTTTATAGTTTTCCATTTTACATTTGAGTCTGATCTATTTTGAGCTAATTTTTCTGAAGGATATAAGGTCTGTGTCTAGGTTCTCTATTTTTTTCTTTTTACATGTGATGTTCAGTTGTTCCAGAACCATTTGTTGAAAAGGCAATCTTTTCTTCATCATATAGCCTTTGCTCCTTTGTCAAAGATGAGTTGACTATATTTGTGTAAATCTGTTTCTGGGCTCTCTGTTGTATTCCATTTATTTGTTTGTCTGCTCTTTAACAAATTCCACACTGTTTTGTTTACTGTAGCTTTAGAATAAGCCCTTGACGTCAGGTAGGTCAGTCCTCTGAGTC
>NC_043714.1:17345036-17375177 GCF_006229205.1 Suricata suricatta
ATTGTTTTGGCTATTCTGAGTCTTTTATCTGTCCATTTAAACTTACAATCATTTTCTTGATATCCACAAAATAACTTGCTGGAATATTTATTAGAATTGGTTTAAATCTACGGGTCTAGTTGGGAAGAACTAGCAATTTGATGTTATTGAGTCTTCCTATCTATGAATGTGAACTGTCTCTCCATTTATTTGGTCTTTGATAATTTTTATCAGAGTTCTGTAGTTCTCATTCAGATGTCATATGTATTTTTTTAGGATTATACACAAATATTTCATTTTTGGAGGTGCAGTGTAAGTAATAGTGTGTTTAATTTCAAGTTACATATGTTCATTGATAGTATAGAGGGAAGTGATTAACTTTTGTACATTAACCTTGTATCCTTCAGCCTTGTTATAAGAGCTTATAAGTTCTAGGAATGTTTTGAGTCCATTCTTTCAGATTTTCTACATAGACAATCATATCATTTAAGAGCAAAAACAGTTTTATTTTTTCTGTCCAACCTGTATACCTATTATTTTCTTTTTTCTATTATTGTATTAGCTAGAAAATATAAGACAATGCTATAAAGGAATGGTGAGAGGAGACATTATTCACTTGGTCTTGATTGTAGTGGGAATGCTTCTAGTTTCTCACCATTATGTATGATGTTAGCTGTAGGTTCTTTAGTGTAAGAATTTTTTTTTAATGTTGAGGACATTCCCCTATTAGTTTACTGAGAATAATTGTCATGACTAGGTGTTGGATTTCTCAAATGCTTTTTCTGCATCTCTTGATTATATGGATTTTTCTTCTGAGACTGGTGATGTGATGGATTTCATTAATTGATTTTAGAATATTGAACTAGCTTTTTATACCTGGAATAAATACCCCTTGGTTGTGGTGTATAATTGTTTTTATACATTTTTAGTTGTTATTTATTAATATTTTGCTTAGGACTTTTGCATCTATACTTACAAGAGATACTGGTCTATAGTTTTCTTGTGAAGTCTTTGGTTTGGTATTAGGGTGATGCTGGCCTCATAGAACAACTTAGAACGTAGAACAACTACTCCTATCCTCTGAAAGAGATTGTAGAGAATTGGTATAATTTATTCTTTAAATATTTGGTAAAACTTACCAGTGAACTTATTTGGGCCTGAAACTTTCTGTCTTGGAAGGTTATTAAACATTGATTCAGTCCTTTAATAGATAGAGTCCTGTTCATATTATATTACTTTTTGTGTGAATTTTGGCAGATTATGTTTGTCAAGGATTTGATCCATTTCATCTAGACTGTCATTTGTGGGTATAACTTTATCACTGTAAGATAATTACAAAAATATCTGTAGTTGGGGGCACCTGCGTGGCTCAGTCAGTTAAGCATTCAACTTTGGCTCAGTTCATGATCTCATGGTTGGTGAGTTCGAGCTTTGCACTGGGCTGTGTGCTGACAGCTCAGAGCCTGGATCGGATCTTTCTTTGAATTTTGTGCCTTCCTCTTTCTCTGGCCCTCCCCTGCTTGCTGTCTCTGTCTCTCTCTCTCTCCCTCCCTCCCTCCCTCTCAAAAATAAATGAACATTAAAAATTTTTTAAAAATCTGTAGTTGGTAATTTCCTTGTGTTTTTTTCCCCTTGTGTTTTTAATTAAATTTGTTTATTCCCCTACCCAAATGAGTCCTGAGTGCCTGGCAGTAAAAATAAAGTTGAAGAATACTTACTTCCCGATCTTTGGAGGTATCTGGAAATTGTAGAGGGAGACCAAAGACTCCCATCCACTCTTAGTCTTATGCATAGAGTGGTTACTGAAAGTAATAGAGCAAACTAGAGACATAAAAAGAAGGAAAGGAGAAGTGATGCCATGAATGTAAAAAGAAAAAAGTCAAATATAATTAAATAATAGAATTGAGTGGTATAGATTTATGATGATAAATTTTGGGCTCTGGGTTTCTGGATCTCTGGAGAGCTTTGGAATCATTGCAAGGTATTATATTGTTTTTCAAATATGTGTAGATAAGTTTTTATTTCATAGTATAAGTTCATTGCTTACTTTCAACACTTGGCTTCTAATGTGCCAAATATGTTTATTATATTTATTGCATATTATGTCTACCTCCACTAGAATATAAGCAGAAATTCTTGACTGTTTTGTTTATTGATATATCCTATATGCCTAGAACAGTAGTTTTCTTCCTTTTTTTAAAATAATATAGTTTATCATCAAATTGGTTTCCATACAACATCCAGTGCTCATCCCGACAAGGACTCTCCTCCATGCCCATCACCCCCCTCCCCTCTTCCTCTCCCCTATCAGCCCTCAGTTTGTCCTCGGTATTCAAGAGTCTCTCATGGTTTGCCTCCCTCCCTCTCCCCAACTATTCTCCCCCTTCCCCTGCCCCATGGTCCTCTGTTAACTTTCTCCTGTTCCCCTTAAGAGTGAAAACATATGGTATCTGTCCTTCTCTGCCTGACTTATTTCACTAAGCATGACACCCTCAAGTTCCATCCATGTTACTACAAATGGCCAGATTTCATTCTTTCTCATTGCCAAGTAGTATTCCCTTGTATATATAAACCACATTTTCTTGATCCATTCGTCAGTTGTTGGATATGTAGGCTCTTTCCATGATTTGGTTATCGTTGAAAGTGCTGCTATGAACATTGGGGTGCATGTGCTCCTATCCATCAGCACTCCTATATCCCTTGGGTAAATCCCTAGCAGTGCTATTGCTGGATGATAGGGGAGTTCTACTGTTAATTTTTTGAGGAACCTCCACACTCTTTTCCAGAGTGGCTGCACCAGTTTACATTCCCACCAACAGCATGGTGCCTAGAACAGTGGTCTTAAAGATGTGCTTTGCAAGGAATATGTAAGGTAAAACTGTTTTCATTTTAATACTAAGACTTCATTTGCTTTTTTTTTCTGTGTTGATGCTTGCACTGATGGTACCAAAATAATGATGTATAAAACTACTGATGCTTTAGTGTGAATCAGAGTAGTGGCACTACCCTGTATATATATTTCACTGTCACTCACTCATGGGGGAGGGGTGGTAGAGGGATTCTAGTTTCACTTAAGAGAGTTCTTGTAAAGCTGTAAAAATTATTAATTTTACTAAATCATGACTCTTGAGCACATGCCTTTTTAAGTTGTGTAATAAAACAGGAAGTACACCTAAGTACTTCTGCTGCATACTCAAATATTATAGTTATCTCTAGGCCTAGAATTTGTGATTGAGTTGCTATGGAACATTATATTTACTTGAAATAACAACTGTGAGATAAACTGTGGGCACTGGGGTATTTGGCAGATAGTTTATTCAAAAAAGAATGAAGTGAACCGGTCACTTCCAGGAAAACAACTGATAGTATTTGTTGATGATGATAAATTCAAGCTTGCAAGTGAATTTAGAGTTTTGGAAAATTTGTCTGTGAAATGGATAGCTTCCTAATACTTAAAGACTTCTCTAGGGAGTTGCCTACTGATATTAACTAATGTGATGTGAGTTTTCTTTGATATTGAACAAGATGTGTTAATATTTTGAAGATGTATATAACTGTGAAACGTTGTTAAAAAAATTTATAGCATCAAGCATAGATTAAAAAATCACTTCCAATTGCAAGATAAATCAATTGGTTTTAATATAGCAGAGTATGAAATGTTCACTGATATGGCTGGTTTCTGATTAAAAATCATGACTAACCTTTTAGAAACTACCACTCACTGGGCTGCCTGGATGGCTGTCTGTTACGGGCCTGACCTGCTCAGGTCATGAACTCATGGTTCAAGCCCCATGTCGGCTCTGTGCTGACAGCTTAGAGCCTGGAGCCTGCTTCCAATTCTCTGTCTTCCTCCCTCTCTCTCTCTCTCTCTCTCTCTCTCTCTCTGCCCCTTCCCCACTTGAGCTCTGTCTGTCTCTGTCTCTCAAAAATAAATAAATGTAAAAAAAAAAAAAAAAAAGAAACTGCCTGAGTTTTGGTGTTGTATTAAAGAATACCCACAACTATCTGGGAATGTTATAGCAATGAACCGATCTGTGCGACTTTTGAGAGTGATCTGCTATGTGTGCCTGATAAAAAGAGTTGGAAGGACAAAAATTAATTGAGGGAGATAATTTAGTACACTGAAATTAGAAATAAGTATATTCTGAGAATAAAACTTATTATGGATTTTCCCTTACTAACTTTTGAGTAAGCGGTGGCCCAGATGGACAGACAAAAAGGAAAGGAATAGCTGTCTTCTCCCTTTTATATATTAGTGAGTTTCCTAACTTCTTTTACTTTCTTGTGACATTTTTTTCTTAAACTTTAATTAATGTATGGCATTTAACCCATTTCACCAAATACATGGTAGGAAGGAAACACCATGGAACAATTGGACAGAAGATAAAACGTTCTGCTTTCTCTGTAGGAAAAAAGTAGCCCCTGACTGTAGTGAAATCTCGGAATGTGTCGTTAATTGTTGTTAGGGGAATGCTGACCAACCGAGTTCCTGCCAACACACCTGCAAGCTGGAAGATACCAGGAGGGGCCCCTCCGAGCCGTAGTCTGTCTTATCTCACTTGTCTTTGAATTGTCCTAGCCTTCAGAGGTTGTTATGACCCCCGTCCACAGCCCAGATTGTGATTTTCATGGTTGGGGGGCGGGTGGGTTCTGGTGGGATAGCAGAAACTCCAAGTGGCTGTGTGAGAGGGTAATGCGCATGGGGTTGGAAAGCCACGTTTTCTCCATTGAGACCCACTGACTTGTTCCCTCAAAGTCTGTTTCTTCAGTCTTTGGAAGAAAAAACATAAAGAAATGTTCATCAGATGAACCAAATGCATCAGAAGGATCTAGGGAACTTATTCAAAATACAGATTTCTAAGTCCTCAACCAAACTGCCAAATTAGACCTTCTGGGGATAGCGTGAGGGACTCTGCATTTGGAAAAATTCTCCCAGTGTTATACACAGTAAAATGTTTGAGAACCACTGGCATTTACAAGCCTTATTCTGGTATATTTGTATCAAAATGAGGATGATCTAATTCTGATGAAATTCTGGACCATTGCGAATGAATGAATGAATGCAGAGGTAAAACAGCATATTAAATCCTGCATGTATTTTTGTATTTAGAGTATTAATGCTTCTTTGATCGATAGGAAAAAAATTAAATGCACTGATTACTAAAGTCTGAAAAGTGTTAAAAGACAATTCTGAAAACAGGTTATTTTTCTTTATCTTGAGGAAAGAGGACTTATAGGTTTTATCAAAAATGTCAGTTTTCATGACTTTGTGCTCTGGGCAAACTGTCTGAAATCTGCCTTCACTGTGTATAAAATGAAGCTCTTGGGAAAATAAATGCTTGATCAGAAATGCTAACAAGTTCCAGGTTCTATTTCATACGCAGTTAAACAAAAAGTTCCATCTTGTCACGGAGGGTAAGAAGATAAAAAGTCAGATGAAGATATAGTTTACTGTCTCAGTTTGCATGTTTCCTTCTAACTCATATTTTGATTCATTTGTACTACTACTAGTTTACATTTATTAGCTTCAGAATGTGACTGAGTTGAGTTCATGAAGTAAAAGGTTTCTAAATATAGAGGTGAACATTTAGCTTTGCTGCGTGAGAGGTTACCTGTTTACTATGTGGTCAGCATGAAATGTAAACGAGGCAACTAAACTACCGTGTTACTTTAAGTAGAACGCTAACTGAGCATTTTGGGTATAAGTATATGGAAAATATTCAATAAAACCAAAACTAAAATTAAAAATAAGACTAATGCTAATTAAGATGGGCAACGTCAGGAAATTCAGAATCTCTACATTGCCAGTTAGGTACACCTAACTTTAGATAATAGTTCAAAAATCATATCACATATCACATACATTTTCCAATAAAAGAATTAAAGTGACATTCAGTACTCTCCTATTCAATTTATTTAATTCAGCTGAATTATTTCATTCAATTGAGTCTGTTAGTACTGATGTGGTTTTGTTGTTAGAGACTCTGAAACATGAACTGGTGGAATCTGGAATAGAAATGGGGCTAAAGCTAACATCCTGTGCTTGTTTGCTTTGTTTCTGTTAAATAGTTTTGTTTTTCTTTTCACAAAAGTTATAATATGCTTGCAAGTATTCTGAGTATAAGAAAGTGTACAAAGGTCATCTTTATTGTTTGCATTTTGCTATGTGCTACATATTTTTCTCAGTGTGAGAGCACACTGCCATTACACATGTACGTTTATGTACATATAGTGGTATGCAATATGTATATGTGGGTGCATATATGTATGCACATTTCAAGCATGCATACTAGCAATTTTTTCACCAAACAATATTTTATAGATATCTGTTTTATATGTACATAACTGTATGTAATTTATATCACATTCCTTTTGTTATTATACTTCTGCATCATATTTTGTAATTTGCACATGCCATAAAATACTAAATGATTCCTTTATTGATAGGCATTAGATTGTTTCCAATGTTTCCACTTTTGTAATCAATATACTATAACCTCTTGTCTGAATGTTTTCTTAGGATAAATTCCTGGAAGTAGAATTGCTGAGTTAAAGGAAATGCCCTTTTAAAAATTTGACATATATTGTTAAGTTATATTGTCCCCCAAAATGTGCCATTTTATACTCTGATTAGCAATATCTTGAGGGTGATATCTTTGGAACATTATGAACAATACTTGGTTTTCTTAGTCTCTTAAATCTTTATAAATATAACATGTCAAACAAGGGATTTTTGGGGTGCCCGGGTGGTTCATTCAGTTAAGCATCCAACTCTTGGTTTCAGCTCAGGTTATGATTTTGTGGTTTGTGGGATCAAGCCCCGTGTTGGGCTCTGCACTGGCAGTAGAAGCCTGCTTGGGATTCTCTCTCTCCCTTTTCATCTGCCTGGATCTCTCTTTCTCTCAAAATAATTATGTAAACAAAAAAATGGGATTCTTACCTTAATCTTCATTTCTTTGATGTGGTTTCCAGAGACTCCTTCGAGCCTCCGTGTGTCCTGGGGAATTGGTGGGCTGTTCAGTCAGACCCTAACTTGGCAGGTAATGTCTGAAGGTCTGAATCAGGGAAGGCAATGATTTCACTTGTTCACTCGATAGTTAATAAATGATGTCTTAAAGACACAAACCAGATTTACTGGATGGAAGGTCACTTCTTTTCCTTTCAAACCTTCTCTTTTAAGACCCAGTGTAAATAACTCTGCTCTTCTTCTTTGCAAAAATAATAGCTTATTTAGTTATGGGTCCAAGCTTAATGACATATCAAGAAGAGTCCAGATCTTTGAAATACTAATGAACTTATTTGCCTACCACAGGGCTATGGAGAGCCCTGACCTGATCCCAGAAATACCAAATTCTGCTTTCTAAAGCTTGGGAGAGGATAGGTAAGAGGGGAGGAGAAATCCCTCCATTCCTTCTTGAAGAGTCACTTTTCTCTCCTCCTCTTTCACTCTCTATCACTAATCTCCTCCTCCCTACTCCCTTCTTTTAATCTCTGTCAGTTCCAAAACAGTCAGTGGAATTTCTGGCCCTTTTGTTTTTTATCAGAAATCCCATTTTTCATTAGATTTTGATCTTTTGTGCTTCACAAGACTTAGAAGTTTAGGAAACATTTGACTTTTTTTGTGTGTTTGTTTATTTACTTGGAGCACACAAAAATGCTCATGTGGATGTGGCAGAGAAACAGAGAGAAAGGGAGAGAGAGAGAATCCCAAGTAAGCTTCTCACTGTCAGCTGAGAGCCCATTGTGGGATTTGATCTCATGAATTGTGAGACATGACCTGAGCCAAAATCAAGAATCAGACATTTAACCCATTGAGACACCCAGGCACCCCGAAACATTAGACTCTTAAGTGTTTCCCACAGCACACTGAGATCCTGGTGGATAAATTTAAATCATATATACATGCTCACTTTTGGTCTTGGCCCCAAACTATAAAGGATAAAATCCCCAGGTAGGAACCACAGCGAACAAGGGTTTCACCTTTTACAACAAAACTATTGAGTAAAACCATTCAATGGTTCGAGTTTTAAACTTCAGTTCCTTGTAAAAAAAAATTAATTCTGTTCAACACTCTGTTATTTTATTAACCTAATGTCACCTCCAAAATCTCTTTTTTTTTGTTTCGTGCAGGCATTCTTACACCGAATGAACCAATGTGCTGCCTCAAAAATGGACAAAAATGTAACAGAAGAAACAGTGAAGGTGAGGAGACGCAGTTTGCCCCCAGCACAAGCACACATCCCCTTAGATCACCCGCAGCCCCAGTGTGAGCTCTGTGCCGGGCATGTGTGTGTGGGCGGCGCTGAGGAAAAGGGAAACAACACTGGGAAAAGAAACAGAGGGTTATGATGATGGCATAGAAGACATGGAGACTTTTTTTTTTTTTTTTTTTTTGCCAAGGCCTTAGAACAGTTTGAAAAGAGGAAGGAAAACAAACCCAGACTGAGAACCTCAGAGTCTGTGAGAGGGAGGGTGCAGAGCTGTGTGTAAGAGGAAGGCCAGAGTGGACAAATGTGACTTCCCGTCTCTGATCTCTAAAGAACAAATTATTTGGATGGTTCATCAGTGCAGAAAAAGTCCACATACTATCTTCTACTCAGAAACAAATGTATAAGAATTTCTTGTTAAACTGCAGGGAAGGCAGATTATGAAGAGGTTTGTAAAGAGGGAGGAGGTAAATGGAAATTAATTGTACTCTTATTATTACTCATTTAAATTCTATAAATTATCACTGGCTTTTTTAGTGCTTATTTGCTGTTTTACTTTACTAAAAAAAAAAAAAAATCCAAGGATTTTATAGGCCCATCTGACTTTTTTTTTCAAAGTCTACTCACCTCAGGAGTATTTTAGTTTTTGTGCTTTTGGTTGAAAGCAAAAGACACTTATTATTCAAATGACTTGAGGGTACTATGTCTCTCATATTAGGAACTCCAGACAGAAGGAAAGGCTCAGGGCCCATGGCTCAGGGTGGTCGACAAGATTGCCAAGCTCTCTGTAGCTCTTCACTTTGGCATCCAGGTTATCAGCTTGCCTGTGGGCTGGCTCCTCCCACAGCTGCAAAATGACACTGTAGCTGTCCCAGCTGTCACTTCCAGACACAGCACCTTTCCGGAGTGGGGGAGAAGGCTGTCCGTTCCAGGATCTGCCAGCAAATCGGCCTGTACAATTTTACCTGCCACCGAGTTTCGCTAGTAGGGTGGGGGCTGCCCTGCTTGGACTTAGTCACTCGGTCTTTTCCTGGGAGCCAGGCATAGGTTTCTGATTCCCAGAGTTGTGTGGGGCGTGGAGAGGATATCCAGACAAAAATTGGCGCTCTGCTGGCTGGCTTGCTATGCCCTGAAGTTTTCAGCTTGAAGATAGAATCCTGTACTCTCATGGACTTGTATTTTTGTTTTTTGTGGAATTTTTTGTTGTTGTTGTTAACCTGCTTCACTATTGCTCTTACTTACTTGTATTTGCAGATGCTGTTCTCAAACATTGAAGATATCCTTGCAGTACATAAAGAATTTTTAAAAGTTGTGGAAGAATGCCTTCATCCAGAACCTAATGCCCAGCAAGAAGTGGGAACCTGCTTTCTTCACTTTGTAGGATAAATTTCTGTTTATTTTAAAAGCTCTTTCCCCTTAGATTTTAAGGTCTAGCGTTTAGCACAAGAGTATGTGGGAATTCAGCGTTAGAAGTAAAATGTGACACCAAAAGTTTGGGGTCTTTTAAGGCCAATGAAATCTTCCACTTAGAGCCAGAAAGGGGTGAGGGCCTCACATCATCCATTTTATTCAGTGAAGAATAAACAGCCTTTTCTTTTTCCCAACAAGTTAGTACTTCGCATGCTCTGTAGCTTTGAATTCTAATGAATATTCAGGCTGTTCATAATGAATGGATTTTTATGTTTCTCTCAAACATAGAACATTTCCCTTTTGAGGCAGAAAATCCTTACTCCTATAATGGCGTGATGAGCCTTTTGTTAGTCAGAATGTTCCCTTGTTAATCCACTGGTGACAGACCTGCGGGTGGACAAACCCGGTCACTGTAGGTACACCTGAATCTGAGTTTTTCTCAAGGATTGTTCCTCAGAAGGTTGTACTGAACCATACAGAAGAATGACCAGTCAGTGCTCAGGTGTTTCAAATTATACATCATGCTTATGTGATCATTTTCATCCCTCTGGACACAATAGTTGAAATTATTTGTGTAATCAATTTATGAGGTAAAAAGTCACCCGTAAAATGAAAATTGTTTTTAGAACTGAAGACATTCATACTAAAAATAAAAATAATACTGCTATATCTATATATCGTTAATGCTTGCTTTTAGAATTCCAACCTGAAGCCATTTATTTATCAAAATGCTATATAATTAATATTTTATTTAAAATTATGGAAGTGTGTTTTGTCAAGAAAATAAATTTTTGTTTATTGTTATTTCTTTTTTTAGGTTTATTTATTTTTGAGAGAGAGAGAGAGAGAGAGCGAGAGCGCGTGCGCGCACAAGCAGGGGCGGGGGAGACAAAGAGAGGGAGAGAGAGAATCCCAAGCAGGCTCCGCACTGTCAGTGCAGAGCCCAATGTGGGACTTGAACCCACAGACCATTAGATCATGACCTGAACTGAAACCAAGAGTCAAACACTTAACCAACCAAGCCACGCAGGTGCCACAATTTTTGTTTATTTTTATTTCTATTTAATCTTTGGGGTGCCTGGGTGACTCAGTAAGTTAACCATCAGACTTGGGCTCAGGTCATGATTTCACAGCTCGTGAGTTTGAGCCCCACATCGGGCTCTGTTTTGACAACTCGGAGCCTGGAGCCTGCTTCAGATTCTGTGTCTGCTTCTCTCGCTGTCCTTCCCCCATTCTCTCTCTCTCTTTCTCAAAAATAAATAAATATTAAAAAATGTTTTATTCCTATCTAACCTTTATAAATGTAACCATATGTAGTTCCTAGATCTATATTTCTGAATGTAGTGAGCAGACTGCATATGTTTTTTTTAATAATCAGGAAATATTTCATAAAGATAATTATATTAGAAGGAGAAGCTCCTTGGGCATAGCAAGATCAAGCTGTGCTTTCCTTGGGTATGACTGGAAATCATGCATGTTTTTGTCCACTTATTCCAGACTGTTCTTTTCATGAAAGAATTCAAATCTCTGCCAGCTGGAGTATTTTCTCTTTCAGTCCAGTCCTGCACATGGGAATCTTGCACTCTGACATCCATTTCCTCAGTAACACACTATGAATCTGTCATCCGTGAATTTAACTCAACTGTTTCTGAAGTTTGTTTCATTCTGGGTCATATCATCTCTTGAAATAAGTAATTCAATCCATTTTCTACTGGCTATATAAAATAGCACTCAGTGTTGCTTTCCAGATACCTGTCTTTGAAATTTCAGAGGACATATTCCTGTTCTCATATTGGTCAATACATTTTCTGTGTCTTCCTCTTATTAGGATGGCTTTGGTAGATACAAATCATAGCCACTTGGAGAAAAATCTAGTGATAGAAGAATACTTAGAGATCATCATGGTAAAATGACTCCCTTTTTGAAAGTATCCCTTTGTAGCAAATATGAAGGTTGTTTGTTTTGTTTCTACTTGACCACTTTTAGTGATAGCTCTAATCATTAGAAAATCTTTATGTTAATCCGTAATCTGCCTACCCACTGCCCATCAGTGCCCTTGCAATTTCTACCCAGTGGTCCTAGTTTTATGTTTAGAGTTATGACTCCTTTATATATAACAGCTATCTGAAAGTAGCTACCATTTCCTTACTTTTCTATACTAACAAATACCTTTTTGAACTGACCTCTCATATGTAGTGTCTTCACAGTCTATCATTACCTTAGTCACTTGTTGCTGAGTATTTTCCTGTTTGACTGTGTCCCTCTTAAACACAACTGTCCAGTATTGGTGCATATTAACTGCAGGGTACTATGTTTCTCAATTCCTGTATAACCTGCACATGCTTTTCCCTCTACCACAAATGCTTTATTTCCTCTCCCTGATGGATTCATCTCTCTGGACCTTGCTCAGATATTACCTTTTTTTTTTTAAGCTGTATCTCCATCCTCTCAGTAAATCTAAGTACTCTCTTCTCTGTAATTGCTACCATTTGGTTCATTTACTTATTGCATATATCATATTGGTCTAGGTAATATAACCTATCCCTTTCCTTAGGCTATTCTTTATGGGTAAGAGAAAATCAATAAATAAAAAAAATACACACACACACACACACACACACACACACACACACACACAGTAGAGCTCCCAAAAGGTAAACACTTAATAAAGTTTGTTCATAAACATCACACAGTTAGTATTTAAAAATGGCTAATAAAATGACTCTAACTTCTCCTTACTCGAATTCACAGAAAGACAAGTTTCGTATCTATGATGAATATTGTAGCAACCATGAGAAGGCACAAAAATTACTTCTTGAACTTAACAAAATAAGAACAATCCGTACATTTCTTTTGGTAAGTATATATTTAAGTGTTACCATATGCTGTGATTTGTTGATAGGCTTACTAAGAGCCAAGGACTAGCATCAGTGTGGTGTGAAAACTACTTGTAGAGCAATGCTTTAAATATGTCCAGGTTGGAGGCTAGAGTCCTTTGATAAATGTAAGAAGTGAGACTTGGCAGCTGCTGATGGATGGGAAAATACCGATAATGCCCTCTCCTGGTTGACTATGGATTGTTTGTGAGAACCAAGGGTTCCTGGTGAGGGAAGACATTTATGCTAGAGGTCATCATTGCTTTTATATCCCTCAACTCTGCAGGGTTCCATTTACTTCTGCTAAGAGAACTATGAGTAGGGCAGTCACAGGAAGGAAACACATCATGGGTACAGTAGAAAAGAAATTGAAAGATTGACCTTTCTCCTACATGCATTCCTTATTCACTTTATTTAATTTCTTTACAATAGCACAGATAAATGCATATTTGGTCAACTTAATTGCCGGTGAGGAACACACTGTAAGTGTTCTGTAGAGTGGAGCAGCCGTCCCATTACTCAGTTATAGAGATTCCCAGCACCCCAGAAAGCCCCTCATGCATTTACAGCCCATCTCCACAACATTGTTAGCTCCAGACAGTCATTGGTTTAATTTCCATCTCCATAGAATTGCCTTTTCTGGATATTTCATATGCATGGAATTCTACAATGTAACCTTTTTTATGCCTGGCTTCTTTTACTGAGTAAAATGCTTTTTGCGATTCACCCTTGTTGGGCATATATCCATATGCATTCATTTTTATTACTGAATAGTGTTCCTTATGTATGGATATACCATACTTCGTTTATCCATTTGCCAGTATAGGAACACTGGGTCAACAGGTGGCTGTGGTTAATGATGGACATTGAAGATACGACACATGAGATATCATTTCAGAGAGAGACGTTTCTGAGTATAGAAAAGTCAGGAAATATTCAGTTTGGGCTATTACAAACAATGCTTTTATGAACATTCATGTACAAGTCTTTGTGTGGATATTTTCGTTCTCTTGGGTGGATGCTAAGAGTGGAATTGCTAGGTCGTGGTAGGTTTATGTTTAACTTTAAGAAACTACCAGAGGGGCTGTGCCATATCTTCCATGTACAAGAATTGTGGTTTTTCTATATCTTTGCCAACATACGGCATTACCAGTTCCAATCATGGCTGTGCTAGTGGATGTGCACTTTATCTCAAGGTGAATTTTTACTTGCATTTCTCTCATGACCAATGATATCAACATTGCTTTCATGTTCTTGTTAGCTATTCACATATCCTATTTGGTGAAATGCTTATTCAAGTCTTTTGTTCATTTTTAAACTGAGATGTTTATCTTATACTGAGCTGTAAGTGTTCTTTATTTTGGCTACAGCTTCTGTATCTGCATGTAATTTGCACATGTTTCCTGCCTGTGTAGTTTGTTCAGTTAAAAATATTATCTTTTGAAAATCAAAAGTCTTACATTTTTTTAAAGTCCAATTTATTAAATTTTGTCCATATGAACATGTTTTTGTTAGACTTAAGAAATCTGTATTCAGGTCTTATACTTACCTTGTTAAGTTTATTCCCATGTATTTTACTTAAAGTTTTTGATGCTGTTGTGATTGCAATTATCTTTTTATTAAACTTTTTTAACATTTATTTATTATTGAGAGACAGAGAGAGATAGAGCATGAGCTGGGGAGGGGCAGAGAGAGGGAGACACAGAATCTAAAGCAGGCTCCAGGCTCCAAACTGCCAGCACAGAGCCTGGGGGCTCAAACTCACAAACCATGAGACCATGACCTGAGCTGAAGTCGGATGTTTAACCAACTGAGCCACACCCAGGGGCCGCGGCATTGCTACCACATAAACATTTGACGTTTACTTAGTTTTGCTTATTGTACATACAATATCTTGTGTATCTTGTATCTTGTGGTTTAAACTGACGTTTTAGTTTTAGTAGTAGTTCTTTTTCACTTTGGACTTTTCTCCCTTCTGGCTCTTTGCACTGACTAATTAGAACGAGTATACTGTTGTATAGAAATGGTTAGAACAGATATTCCTGCCTTGTTTCAGATCCTGGGGGAAATCATTCAGCTTTTCATCATTAAGTATGTTAGCTGTAGGTTTCTTCATAGAGGTCCTTCTCAGGTTGAGGAAGTTCCATTATAGTCATAGTTGGTGGAGAGTTTTTTATTGTGACCTTTTTATCTTTTCTAATACAGGTGTTTAAAGCTAAGAATTTTGCCCATACATTGCTTTAGTTTGATTCCATAAATTTAAACATGTGTTTTCATTATAATTCAGTTTTTGAAAATGTCTAGTTTCCTCTGTAAAATTGTATTTATTCTTGAGAGAGAGTAAGTATGTGAACATATGAGCAGGGGAGGGACAGAGAGAAAGGCAGAAAGAGAATCCCAAGCAGGCTTTGCACTATCAGTGAGGATCCTGATGCAGGGCTTGACCTCCTGAACTGTGAGATCATGACCTGGGCCCACACCAAGAGTTGGATGCTTAACTACCTGAGCCATCCAGGCACCCCTCGTCTATTCTTTATTTAGAAGTTTGTCTTGGGAAGTTATTCTGCATGGAACTTGTGTTTCTGCGCATTTCCTGAGCAGTGGAATTGACTGCGTTTGTTTGGGCCTATCTTTTAAAGGATGTTTGTATCATGAACAACCGCAAAAGGTAGAGAGATACCCTCTTTCTTCTCATGCCTGCTGCCGTCAATAAGAGATGCATGTTTCTTAGCCTCAGGTCTCAGCCCTCCTGTTACACATGTGCATGGGTCACCTGGTCTTCTTTGTCTTGCGATGCGCAAACTGGGGCTTGGGAAACTGGCCCCAAAATCATGATTCTCTGGCTCCTGGTATTGCTGTAAGGTTAAAAAAAAAAAAAAAAAAAAAAGGTCCTATGTCTCTGTCTTAGGGGTTTTATGCGTTCTCCTAATGTCCATATATCTGTGGCAGGTTAACTTTAACTTTAGGGTAAAATCTTAGAATCATCATAGTTTAACCATTCGGTAATTTTATTTCTCAGAATGGGAATTTTTCAAATATCCTCCTGTTGATTTTTAAGTTTTATTCCATCCTGGTCAGAGAACATACTTAAACCATTTAAATCCTTTTAAATTCATGAAGATGTTTTTATAGATTAGCATATGGTCTATCCTGGAATTTCTTTCTTTTCCTCTGTATGTTCCATGTGTGCTTAAAAACGAGGCATATTCTGCTGCTCTTGGGTGGAGTGTTCTATAAATGTTAGGTCATTTATGTTCGTAGTGTTATCATGTCTTCTGTGTCCTTTCCTCTAGGTGTTCTGTCAGTTACTGGGGTGGACTATTGAAATCTATGGTATAATTGTTAAATTGTCTAGTTTGCCTTTCAATTATGTCAGTTTCTGTTTTATATGTTTTGGGGCTCTGTTGCTAAATATGTATTCATTTAAAGTGCTTGTATTTATATTTCTACTTATCATAAAATGTTTTTCTTTGTCCCTAGGGATATTGTTTTTTAACATCTATTTTGCCTGATATTACCATAAGCCGTGACAGCTCTCATACTGTTTGTATGTTTTATCTTTCTCCATTCTTTCACTGTTTATGTCTTTGAATCGAAAACATGCCTCTGAGAAACAGTATATGGCCAGATCTTGCTTTTTTATCCAGTCTGACACTCTCTGCATTTTGATTGGAGTGTTCAGTTCATTGACCTTCAATGTAATTATTGATACTGTGTTGATATGTACGATTTTATTGTTTTTTCTATATGTGTGGGGGTTTTTTGCTGTTGTTCCTCTGTTCCTCCTTTACCTTCTTCAGTCTACTGTTTTACTTCCTTTGTTGGTTTTTTTTTTAAACTACATTTTTAAAGTTTTTTAGCAGGGATGTGATTGCTCTTACAACAATATATTTTTACCAATCTTAATTTATCAAGTCTGTTTCCTAAAGTTGGTTATTTTTGTTTGTTGTTTTGTTTTGTTTTTAGTAACTTTCCTGGACTTAATTTGAGAACTGATGACTCTTTTGTGACTTTTGTCTGCACAGCTGATATCTCCACTCAGATTTATGTCTTATAAGTTAGCATTTCTTCTTAGGGGTCCTAAGCCACTGAAATTAGGGCTCTTTATAAAGTGTTAGAACTCTGGCATCTTATTAAATCTATTCTGTTCTCAGCACACTTGACTCTTTGTTCATTTTGGTCTAGTTTATTGATTGAAGTGTGTCAAGCCACTCCAGAAAAGTCTCAATAGTGCTGGTTTTAGATGATTCAACAGTCATAGTCTCCTAGGAAATATGACTTTTATGATTCTTGCCCTGGCACTAAGTGGCCGCTAATCATCTGAATGACTTTAGGAAATTCATTACGTTGCTGGTCTCATTTTTCCATTTCCATAAAATGGGGATAGTAACAATTAGCCTTTGAAAAACAGGCAAGAGTTTACAGATTTGATGATGATCTTATTTGGGGCACTTAGATATGCTGCCACCTGAGTAAGTTTCATGATCAGGAAATCTCTGGGAACTCATTTAGGAAACATTTTTTGGGTACACGTTGAAAGAGAGCTGGCTTTCATAAGCCAGTCTAAAGTGGCAACCAGCCTCTGCTATTATGAAGACAGTTCGTAATCTGTGCAGTACTAATAGACCAGGAAATAAACACGTGTTGGGCAGTCACAAGTTCCTTAAGGTACTTCAACCCAGAGCCAGGAAATAGGAGTGGCCACATCTGTAACTTCGCTGGAAATCTAGTGAGATATAGATAGTTGTGTTTCATATGATTCCTGTGGGGACAGTACTATGCAGAGGTGGAAAGAATATTTTGATAAACTGATTGCAATATGGGATGAAGCCCCTCAAAAAGCATGTTTGAGTCAGAACACTTATTTGCTGTTCTGACTTCTAAAGTGTCTGGGGGAAGTTATAGTCATGGCATTAGTTGTGCTGACTTGAATACACAAATTGGAGCTAAAACCAAATTGTTCAGGACAGTGGGGAGGGGGTTCTGCTGTTACCCTCAGTCTTTCCTTTTCATCCTTTCCTGCTCAGTACTTGGTCTCTCTTCTCAATGAATATAGTACAGTAGTTTTAAAATGGTGGTACAAAGGTAGCTAAATTATAAATAGGATATCTGTGGGGCTTTTTTCTCTCTTCATTAAATATTTATGCCTGCTTTCTCCATGCCAGTTACTCTGATAGACACTGCAGAAACAGGTTTTGGCATCAATTTCCAATCTTTCTTTTTCCTTTCCTTTTCTCTTCTCTTCTTTTCTCTTCTTTTCTTCTCTTTTTTCTTACATTCCTTTGGTATTGATGCTTAAACCATTAAATAAAGACCAGATGCTTAAGAGGCTATAGGTGTTCTGTATTTTTTAATCAGAGTTGATTTTCTCTTCTCTTTCATCTTTCTTTGATTGCTAATTTTGAGATCTCCCCATTCATCTTGCCTCTCTGGAGATCATATCTGACCTCTTTCTCTGTGACTGGCTGGCCAGTGTCATTGGGGAGGTTTCTAGCTAACAGAAACTTAGCAATCACTGGCTGAAACATGCCAGTTTTACAGACAGGAAAACTAGCATTCTGAAATCAGCTGAAGTGACATCCCTCATCAGTGGCAGAGCATGCATAGAGCCCAGTTGTCTCTAGGCCTGCTCTTTGCAACACAGCAACACAATACCGCACCACAACTCAGCTACAACACAACTCCCTTTATAAGCAGGATTGATCTCTATGTATATTTGTGTCTGTCTGTCTATTATTTATTCACCCATCTATCCATCCACCTACCCATCCATCCATTCCAGCATTTCTCCATCTCTGTCCTATTTCTTTTTCTTCAGACTTCATACTCAGAAAAATATATATAAATTAATTTTAAAGATATTTATTCAAAATACAATTTGGTTTCTATAACCAGTATGAAGTGTGAAGTATTTCTTTTTGTCTTCTGTAAATGTTATTTGTGATTGCATGGATTCATCTCAGAGAAAGACGCTATCTAGAGATAAGCTTTGACAAAGTTCCATCAGAAAATTTTATGATAGAAGAAATGTGTCACAGCTTTGGCCTTAAAAAATGTAATTAATTATTTTTATTTCCACTCTAGAACTGTATGCTACTTGGAGGACGGAAGAACACAGATGTTCCCCTGGAAGGATATTTAGTAACACCGATACAAAGAATTTGCAAGTACCCTCTCCTTTTGAAGGTATTTTATGTGTTTATTTCACTGTAGAATTTTCCTTGTATCTGCATATTTTGCTGATGGTATTTAAAAGGTTTTTCTTTTAAATAGTCTGACTTTTTTTTTGAGAGAGATAGAGAGAGAGCACGCACATGAGTGGGGGAGAAGGGCAGAGGGAGAGAGGGAGAGAGATGATCTCAAACAGGCTCCACATCCAGTGTGGAGCCCAACACAATGCTCAATCTATAACTGAGATCATGACCTGAGCCGAAATCAAGAGTTGGGCACCCAACTAACTGAGCCACACAGGCACCCCTAAATAATCTCACTTTCTGTAGAAAAGGGGAGATCATTGTTATTGGGGAAAATGGCTATTTTGTCATATATATATGGAGTAGGAAACAGGTCTTTTGGGAAAAGAGAGTTTGTAGACTACTTATAGACTTTGCTCCTTGTAGAAAATATATTTGTTTGAGTTTTATTTAGAGTTAATGCGTTAGTTTCAAGATAGATAATTAAGTACCTTATGACCAGTTTATAAATCACTCTATCTACAGGGTTCTTTAACTTAAGTAAATCTACTGTGGGCAAATGTTTTGATATTCCCTAACAATGGTGACTTCTTGATGCTAATGAAGTTAGAGTCAAAGTTACATTATTTCAGAGCTTGGTCTTTAAATCAGTATTACAGGGAATGGTGTGGATCACATGGGACAATAAATGATAGGAATGACAGTGATAAGCAAACACTGCCTCTGGAAGACAGGATACGCCCCATTAATGGTTGTAGGTCCATTGCCTCATTATAATGACCCAGAGTTTTATTGTGAAAAGCATATTATAATGTCCTAATTATGCTTGTACTACAAAAGTATGTGAATAGATTTGAAAGCCATTTGAAAATGATGCTTTTGGAACTACAACTTTAATACCAGGATGCATTTTGGGATGGTGATTGAACACATTAGTTCTGAGTTCAAACCCAAGTATTCTGCTTACTAGTTTTGTGACTGAATACACAATCTAACCTCTTAAAGCCTTGGGCTTTTATTGATGAAATAGAAATAATGATAGAATTATAGCATATATCTACAAGAATGTATATATGGGTATGTGTATCCGTGTGTGTACATATATATGCATATCTAAAGGATTACATCATAATAATAATTGAAGTACTTTATGCAAATCATTTAGCACAGTATATACTCCATATATGTTAGCTATTACTACTCATCTACCTTTGTTTCTGAATTATTTTAATATATTAATTACTACTTGCTATCTAAATTTGAAAAATACTCCAAAATGCTTTGCATATATTAACTGGTGTTCTTATTGATTTGCTTTTTGAGAAATAAATGTAAAGGATTTGAACTAAAAATACATTTTTTAAGTTTATTTATTTATTTTGAGAGAGTGTGTGTGTGTGTGAGCAGGGGAGAGGCAGAAGCAGAGAGAGAACGAGAAAGAGAGAGAGAGAGAGAGAGAGAGAGAGAGAAAGAATCTCAAGCAGGCTCCATGCCACCAGCATAGAGCCCAACATGTGGCTCAGTCTCACAAACTGTGAGATCATGATCTGAACCAAAATCAAGAGTTGGATGCTTAGCTGACTGAGCCACCTGGGTGTCCCTAAAAATACATTTTTTTAAGACTACAGTTTTTGTTAGTTGCATAAATTGGGGTTTTGTGTAAAATTTCTTTGAAAACAATTTCTCCCTATATATATAAAAAAATCAAATTGCAGTTGCTCAGTGAAGCCCTAGAGAGAAGGTGACACAGGGATCTCCAGCTCTGCAGAGCTTTGGTGTGGTCCTCAGAAGGTGGGGAGGATTGGTGCAAAGGTGACTTTCCTTTCTGAGCATCCTTTCAGATGCCTGGTGACCCAGATCACTTCAGCTGTTCCCGGACCTGCATTTGGAATCTCAGGCTTTTGTCTGTTTTAAGAGTCAGAAGAGTTAGTGATACTAAGAGAAATGCATCATGCTAAGTACTTGTTCTGAGTCACTTCTGGTTAGTATGGCCGCTGGTTAGGGTTGGTTGATCTGAGCTCTCAAAAGATGGAATCATAGATACCTCCTCACTTAGGAAGATAAAGATCAATTCACAGTACCTTCCAGGAGTGGAAGATGTCATGTTTCCCCTTCTTTGGATGATTGTCTTCGCAAAGAAACATGAAGAAATTATTTGCTTGTGTAGTAGATATGCTAGTATTGATAGTTTTTTGTTTTACCATTGTACTGATAATCTTTGATTTTGGATGGTTTTATTTACTCAGAGAAAGACATTAGGGGAATAGGCTATGTGTTAAAGAAAAGGTATGTTGGTCTTGTATGTGGAACTTGAAATGATTGGTTTGGCCAATCAGCACTGGGCTCATGGAAGGTAATGATAGAAGATTGTTATTAGTCATTCATCTTGCTATTTCACTTTATCTAAATTCATGTCTCAGCTCCACAGGTACCCATTGGGCAGAGTTGCTTGGGGCCCCAAATCATAGCCTGCAGACTGACTTGACCACTTCACATGATTTACAAATATTTCACTTGAGACTTTCTAGAGAAGCTAGCATTATCTCTTTCATGGATCTGTGTCCCAGCATAACTTTTTAAATCTTGTCTTGGGACTGATATAATGTGTATTCTTTTGGTGCTAGCTCTGCAGAACAGAGTGTGAACATACTGAATGCAGGGCCAAAGTTTATGGCAGAATTTTCAACAATAACAGACCCCGGGAGAATGTAACAACTGCATACTTTCCCACTGTATGTTAAGAATTAAGAGAATTCTTTTAAAAGACTTGCCTCAGGATTTCTGTAATTGTGTTAGTTACATGATGATGGCAGCTGTAGTAATGCAACAAATGACTAATTAAAAAGCAATGTGGTCACAACTGTCTAGACAGTGGGTGAAGATGTTTAATTTTGTGCTTCTAAACAACAAACAAGACCTTTTAATATATTTAAAAGATTAAAAGTATCTTGTTCTGATATCCTGAATGGAAAAAAAACATAAAATGCCAACCCCCCCAAAAGAAAAATATTGGGAGGCATATGGCAATTCATTCATTACAGAGAATGAATCCAAGTTATTGGTGAAAACAGCATAAATTGCTCCCGTAATGATGGAGTATTATGGAATTTATAAATCATTTATTTTGCTAGAGTGTAAGACATTATTTAATGTTTTGCTTTATGTGTAGCATGTTTTTATAGTTTTTCAAAAATTTATTAGAAAATAAGGCATTTAAATTTTTGAAATTATGGGACATATGTATTTTAAAAGTTACTATTCTGTCAAAGACTCGAGGAAAATGTATAAAAGTTATATTTCTGGTTGGAGTAGAAGACAAACCTATAAAAACATTTCATGCTACAGGTGAGATATCTTGACAGTTTGAAAGGAGATGTCCTGTTTTTAAAGACAATAATTTTAAGGAAAAAATTAAAATAATGGCAAAATATGTACTAGCAGTAATGCACATTCATTGATTCAACCTTTTATTTTTGATCTTAATCCCAGTGGAGGTTGTGATGTCGCTTCTGAAAGTGGCTCTCACGATCTTGCAGTTTTCATTTCCTGGTCAGTCTGAACCTGCTGTACCAGAAAGCAGAAGATCAAAGGGCGATTTGTTTTTTGTGTGTAAACAGGAGTTGCTGAAGCGGACTCCAAGGAAACACAGTGACTATGCAGCAGTAATGGAAGCCCTCCAAGCCATGAAAGCCGTCTGTTCCAACATAAACGAGGCCAAGAGGCAGATGGAGAAGTTAGAAGTTTTAGAGGAATGGCAGTCTCACATTGAAGGCTGGGAGGTACATTCACTCTACTCAACAATGGGGCTTAAAATAGTTTGTTATGTCTTAATGATGTGAATAGAATTGTTGACATTGGATTGAACCATAAATGGTCATTTTCGTAGATAATGCCAGACGGCTTAACCATTTCTCAAAAGTGCTGTCATTATTATTTGTACATATCCATAAAGTGGCAGTTAATTGACTTAACATCAACCTGAGACC
Organism: Suricata suricatta; assembly: GCF_006229205.1. NCBI lineage: Eukaryota > Metazoa > Chordata > Mammalia > Carnivora > Herpestidae > Suricata > Suricata suricatta. The sequence continues at coordinate 17,367,689 of NC_043714.1, forward strand.
ATTGTGATAGAACCACCCAATATTGTGTGGGTTATTAGCTTTGGTATTTCAATTTTGTGCATCTTGATTATCCTTTTTTCTGCCTTCCTTTGGTCAACAAGTACATGGCTTGAATCCTGGAGAGAGTAAAGCAGGGGGTTCTACTCCATTCATGTTCTGTGATACTGTTATTTTCATATTCTAAATTAGGTGTTTGATGATGAATTTCATTGTAAGCCCACTTAATCTCTCTAAATTTGAATTTCCTCATTTCTAAAATAAAGAACTGGCGGTGGTGTGATTTTTAAGGTCCACTGAAATGAAAAGTTTTATGGATTTATGATGCATAAGAGAAAGATTTTTTAGATGATAAAAAAGCAAAGAGTGATATTCAGAATCTGTACTATATTTTCACCTGTAGTTAACTTTGAATCCTTATCATTTCACAGGGTTGGAGCCTTATATTATTTTAGTGCTGTATAAAAAATAAACTAAAATTTTGTCCTTAAATTGCCTTAATTGAGATGAGGATAAGCTTTCAGCTAGGCTAATGTGTTATTATAAAGTAAGCAATTAACGTAATTTTTATAAGTATAAAGAAGACTTAAAATGTTTCCAATCAAATACTGTGTCACACATATTTGAGTAGACTGTTTTTTGATCTTTAAGGCTTTATAATTGACTGGTTTCTTTTGTAGCTTCAATATGCTGATTTCCATTTAAATCTAAAATTATGTCCATTCAGATTTGCAAAGAAAGCTCAGTGACCTCCAGGAATTCCCTTATTTGTGCACTCTTCACCATGAAACTTTTCAAATGCTGACTGAGATTGAAGCTTTCTCCTCATCTATATTCTTTCATTTCATGTGTCCAGGGTGACCTCCGGTGTCAGCATGAACGCTACTTATTTCAGTCCATTAAAATGGTTGTGTCTTTTACAGTTGATTCATGATGATCATTCCTTTCCTGGGGAACAACTATCCTGCTGGGATGAGGAAAATGGACTGGAGTTCACTTTTGTCATTCTGTTGTCACTTGAGCATTGGAAGAGAAACCGAACTTGCTTTGAATTGGAGGATTTCTCATTGCTATCTGCCAGCTCTTTTACCAAAACAAAACCTCACAGATTCTTCCCAGTACTCCAGGGAAATGGAATCTGTCATAATTTTGTTCTCTCCTCATGTATATCCTAAAAATTGAGTCTACTGCAGAAATAAGAGATTCCTGAAAAAGCAATGATATTTCTTGCACTGAATGCAAGTTACTCAGAGGAAGGATGGGTGTGGACCATACTGTGTCATATACAAGCCCATAGCAGTGGGTGCCTCAGTGTCACCAGCCTTGCTGTATTTACAATAAACAGTTGGAGTGCAAGAGGAAAATGGGGCATCAGGACAGAAAATAGGCTGCAGGAAATCAGAAATGACTACAGTTCCAGCATGCACAGATGAAATACTATGAATGTTGGGTCCCCAAGAGGGCAGCCACCTAAAGTCTTCTGGAGGAGGACTTGAAAATGATTGCATAAGACACAGCCTAGGTGCTTTGCGGGGGCGGGGTTTGGGGTGTTGAGGGAATGCAGGGTGGAGGAAGGCCACATGTGACTTGTAAATGGTTGGCAACTTGTGATCAGAACCTGATTCCCCATCTCACTCCACCACCTTGGAGAGACGGGGAAAGCTTTTTTTTTTTAATAGTTTATTGTCAAATTGGTTTCCAAACAACACCCAGTGCTCTTCCCCACAAGTGCCCTCCTCCGTCACCACCACCTCTTTTGCTCCCTCCCCCTTCCCCTTCAACCCTCAGTTCATTTTCAGCATTCAATAGTCTCTCAAGTTTTGCATCCCTCTCTCTCCCCAACTCTCTTTCCCTCTTCCCCTCCCCCTGGTCCTCCATTAGGTTTCTCCTGCTCTGTTAGACCTATGAGTGCAAACATATGGTATTTGTCCTTCTCTGCCTGACTTATTTCGCTTAGTATGACACCCTCGAGGTCCATCCACTTTCCTACAACTGGCCATATTTCATTCTTCCTCATTGCCATGTAATACTCCATTGTATATATATACCAAATCTTCTTTTATAATACTCAGATCTGGTCCCTTCCGGGAAGTTCAGGAGAAACTGTAGGTGGAATTTCAAAGGTACCCTGGACAGAGAGACCCAGTCATTGAGGATGAATGCAGGTTCTGAGAGGGAAGGGAAATGTTAAAGAGCTTTCTCTGAATTGCAAACAAGGATTAGTGCTCAGCTTGCAGACAGTTTTGTGTATGTTTAAAGAGGTTCTAGTGGGATTAGGACAGGGCCAAGGGCAGATGTCAGGTGGCATGCCAACTAGAGAACAGAGAGATCCTTAAAGAGCTTTTGAGGGGAGGAGCCTTGAGCTAAAGTTAGGAAACTACCGCCTGTCCAGTTCCTTCCCTGAGCTCCCACAGACTTTTTAGGACCACCTTAGAGCATGATACTCTTGATCCAGTAACTAAAATTTCTTGAATGGGATCGGAGTCTGCTCCACCATGAGTTTGCATTATTTCCAATTGAGGTGGATTATTTATTTCAAGTAAGTCATTTAATTATACAGGGTCTTATTTTTCCATTAATCAAATGAAGGCTCTTTATAGTAAAATCTGTCAAGTATCTTGCCTACCTAGTATTTTGTGTTATAAATTATCATTACATTCCTTTATGTTGAACTTAGGCACATAAGTGATTGAAATGTATGACTCCCAAATCAGAGGGGATAGTGAAAAAGCCTGGCTGTTGAGCAGACTGGACTCTAACCCTTGATTTGGGGATTAGGCATCAAACCTGTCTCACATACAGTGTGGGTTATTGCATGAGTCAAATGAAATAAGTGGAAGTGCTTTGAATACTGTAAAGTGCTATGCAAATAAGTAGTAATTTAAAGCTCTGATTCAGTGGTAGGATTTTACCCTTGACAAATTCCCATTTGTGTAATATATGCACCTGTCTACTGAAGGTGTTATATCACTCTAGTTAAGGTTAGATAGTTTCAAGCAACACAAACTAAAAGAAAAATTAATGTAAAGGATATGGGGTAATTCACAAGATCAATAGAAAAGCTATACTATCAATGGTGTCTAGGCAACCAGAGCTGTTAGGTAGGACCATCAGTGCCTTAGCTAAAATAGATAGGCTCTAATAATTTTTTCCACCCTTAAATTCTGTCACTCAAGATTCAAGATCAAGATCTAAGATTCTGCTAACCTTGCCTGGCTAGATTTGCTTAGGGGAGGACAGAGGTCTTTGATTTCCAGGCGTCCACTTTCCTTTTGAGGAAATGCTTATCTTCCATTGTATGCAATCTTTGTGAGTCTTTAATAGTTTGCTGAGGTATTGTAATCCCCATTACATGGATTTTCAAAATGAGAGTTATATAACTTACCCACGTTCTTATGACTAATGGTGGCATAGTTTAGTATGAAAATAAACCAACTGGTTCTAAAGCGTATATCCTTGTCACCATGTAATATTATACCCATCAGATAAAAATGTAACTAATTCGTGGGGCACCTGTGTGGCTCAGTTGGTTAAGCATCTGACTCTTGATTGCATCTCAGGTCATGATCTCACAGTTCATGGGATGGAGCCCCATGTTGGACTCTGTGCTAACAGTGTGGAGCCAGCTTGGGACTCTCTCTCCCTCTCTCTCTGCCTCTCTCTGGCTCATGCTGTCTCTTTCTGTCACTCTTTCTCAAAATAAGTAAATAAACATTAAATAAAATTCTTTTTAAAAAATTAACTATTTAGATTAAGTTGGTTGCTTGCCCTTTAAAAGTAAATTTATTATATAGGGCACCTGGGTGGCTCAGTCCGCTGAGCATCCAACTTCGGCTCAGGTCATGATCTGGTTTTGTGAGTTTGAGCCCCACATCGGACTTGCCGCTGTCAGTTGAGTCCGATTTGGATTCTCTGCCCCCTCTATCTTTGCCCCCCCCCACATGCACACGCACGCACACACATTCTCTCCCTCGCTCTTGCTCTCTTTCTCTCTCAAAAATGAACATTAAAAAACTTTTTTAAGTAAATTGATTCTAGGAATTGGGTTTTTGTCAGCATTTACATAGTGACTGTCACCACAGAAGAGCTGTAGGTTAATTGCTCATCTTTAATTTCATTTTATTAGTATAACTTATTCTATTTCAGTTTTATGTCTTATCCAACATTCAAAACATTCCACAGGATATTCTGCTGAAGGTAATTGTCGGGCAGTGATCAGTGTGGTTTGAAAGGAAGTTTATTAGATATTTAATCATAGTCACTGATTCATTTTATAGAACAGGACCTTTCTCAGTATTGGTGGGCTTTTTAACTGATTGATAGCTTGCAATGATCACAATAACCTTTGGAGTCATAATAGACTTTGCCAGCAAGGGAGTATCAATCAGCATTATGTCATTTGGTAATTCAGCTTTACATCCTTGATAGGGCAGTTTGGGGTAGATCTCTCAAATCTGAAAAAATATATATATTAAAAGATAAGGGAGAATTATTAATATGAAGATATTGGAAAAATAAGATCAAAATAATTATTGTGTTTTAGGAACTAAAGAGAAACAGAATAGAAATTTGACACCTGTTGATTACTTTTTTACATTGAAAAATATACTGATATAGGAACATTTTAAAATCACCTCTTACTGGCTTGGGACTCTGTTTCCTCCATTACCTTTGACGAAGCTTGTGTTTGACAGGGTATTGACTTCAAGTCATGTTCTCTTATTTCATGAATGTAAACATAACAGAACTCATGATGAGACCTGTTTCTTTCAACTTCTCTGTAAGGTGACTTAGTAGATACAAATTTGTCTGCAGACTTGATTATTAAGGTAAGTGGTTCAGGAAAAAGACTCTTGAAAGTAATTCTATTTAGAAAGAGGAGCAGAATATCCTAAGTGGGAATTGTGGGGGGAGAGATCTGAATGGGACTTCATTTTGTTTAAGTGAAAATTTATGTTATTAGTTTGTTTTATCTAGTATATATAACATAATTTAGGTAATAACATCAGTTAATAAATTGTTTCCAAAAAAGAGTGAATCAAATGCTAACTCTCTTTTGTGGGGTACGGGCATACATCTTACAACATTATATGATAACATCATGTGATAGCCTTCATTTAATGTTTAACTTTTCTAGTATTTTTTAAAGAGTTTTTGAAAGAATATTCAAATGACTCATTACTTTTTTCAAGACACTCCTTTGGTATTGTGATCATTCTCTTCTGAAACCCATCTAGTTGTTATTCTTGTCACTTTTCTATTCTTTCACCGTGAATGGGTCCAGCTCTGCTAGATCATCATCTGTCAGTGCTTTGCATATGATTGGGGAAGTTTCAAGCCCTCCTATCTTCTATCATCTTTGCTAAGTTTATGCCCTTCTCTCTGCAGTCTGTGTTTTTCTGATATTGACATTCGGCATTTAGTTGACAAGATGAATGAGGTATACTCGGGTGTTAAGCAGGAAGAGCTGATGATTGGCTCAGATAATTATGAATAGTTTCATTTTATAATGATTTTTGCCACCTCATCACTGCAAAGAATCAGTAATGAACCTTATATAATGTATTAAGAGACCTTGTTAACATAAAAAGATTTACAAATTCAAACATCCAGATGTGGATTAGTGATGATATTTTTATTGGGTTTATTCAGAGGAGGGAATTTGTTTTATTATTGCAGTGTGTCATAAATCATGATTTTAATATTTAAACAAACACTAACAATTAGAAATGGAGCCATACAAAATATAAGGATAAAGAGAGAATTCTGAAAGCAGTTGGGGATAAAAGAGCCCTAATACACAAAGAGAAACCTATCAGAATGGTTACAGACCTACCTAATGAAACTTGGCAGACCAGAAAGGAATGACAGGAAATCTTCAATGTGATGAACAGAAAAAATATGCAGCCAAGAATCCATTATCCAGTGAGCCTGTCTTTCAAAATAGGAGAGATAAAGGTGTTCCCAAATAAACAAAAATTGAGAGAATTCATCACCACCAAACCAGCCCTACAGGAAATCCTATGAGGGATTCTATGAGGGAAATGTTGCAAAAAATACAAGGTACCAGAGACATCTCTACAAACATGAACACTACAGAGAACACAGTGAATCCAAACCCACATTTTTCAATAATAGCACTGAATGTAAATAGACTGAATGCTCCAACCAAATGACACAGGGTAGAAGAATGGATAAAAAATCCAAAATCCATCTATTTGCTGTCTACAAAAGACTCATTTTAGACCTGAAGACACCTTCAGATTGAAAGTAAGTGGATGGAGAAATATCTATCATGCGACTGGAAGTCAAAAGAGCTGAGTAGCCATACTTATATCAGACAAACTGGACGTTAAAGGCAGTAACAAAAGATGAAGAAGGACATTCTATAATAATTACAGGGTCTCTCCATCAGGAAGAGCTAAAATTATAAACGTCTATGCACTGAATTCGGGAGTACCCAAATATATAAAACAATCACAAACAGAAACAATCTTATTGATAAGGATATGCTAATTGCAGAGGATTTTAATATTCCATGTACAGCAATGGATAGATCAACCAGACAGAAAATCACTCAAGAAACAATGGAACGAAACATTAAAACAGATGGAATTGATAGATATATTTAGAACTCTGCATCCTGAAGCTAGGAAATTCATTTTCTTCACAAGTGCACATGGCACATTCTCCAAGATAGATCACATACTGGGGCATAAAGCAGCCCTCCATTAATATAAAGGATTGAGATTATACCATGCACACTTTCAGATCACAATGCTATGAAACTTGAAATCAATCACAGGAAAAAGTCTGGAAAATCTCCAAAAATGTGGAGCTTAAAAACAACCCTATAAAGAATGATTGGGCCAATCAAGCAATTAGAGAAAAAAAATTAAAAATATATGGAAACATATGAAAATGAAAATACAATAATCCAAACTCTCTGGGATGCAGCAAAGGCAGTCCTAAGACGAAAGCATATTGCAATCCAGGCCTGTTTCAACAAACTAGAAAAAGCGCAAAATCAAAATCTAACAGCACCTAAAGGAACTAGAATGGGAGCAGCAAGAGCACCCCAAACCCAGCAGAAGAAGAGAAATAATAAATATCAGGGCAGGGGAAAGTAGGAACAAACCTCCTAGACCTCCACCGCAGCAATCTCCTACTCGACACATCCCCAAAGGCAAGGGAAATGAAAGCAAAACTAAACTCTTGGGACTTCATCAAGATAAAAAGCTTCTGCACTACAAAGGAAACAATCAAGAAAACTAATAGGCAACTGATGGAATGGGAAAATATAGTTGCAAATGACATATCAGATAAAGGGCTAGTATCTAAAATCTACAAGGAACTCACCAAGCTTCACACCCACAAAACAAATAACCCAGTGAAGAAATGGGCAAAGACATGAACAGACACTTCTCCAAAGAGGACATCCAGATGGCCTACAGGCACATGAAACGATGCTCAACATCACTTATCATCAGGG
>NC_043714.1:17375277-17462923 GCF_006229205.1 Suricata suricatta
ATTTTCTTTACTTTTTTTTTTTCTCTTCTTTTTTTGGTGGTGGGGGTGGTTATGTTTAAATGAAGTTGCTTTTACAACACCAAAGACTTATTCATCCATTTCCTATATAAAAGGTAGGTACTTTTTTGCATGGACCTCAAGTATATTGTAGTATAGAGGTGGAATTTAAGGAAAGGTATTAACCAGGCTGTGTGGTAGCTTATGGACAAGTAATAAATTGTATCATTTATCTTGAATGTATCATAGATAAGCTGCTATATAACGATTGCCACTTCAGATAGCTCTGAAATTAGGTGATCAACTAGTTGTTACATAACCTTCTAATTTCTGTATAAGTCTAATTACATGAAATAGAAGTTGGTGTTTTGATTTTTTACTTTGCTTTTCTGTTTGGAGTGTCATTGTAACTACTGTATTGTAAATGATGGAAAATAATTGCATATGCTAAAAAAATTAAATTGTGTTATATTAAAAAATAAATAAATAAATAAATAAAGACCAGGGCAGAAATAAATAATACAGAATCCAAAAAAACAGTTGAGCATATCAATGAAACCAAGAGTTGTTTTTTTGAATAAATAAACAAAATTGTTATTCCTCTAGCCAGGTTCCTCAGAAAGAGAAGAGAGAACACCCAAAAAAACAAAATCATGAATGAAAATGGATCTATCACAACCAATCATTTAGAAAAATACAAGCAATCATCAGAGATTACTATGAAAAACAATATGCCAACAAACTGGACAATCTAGAAGAAATGGACAAATTCCTAAACATATATGCACTACCAAAATTCAAACGGGAAGAGATAGAAAATATGAACAGACCCATAACCAGTGAAGAAATTGAATTCGTTATCAGAAATCTCCCAATGAATACGTTCCCAAGCCAGATGGCTTCTTAGGGGAATTCTACCAGACATTTAAAGCAGAGTTAATACCCATTCTTCTCAAGCTATTCCAAAAAATAGAAATAGAAGGAAAACTTCCAGACTCATTCTACAAAGCCAGCATCACTTTGATTCCCAAATCAGACAGAGCTCCAACAAAAAAAGGGAACTACAGGCCAATGTCCTTAATGAATATAGATGCAAAAATACTCAACGAGATACTTGCAAATTGAGTTCAACAGCATATTAAAAGAATTATCCAAAATGATCAAGTGGGATTTATTCCTGAGTTACAAGGCCAATTCAATATTCACAAATCCATGAATGTGATACACCACTTGAACAAAATAAAAGATAAAAACCATATGATCCTGTCGATAGTGCAGAAAAAGCATTTGACAAGATAGAGCATATTAATAAAAACCCTCAAGAAAGTCGGGATATTAGGAACTTACTTAAACATTATAAGAGCAATTTATGAAAAGCCCATTGCTAATATCATCCTCAATGGGGAAGAACTGAGACCTCTCCCCAAGATCAGGAACAGGACAGGGATGTCCACTCTCACCACTCTTGTTTAACATAGTGCTAGGAGTCCATCAGCAATCAGACAACAAAAGGATATAAAAGGCATCAGAATTAGCAAAGATGAAGTCAAACTTTACTTTTCGCAGATGACATGATACTCTATGTGGAAAACCCATCAGACTCCACCAGAAGCCTACTAGAACTGATCCATGAATTCAGCAAAGTCTCAGGGTACAAAATCAACGTACAGAAATCAGTTGCATTTTTCTACATCAATAATGAAGCAACAGAAAGAGAAATCAAGAAACTGATCCCATTCACAATTGCATGAAAAACCATAAATTACCTAGGAATAAACCTAACCAAAGATGTAAAAGACCTATTTGATGAAAACTATAGAAAACTTTTGATAAAAATTGAAGAAGACAGAAAGAAATGGAAGAACATTCCATGTTCATGGATCAGAAGAATAGGCATTGTTAAAACGTCATTATTACCTAAAGCAATCTACTCATTCAATGCCATCCCAATCAAAATTGCACCAGCATTCTTCTCAAAGCTAGAACAAACTATCCTAAAATTCATATGGAACCACAAAAATCCCCAGATAGTCAAGGTAATATTGAAGAAGAAAACCAAAACAGGAGGCATCACAATCCCAGACTTTAGTCTCGACTACAAAGCTGTCATCATTAAGACAGTATGGTATTGGCACAAAAACAGACACATAGACCAATGGAATAGAATTGAGAATCCAGAATTGGATCCACAAATGTATGGACAACTAATCTTTGACAAAGCAAGAAAGAGTATCCAATGGTAAAAAGACAGCCTCTTTAGCAGGTGGTGCTCGGTTTACTGGATAGCAACATGCAGAAGAATGTAACTAGACCACTGTCTTACACCATACACAAAAATAAACTTAAAATGGATGAAGGACCTGAATGTGAGTCAGGAAACCATCTAAACCCTAGAGGAGAAAGCAAGAAACAGCCTACTTGACCTCAACCGCAGCAATTTCCTACTCGACACATCCCCAAAGTCAAGGGAACCAAGAGCAAAACTGAACTTTTGGGACCTCATCAAGATTAAAAGTTTCTGCACTGCAAAGGAAACAATCAAGAAAACTAATAGGCAACCGATGGAATGGGAAAATATAGTTGCAAATGACATATCAGATAAAGGGTTAGTATCCAAAATCTACAAGGAACTCACCAAACTCCACACCTGAAAAATGAATAATCCAGTGAAGAAATGGGCAGAAGACCTGAACAGACACTTTTCCAAAGAGGACATCCAGATGGTCAACAGGCAATGAAACGATGCTCAGCATCACTCATCATCAGGGAAATATAAATCTAAACCACACTGAGATACCACCTCATTCGAATCAGAGTGGCTAAAATGACCAAATTAAGAAACTATAGATGCTGGTGTGGATGTGGAGAAACAGGCACCCTCATACACTGTTGGTGGGAATGTAAACTGGTACAGCCACTCTGCAGAACAGTGTGGAGGTTCCTCCAAAAAACTATCAGTTGAACTCCCCTGTGACCCAGCAATAGCACTGCTAGGAATTTACCCAAGGGATATAGAAGTTCTGATGCATAGGAGCACATGTACCTTAATGTTTATAGTGGCACTTTCAACAATTAGCCAAATCATGGAAAGAACCTAAATGCCCATCACCTGATGAATGGATCAGGAAGATGTGGTTTATGTATACAATGGAATACTACACGGCAATGGGAAAGAATGAAATATGGCCATTTGTAGCAATGTGGATGGACCTAGAGGGTGTCATGCTCTGTGAAATAAGTCAGGCAGAAAAAGACAGATACCATATGTTTTCACTCAGGTCTAACAGGAGAAACTTAACAGAGGACCATGGGGAGGGGAAGAGGGAAAAAGAGGGAGAAGGAGGGAGGCAAATCATGAGAGCCTCTTGAATACTGAAAAGGAACTGAGTGCTGAAGGTTAGATAGAGGGGGGGAAAGAGGTGGTCGTCATGCAGGTGGGTACTTGTGGGGAAGAGCTCTGGGTGTTATATGGAAACCAATTTGACCAAAAAAATATATATATATTTATATTTATATTTATATTTATATTTATATTTATCAGATATATATATATCCGTTTCAGACTGATCTCTTCACCGTATTGGAAAGTGATATTTAAATACCATACCTCATAAATTTGACATTGAAGAATGATTTTAACCTAAAACCATAGGATGGAATGAACTATATAATTAATTATAAAGATACACAATTATAAACATACCTCTATCCCCAATATTCATCAATGTTAACTCACACCATCTTGCATATGACTCCATATGGAGTCATAAAATAAACGTACATGTTTCTGCCTTTTCTGGCTCTTTCCATTTTCTGAAATCATACTTTGGAACCTAACAAGTGCCCAACTATTTAAAGTCATCATATTTCCACATTAAATTCTTTAATGGTGCTTTGACATTTAACAGTTTTTCATATATGCTGGCTATGTAATTGACAGCTGATTATCTATCTCAAATTACAGAGTCAAATTTATTCATCGTCTTAATACATCAGAATTGTCATTCTAAATATTCTGAGTTGTTATTGTTTTCTTACTGGTTCATGTGCAATGAGGCACACGCAGTGAGAAGGGGAGGAATTGATTAGAAATGTTGCCAAAAGGAACCGCCTCCATGTCCTGCTCTATCCGTTTCAGACTGATCTCTTCACCATATTGGAAAGTGATATTTAAATAGCATACCTCATAAATTTGACATTGAAGAATGATTTTAACCTAAAACCACAGAATGGAATGAACCATATAATTAACTATAAAGATACACAATCATAAACATACCTCTATCCCCAATATTCATCAATGTTAACTCACACCAACTTGCATTTTATTAATGTAAGATTATTGCAGTTATCACACTGCATTTAATTCTGTGTTTAGAACTATTTATTCCACAGGTATATGGAAGTGTTTGGAACAGGGGTCCTGTCTCAAGCCCTGAGTTTCCAGCATCTAGGGCAGCCAGTGTCTGATCCATAGTGGGTTGGGTGGTAATTAAATACAGCTATAAGTATATTGTAGTTCTGTATTCATTATCAGCAGCTTCTCACTAGTTTTTAATATTTTTAGCTCTTTTGGATAGTGGCAGTGATTCTGACCTGGTTCTGTTATTTGTTTCATTTTTCTACTACTTTGATGGTCTCTTATCCTCTCCAGCATCCAGTTTTGGCTTATGGTTCTCAAATATATACCGTGGTGGACTTCTTCATTCCTCATATTAAGAGTTGAGCACTGTAGAGTCGTTTGAAATTCAATCTTTGTGAAGGGATTTCCATTGTGCGGGTTCCTTTTCTTTTTTCTAAGAACATATATGGGGCTTCCCTCACTGTTTCACCTTTGCACTGCCAGGGGCCAGGGGGAAGGACAAGGGATGAGCTAAGTTTCCACAGGTTGGAGAAGAAAGAGAGAAGCTTTTGGAATTAGAAGGACAAGATGAGTGCACTCCCACCCCTGGTCACAGTTACTCATTTATGGTTACTTCTCACCTTGAACTGTCAGCCACTCTTCCTTTCCTGATCTGATAAAAGCAGTGAGAGTTAGAAACATCCATGTAACTTCCTTGCTGGGGTTTTGCTGTATTTACTTCTATAGGTATACTTCATTGCAAGCATGACTTTACATGATAAATGTAGCTTCCTTAAGAAAATGCCTGTTAAAAAAGATAAATCATCTAGATGATAAAAGTACATTATTTTGTTTATTTTTTAAGAGATTGCTAAGACAGCAGAACTCTGAATCATTTGAGTAAACACATTATTTAAAAGTATCTTTAAATATGTACATAATACATATTATGCACATAATACATAGTGCATATTGTATTATGTGTAATGGCTTTAGGGTAGTTCAAATTAATGATTTATGCAAGCCCCTTTTAAAAAAAATTCTTTTACACTTTACCTCTCAAATAGTTTATGACTCTGTGATATAGCACTGTGCAGTTAAGTAGCTTATTTTCATGGGCAGTATTTTTTTCACAGTCACAGGAAATTCAGTCTTTTTAATAGTATTTCTATAGTTAAGAATTTTTCAGTTTTTTCCACAATAAAATAATGTGTTGCTTTCAAACACCTTCATGATGACCCATGAAACAGTGAACAAAGCTGATTCCGTTCAGTGTACATCTTTCTCACCCTCCCTCCTCATTCCTTCCTCCCTTCCTCCCATTCTCCTCTTCCCCCCCACCCTTGCTTTCTTTCTAAAACTTTAGGAACAGAGAAGCCAACTTGCTACAGATTTATACCAGGAGAAAAGTGTTTAATACATTGCCTAGCATGTTGTAGAACTGTTGGAAACCTGACTTTAGTATTCATCTAGAGAAAATCATTTATCCAGCATGTTTGTTCAATGACTAAATATGGATTTGTCAAAAAATAGATATCTAGATTCAAAACTTAGCATCAATAATGTTGGATAAAAGATAAAGTACTAACAAGTTATGTAACATTATGCAGGCTTATAATGAATATTCCCAGTGATGAAATACATCCCAGGTGTCACTGTGATGTGGGCAGAGACCTGTGCTCACCTTTATCTCCATGATGGCAGGGTTGCTATACTGTGCACTGGAGCACCTGGACTCAGGTACTCAAAGCTTCCAAAGCGGTTTTGCTTAGCATGTTGAGGAAACACCACGTGCATCAGCATTTGTTGGAATGGTTCGGGACCTACCCCTGATTCGCTCCGTTTTCATCTCTGAGGGTCGTGCAGGGGACCTGAAGTGTGTCTCCCAAACTCTAAACTTTGAGACCATTGCCCTAGAGGCCTTGCTCTCTTCTGACAATATGCCCGGCTTGTTTTATTGCTGCCACAGTTTTTATTTTCTACTTCACTTGTCTGACATTGTTATTTTGATAGACTCTAGTGCTCTTGACTCTTTCCTAGCAATCTGATGGACATAGCCATACTTCAGTTCAATTTCTCTTGTGAATTTTGTAGCTTAACTACTTTACCCCTAACCCCAAAAACTCTCCTGGCATTTATAGGTAAATAAAAAATTATACATAATTTCAAAAATCATAAATTTCATTTACTTTAAGTGTAAAGTCATGAGATTTTTTTTATCCAAAGAGAATGGTAGATTATGCCACACCATCATTTAAAAATGAAACATTTATTAGTGTCTACTTATAGGTAGGATGGATTTGAAGTGAGAAACATATCATGACTATACAGGAGACTTATATACACTTGACCAATTTTGCTTAATATTTATAATACCATATGTATCTGTAGTTAAAAAATTTCTTAATGTTTTCTAGCTGCCATAATCTTAGAAATAATGTACAGACACAATCATGATAAAGAGCACCATGATTATTCTTTATTATCTAAGAGATACAAATGGTGTAAAGAGAAATGCAATAAGCCATTCTTTTAGAATGCGTTATTTTATTTTATTTATTTATTTGTTTATTTATTTTAGTGCTTAATTATTTTTGAGACAGAGACAGAGACAGAATGCAAGTAGGGAAGGGGAAGAGAGAGAGGGAGACACAGGATACAAAGCAGGTCGCAGGCTCTGAGTTGTCAGTACAAAGCCTGACACGGGGCTTGAACTCATGCTGTGAGATTATGACCTGAGCCAATATCAGACACTTAACTTCTTGTGCCACCCAGGTGCCCCTAGAATTAGTTTTTTAGACAAATGGCTACATTTCACATAGATTCCTTCAAGTACATTCTCTGGGAATTAAGTAATTATTCACTGCAGAGATTTCATGTGATGATAGTAGATAACTATGATAGAAGATGGTAAAGGTAAATACTATAATAATTCTTCTTTTTAATGTTTATTTATTTATTTTTGAGAGAGAGAGAGAGGGAGAGAGAAAACAAAGTGGAAGAAAGACAGAGTGAGAGAGAGAGAGAGGGAGATACAGAATCTGAAGCAGGCTCCTGGCTCTGAGCTGTCAGGAGAGAGCCTGACATGGGGTTCAATCCCACAACCTGTGAGATCATTACCTGGGCTGAAATTGGACAGTTAACTGACTGAGCCACCCAAGCACCCCTGTACTGATTCTTAAAGGTTGCTGTTAAATATTATGTAAAATATATTCGTAAAATATGAGTGATGTTATATTGTGAGATAGACTTTGGAACACAACAAGATGGTTGGGCTTGATGTCATCACCTCCTAAAATAGCATTAGTGGAGAATTTAACAGATACTTTGGGTTGTTTATAAAGAGTGTTGACCTCATAGAAGTCAAATCTTATTCTAATTTTTGATCAGGAGCTAGGAGGGGATGGGGACTTATGGTAATGACTTAAACATAATGTATTTGTGTACTAGCAAGAGGTTTGAGAGTTTGCTATGATACCTATCTGATTTAAATGATTTAAAAGTCAAACTATTTGAGTAGAGGATAGAGGAAAATGATCTAGGTGCCTTGTACTATAGGGGCATTTGGAATTAGTTGTAAGATGGGATTGCCATCAATGTGCTCATATGGTCTTATGGCATCTATATGATACATTTGCCAGCTCACCTCTGAATGGTTGTATTTGTTTCTGGAGGTGTTACATATTAAGAGAGACCCTGACAAACTGGAGAGGTCCAGAGAAGATCTTCCAGGATCTTACAGGTTTTTGACACCAAGCCATAGGATGAATGGTCAAAAGCAATGCAGTTATCTAGTTTGGAAGCAGAAGGGGCATATTGGCTATGTTCCAATATCGGTGGGCCAGGTCTATAACGATGAAAAGTGTGTCCCTCTTCTCCTAGGAAACAGAAGTAGAGTCAGTGAGTAGAAAGAGGGGTAGATTTGAGCTCTACAATAAGAAAACAATATTTTTAATAGGGTGGATAAAAAAGACATAGTCTATCTTATGAGAGAATGAACTTTATTTTATAAGAAGTGTTCAAGAATCGGCTGAACAGCCTTTTTGGTCAGGGCAAGGTCAGCATTCTCTGAGGCAACAAGGTGTGTCCCCCCTCAATAACTTGAGAATAAGAGAAATAACATTGTCTTCAAAAAGTTAAACCATAAAAATCAACATAGAATTAACCACAGCAGAGATCAGAAATAAGTAAAGTCTCCTTGCAGAAGAATATCACCTTTAAAGCTAGCAATGATCTTTGTACCAGCCTTTATTGAGTCCTTTTATGTGCTAGGCATTGTGCTGGGAGCTTTACATGTGTATTGTCTGTTAATACTCTGTATGAATTAAGTACTATAATCCTTTTTTATAGTTGTTTCAAGGAATGAGCATGGCTACAGAATCAAAGGAGTCATTCAAAAGTGTGATTTGTTAGTACTGGAAGCAGAATAAAGAGAGCAGGAGAGCAACACACAGAAAGACAAATAGACTTTGGATGGTCTTGTCCAGGTGGTAGATAGATTGTGCTAGCTCATTGCTTACAAAGTGCTCTAACTCTGGTTACCAAGATTTCCCTCCCACCCTTCCTTCTTCCCTCCCTCCTTTCCGTCCTTGCTTCCTTCCTTCTTTCCACCCTCCCTTGCTCCCTTCCTTCCTTCCTTCCTTCCTTCCTTCCTTCCTTCTTTCCTTTCTTCCTCCCTCCCTCCTTCCCTTCCTTCTTTCCTTCCTATGTACCTGTTCTCTCGGTACATAAATGAGCAACTCCAGTCTCATCTATAGATGGTGTTGAAAGCCCTCCTTCATCCTACTCGAACAGTCCAGCCATGCCTCTGACTTGTCTAATGCTACCATCTAAGAGAGATTCTTGCTATAAAATTAGCTTTTTATTAGAAATCAAAGGTACAGCTGCTGACAAGGCGTGCTCAGCCTCTCCAAAATCTAACCTGTGAGACTGTTCATTAGCTACCACAGCCCTGGTATTCAGTTCACTCTGTTGTTCACAGGACTAAAGACAGTTTTACTAAACTGCAGAGCATGACTTTATTGAAAAGTCTTTGTGGCATTGACAAGACAAAAGATGGAAACAAGAATTTGTTGGGGCAGGGCAATTCAAATAACATGCAGACAGTTCACAGGACAAAAACAGGAAAAGGGCAGGGATTTCCTCAGTGGTAAAACTAGCAGTGGTGGTCCGAAATCATGTCCTTTCCTCTGTTATTGTCTGGTTGTGAGTGTTTTTTTGTGTAAGGATTCTTTGATTATGATAACAGCTTTCCAAACAGGTAAATTTACAAAGGAATATCATGTTGGTCCTACTAATGGGAACATTCACTGTGTGCTTCAGTTATTTTTATCATCAAGAATAATATATCCACTATCAAGAAGATGTGATTTATCTATACAATGTAATACTACATAGCAATGAGAAAGAATGAAATCTGGCCATTCTTGGCAACATGAATGGTACTCGAGGGTGTCATGCTAAGTGAAATAAGCCAGGCCGAGAAGGATAGATACCATATGTTTCACTCATAAGTCTAGCAGGAGACTTAACAGAGGACTATGGGGAGGGAAAGGGGGGGAAAAAGAGTTAGGGAGAAGGAGGGAGGCAAATCATGAGAGACTCTTGAATGCTGAGAACAAACTGAGGGCTGAAGGGGGAGGGGGAAAAGGGAAGAGGAGTGGGCATGGAGGAGGGCACTTGTGGGGAAGAACACTGGGTATTATATGGAAACCAACTTGACAATAAACTGGAAAAAAAAGAATCCTATATCTGCTTTCTATTTTACTTTACACATTTGTTCTCATGAGATCTTCAGAACTTGGACAATATGTCCCATGAGACTGTTGGAGGGTGGACTAAATGGCCCTAGCCATTATACTTAGCTGAAATTTACATTAAGCTCTTCTTATTAATAAAGATGATAATTACGAACAAGTCAGGAAATAAAAGGTTAAGATTTCGGTCAAACAGGAATGCATCCACCAAAACCTACCTGTATTAATTTTGGGAGCTTATTTGGAAGACTAGTTAATATGCAAATTAGGATAACATCTGCAGTTACCCTTTCATAAGATGTTGCCTTCCTTGCATGGCTTTCCTGGACTGCTGTAAGAAATAGTCTAAGGTGAAACATTTTGTACCTTTTGTAAAATTGCTGTCAATAAATAAAGCCACTTTTGAAGCATTGTATAGGTTCCTGTTCAAGAAGCAAAGTGGTTTCCTTGTTCACATTTTTAAGTACTCTTCTGTCTTAATTTTTTTTTCTGAGATACGGATGGTATTCACTGTAAACAAGAAATCATTGTCACTGGAATTGGGATTTATTTTCAGATTTGATGACCGTTTTTACTTAATTATCACATGTGAAGGATAAGAAAGTGTGTAAATTTTTGATAGATCTTTAGTTATATATCCACCCTTATGGCGGAAGGAAAGAACAAAGGGATCTTTCTAAAATTTGAAATGTGTGTGTTACTGATGGTCACCAGAGGGGAAGGGAGAGAGGGGCGGGGTGCAGTAGGTGAAGGGGGTTAAGAATACTCTTATCACAGTGAGCCCCGAGTACAGTGTGGGATTGTTGAGTCACTATATTATACACCTGAAACCAGTAAAACACTGTATGTTAACTATCCAGCAATTAAACTAAAATTTTAAATAAACAAAAAAACCACCCCCAAAATATTTAAGTTAAACATTAAAGCAAAAAAAATGTGTTTTTAATATAGATACTCAACACAATCACATTCTCTTAACTTCCCATTCGGGAAGTTTCCTATTGATAGATAGGAGTTGTTGTATTTAAATTTTTATGATCAATCAGAAAAACTGTATCACTAATTATTGTGTAAATAAGAAATTTAAAATTGATGTTCTGAGTTTTAAATATCAAAAATAAAAATTAAAGCATTAAATTTAAAAAGAATCAGAAGGGGCCCCTGGGTGGCTCAGTCAGTTAAGTGTCCAACTTCAGCTCAGGTCATGGTGTCACGGTTGGTGGGTTTGACCCCTGTGTCAGGGTCTGTGGGACAGCTCCGAACCTGGAGCCTGTCTTCAGATTCTGTGCCTCCCTCTCTCTCTGCCCCTCCCCTGCTTGTGCTCTGTCTCTCTCACTCTCAATAATAAATAAACATAAAAAAGTTTTTTAAAAAATCAGAGATTTGTCATTAAAGAGACTAGATATATTTAAAACAGAAGTATTCATTTTAATTTTTTTGGTTTTTTTTTTTAATTTAATTTTGAGAGACAGAGACATTCACAGATATCTACTGAAACTTTTTTTCCCCTTTTGCCTGGCTTGGTTCATTTGTTATGATAGTTCAGGTTGTAGACACAAATAGACTACATTTGTAATGGCTCAAAATAGATGTTTATGCTCAGCTCACACAACAAGCCAATGCATGTGTTCTGCTTTAGTGGGCAGCTTTGTTCTTTTGATGATTCAGGCCCCTTCCATCTTGTGGCTCCGCTTAATGGTTAGCACTTGTGTTTAGACTCAGTTTTGTCACTAATCATATGACTTAGTGTGCACTCACTGAAGGCTGATTTAATGAATGAGTGTGCCTATGCTAACTTTCGTAAGATAAAAAGCTCTATGGAAGGTCGCTCTATTTAAATAAGGTTTTTTTCCTTTAATTTCTCCTTTTTTCTTCCTATCCATCCTAGAAGTAGAGATATAAATTCAGCCCTGCTAAAAATTTAAAGAATTTCATATACTTTGTGATATGTCCATGCAGCTCTTTTCCCATCCTAGGGAAAGAGAGGAGAAGGAAAAGAGTAATTGGGACATGAATGTTTTTGGGGTTTTATAAAAATTTTTTAGTGTTTATGTATTTTTGAGAGAGAGAAAGAGAGAGAGAGACAGATGTGTGTGAGAGGGCACAAAGAGAGGAAGACACAGAATCTGAAGCAGGCTCCAGTCTCTGAGCTTTCTATGTAGAGCTTGATGTGAGCTCAAACTCATGAACCATAAGATCATGACCTGAGCTAAAGTCAGACGCCTAAACGACTGAGCCACTCAGGCACCCTGGGACATGAATGTTATGAATCAGTTTGAAATCATCTCCTTTTTAAAGAACACAGTGACATGAATCGCCCATGTTTATGTATGCCCACATGTGTGAGATCGCTTAAAACAGACACACAATCACTTAAAGGTGGTTGTCGCTGTTGAAACTGACGAGGAGGAGTCTGGAAGGGAAGGAGACCTATATCTGGTGTATAAATATTTATAATGTTTGAACTTTTATACTGTCTATATATTGTATTTAAAAATAAACAGACTTTTAGGGAGAAAAATTACACACAAAGTTTCTGTTGAGTAATCAGAAATTCTCTGCATTTTTTTTCTGACCTAGGGATCCAACATTACCGATACCTGCACTGAAATGCTAATGTGTGGAGTCTTATTGAAAATCTCTTCGGGAAATATTCAAGAACGAGTGTTTTTTCTTTTTGATAATCTATTGGTGTATTGCAAAAGGAAACACAGGTAAGGGGATAAACAGGTTCTACTTCAGAAATTATTTATCAGTCTCACAGCCTCAACCTTTTCCTCCTTGTTCCTGGGAACTCAGGATCTCCTCAATAAATTTCACATACTCTTAGCCTATTCTCTGCTTGTCCATTTCATCTTCTTATAAGACCTGACTGAAATGTGACTAGCATTCAACGACAGTACCTCCCCAGGAACCTTCTGGAGGAAAGAACTATTTTCCTTCTAACCTCTGCCTCAGACCCTGTAGGAGAAGAAGGTATGAGGTCCTGTTTCCCGGGGCTTGCTTCCCGACCATTTCCTCCTCTTCCTTTAGGAATCCCAGCACATGTGAAATTCATGCCATTACTCCTGTTTATTCTCTTTTTCAGAACACTTACTATCTCTCTGACATACATGGATTCAGTAATTACTTTAGCTCTCATATCATTTTACTCCTCCCTCACACCAATTTTGGTATGTTTGAATGTCATATGGACAATCTGTCCTAAATATTTTGGACCTGAGACCCAATAGTTTCTTCACCTGCAATGATTTTCTCCTTCAGTACATGCCCTGTCCTGTGGGCATCCCTTTACTTCGTCATCACTAACAGCTATAAAAATTGAAATCTCAATTTTAAGCATCTCACTCTGCTTCACTAAGCTGCTCATGTCAAAGTCACCATTGACCTCTGTGTTTCCTAATCATGTGATCACTTTGTTGCTCTGTAAGGTTTTACAAGTTTTCTCAGCAGAGGAAGTAGATAAGCAAGCACTTCCTCCTCCTTTAAAACACTTTGTTCTCTTTCCTTTTGTAACATCACACTCTATTGGCTAAATATTGGCCTGCTACTATGGGCCTTGGCTTTCCACTCCCTTTGCTGTTTTATATTCATATAGTGATTTGATCCAATCCTATGGCCTCCTGCCCGACCTCCATGTGACTCGCTCAGAAATCGCTGTAGCCCAATAGACGCATGCTTCCTACCTATTTAGTATCTCACTTGTGATGGCTATAAAGATTTTCAACATGGCAGAAATAGAATTCTCGATTTCCTCTTCCAATTTTCCACATCCACTGGTTTCCTTAACTTCAAAAGCTAGGAGTTAACCTGTCCTCTCTTTACCCCAACCTCCCATATGCAATCCATTAGGGAATCTTACTGATTCTATGTTTAAAACATATGAAAACCTCCCCACATCTCTGTCTACCCTCGTCCAGTCCATTAGCAGCTTCTCCCTGGCTAAGAGTGGCTGGTCCCTCCATGCCCTCACTTATGCTACAAAATTTATGCTCTGTGCAGAAACCAGAGAACCCTTATCAGAGAACATAAATACCTATCTTGAAGCTATCATTGGCTTCCTAGAATACAATCCCTGGCCTGAATATTTCTGCATGATCCAGCCCCTCACTGCTTCTCTGACCTCATCTCACCCCACTTCTTTTTCTCATGTTCCTTGAGTATACCATTTGCATTTCCTTCTTAGGGCCTTTGCACTGGCTGTTTCTTCCCAGAATGCTCTTCCATCTGAGTGTTGTATGGCTAGATTCTTCATGTCTTTTAGATCTCACTTAAGCAACTCTTTCTCAGAAATATCTTCCTGACCACCTACCCACTGTAGCCTCCCAGCCATTCTCTATCAATATCAAAAAATTTCTTGCTAATATTTTATTCATTACTTCTTTATTTGATGCCACCTTCACTAGATTAGACTGTAAAGTCCTTGACAACAGCTGTCTTGCTGCTTAGTCTTTATTATTTCCCCAGAGACAGGATCTGCCATGTAATAGACACTCAAGAAGTATTTTTTGAATAAGTGAGTAAATGAATGAACAAAACCGAAGCAAGTTCCTGGTATAGCTTAGCCATCATTAGTTTCAATAACTTCATGTATCCGTGTTGTTGATGTAATGTTACTTGTTTTAAACCATGGATATAATTTTTTTTCTTCAGAAGGTACTTATTTTGTAGAGTATTTTCTTGAACTCTTGGCAAAATTTTTTACAAGTTGATTGAGCAAACTAGTAGGGATGCATTTAATTGGGAAATGTACTGAGTCTTTATATGCGTCTTTCTAACCATATATAGGTAACATTAGTTCCAGTGAAATGGTACTAAGCAGCTTTATTAAATTTAAAGGTAATGCAGGTGGTTGAGAATGCAGGGTTTGAGTGAGTGTTTATTCTAGATTCTGAAATTAGTACACTATCGCCCTACATTTTCCAGTAACGTGTGAATGAGAAACTCAAAACTGACGGATCTATGAGGCAAGATTAAGGGAACATCATTCTTCATCTCTTGAAATGGGATTTCCTAAGTCCATGCGCAAGATGCCCAGTGAAGTTTGCTGAAAGTTGGCAGCTATGTTGATGATATGGTAGTTCTGACTTTTGGATTATGGCATCAGAATTCCCTAGTACAAGGGATTAATGTGAAAATATAATGATATTAACTAAGAAAACAGAACCATCCCATGTGCCTTGATGAACAGGGAACAGTTTAGGATTAAATTTAGAGGATTATTAAATTGTTAACTCTGTCTTAATAAGGTTTTTAAAAAATGCCTTTTACCACATATGAATATAACCGTGTCTATTTTTTTAGAATGCTTTTCTGAATTTTTTCTGTTTTGAAGCAAGATTGAGATTATTAAATAGGCTTTAGAAAGATGTAGAAGAGACTTAATATTACTCTCATGTAATTCATTAAAAAATTGTAATGTGGTTCAAATTGTTTAGGTGCGATTGCTTTTTCCAAACTTTATTGAGGTCTAATTGACCAAATAGAATTGTAAGATATTTTAGTTCTACAGTGTGATGATTTAATATACATCATGAAAGGATTCCCTCCATGGAGTCAATTAACACATCCATCTAGGTGCAATTATTAAAGGCATCCATTTGAGGATGAGATCTTTTTTCTTTATTACAGTTGATTGCATACCTAGTTTTATATATATATATATATATATATATATATATATATATATATAAATGTCTACCTTCAAATCTAAAGTTTCTTACAAAATTAGTGTACAATGATGATGTCATTTATGGTCTCATGGCTGTTATTGTTAAATAGTCAAACAACAGGAAACATTTGTAAAATTAAAAGCCTGCAGTTTTGGGGATGCCTGGGTGACTCAGTCAGTTAAGCATCCGACTTCAGCTCAGGTCATGATCTCAGGTTTGTAGGTTTGAGTCCCACATCAGACTCTGTGCTGACAGCTCCAAGCCTGGAACTTGCTTTGAATTCTGTGTCTCCCTTTCTCTCTGCCCCTCCCTAGCTCATGCTCTGTGTCTTTCTCTCACAAATGAATAAACATTAAAAAAAAAAAGCCTGTGATTTTTAAGCAAATATCTTTTAGTATGTATAATGTGAGCAAAATACATAGTGACTAGAAATAGAAATCACTGAATAAATCTGATGCTCTATTCCCTTTCTGAATTGGAGTAGTGTGAATATACCATCTATTCCCTTCATGTTAGAATACTTCATTCTCTTTACTGTGTAGTATTGAAGCTCTAAAGATTGGTTAGAAGGTATGAATAAACTGAATCTTTTCCAAATTTCCATAATATTTTAATTGCAAGAATGAGGGACTTGATGAATTTAATCATTCACTAAAAATAAGTATGCTGATTAGTCATCCTAGCTCTGGATATTTCTAATGCTATTAATCTTAAGAGAAACTAGTATTTAAAAAATAATGTGTTGTATAACATTTGATAAATAAAACATGATATAGCCTAGTTTGGCTTACTTATGAGGTTTGTAAGATAGTCATGATATATTGTCTTTTGCCATTAATATTTTGTATATAATATGGTTTATAAACTATATATCCCTATGTATAGGAATAGTTTTTTAACTGTTGCATAATACTCCATTAGTTGAATATTATCACAGTTAAGTTCATTACAGTTTAATTATTCATTCTTCCCTCCGTGGACTTTAGATTTTTGTTTGTTTTGTTTGTTGGCTTTAGTTTTTCTGCTATTATGAATATTCCTACACCTGTATCCTGGTGACCATTAAATCAGATAATTAGGAGGGAAATCATAGAATTGGGATATGCAAATACTCAACATTACAATATAAAGCAAAATTATTTTCAAACCATAGGCTTTTCAGTCTATATACTTTAACAGAGCCAAAGACCTCTCTGTTTCACCTCAGTATTACAGTATTGATCAATCATAGAATTGGGATGGGCAAATACTCAGCATTACAGTGTAAAACAAAATTATTTTCAAACCATAGGCTTTCCAGTCTATATACTTTAACGGGACCAAATATCTCTTTATTTAATGTTACAGTATTGATGAAACACTCACTGAAATTGCATATTGAGTGTTACTATCTGTAGGTCAAGAGAAATAATAGAAACATATACAGAGTTCACAGCAGGATCACAAAGAAAACTAATACTTTGAAAATAAGACCCAGTGAATGATTCTATGCCATGATTCTCTGTGACTGAAACTGTTACCAAGTATATTAAACTTAAAAAAATATGATGTGTCAAATTATAAGAAATTCTTTTTTGCAAGACACCATGATACTATGTCTTACCTGCATATTAGTCTGCTCTTCATTCTTCTCTATTCTTGGCTGGGTATGATGCCAGTGTACACACTGCCTGGCCTGAATCCCCAAACTGTAGCATTTATTTAAGGCTATTAACAAAAGGCATTTAGAGATCACTTTCAAAATGAATACAGGAGGGGCACCTGCGTGGCTCAGTCAGTTGAGCATCTGACTTTGGCTTGGGTCATGATCTCACAGATCATGGGTTCGAGCCCCTCATCAGACTCTTTGCTGACAGCTGGAGGCTGCTTCTGATTCTGTGTGTTCCTCTCTCTCTGCTCCTCCCCTGCTCCTGCTCTCTCTATGTCTCTCAAAAATAAAAAAAATATTTAAAAATTTAAAAAAACATAAAAAATGAACTTGGGAGTGCAAGATGGTGAAGATCTGAGGCTAATAAACCCTAAGGTTAATTAATCTATTTTGTTAGTTTTCTTTAGTAATGATGAGGGACTACTAAGTTTTGATGGGGGTTTATACAGATAAGCCAGAAATATGTACTCTCTTCCAAGAAAGGAACTCAGAGACTATGGACAGCACCTTGTGACCCCTCTCAGCACCTGCCCCTCCTGCTCCCGAGATGCTATCTGTAGGAGAGAGGTGGAGAGGGATATTGAAGTTGGAAACATTTATATCTCCACTTTTGCCACGTGTGTCTGAATAACACAATAAATAAATAATTATTTCAGTATATTAAAGTATTGGCCAGAGTTTTGTCAGTGAGTCAAATGGAATAGTTCAAGTTAACTGAAGTCTTCTGAATGACTAGGTATTCTTGAGTCCTCCTGAATAATTTCTTAGAATCTTTTTCTCTTTAGGAACTCCTGGGTGGCTCAGTTGGTTGAGTATCCAACTCTTGATTTTGACTCAGGTCATGAGTCCAGGGTCATGGGGTGGAGTTCCATGTTTGGCTCTGTGCTGAGTGTGAGCCTGCTTAAGACTCTTTCCCTCCCTCAGGCCCTCTCCCCCACTCAAGCTCAAAGAAATCTTTCCTCTTTACGAATTAAATTAGTTAACAATTTAAAAAATAATTTTAAAAAGTTTTAAAATCATATCCTGAATGTTCAGTGATTCTATTACAAACATACTTAATCACTTAATTCATATTATAATGTTCATCTGTAAGCCTGGATTTTCTTACTTTGTATGACATGCTTTTTTTAAGATTAAAGACACACTATACACCAAGTTTTGGAATGTTTTCTACTTCTTTTTAAAATAAAAGAAATGAGACCATATAAAGGATTGTAAGTGTATTAAGAGACTTACTTAACAAGTATATAATTCTCATACCATAAAAACAATCTAGGAAAAATATTTTCAGCTGGATAATACTCAACTTAAGAATTCCCAGCATAGCTTGTTTCTTTGCAGAGAGATCATAAGTACTAACTGAATTTTACCAGAGCTTGAAAAAGCAGAAATTACCAGCTAGTTACTGAAAAATGAGAAAGGAAAGTGAAATAAATCAAATGAAATTTTAAAATAACTAACTTTTACTGTGTGTTAGACTTTGATTGGGTACCTTTGATTTCTAAATTGAGCAAAAGCACATATTCACCCACCTACCTATATGCTGTTCTTAGTCCAAAGCTTCAATTTATCTAAATTATTTTATTTAATTATTTTTTTTGAGAAAGAGAGAGAACATGGAGGAGGAGCAGGGAGAAAAAGGAGAGGAATCCCAAACAGGCTCCATGCTGTCAGCCCTTGTGGGGCTTGATCTCATAAACCATGAGATCATGACCTGAGGCAAAATCAAGAGTCAGACACTTATCCAACTGAGCCACTCAGGTGCCCTAATAACCTCCATTTATTTTAGTAAACTAGTATGTAAGTTTTATCTTTCAAAGCAACCAGTGCTGTTATGAATGGGAGGATACAAGTAAAACTCACCAAGAGCCTAACATTTGGTATCATTGATTGCATCAATGTCTTTTTGTTTTTTGAAGACTGGCTTAAGTTATATTGCTTCAATACTTTTTTTTATTAAGTTTAGTAACAAAATTTTTGTGATTTCATTCCATTACAAGACGGTTGAAGAATAGCAAGGCATCTACAGATGGACACCGGTACCTTTTTCGTGGCCGGATCAATACAGAGGTGATGGAAGTGGAGAATGTGGATGACGGCACAGGTACGTAATTAGTCATTTTAAAATGAAACACCAATAGTAAACTCCCTCATAAGACAGACTTCTCACACGAATACTTCTTTTGCAGTGCATTAGAGTTTAGGAATACTTTGTTAGGTTCAGCAGTTGGAGGGCAAAGGCAAGATAAGGAAGAAGAGGATTCTTGTCAAAGTGGAAAATTATATTTGGCTGAAACACTAGCATTCAACACAGCGATACAAAGAAATTGCTGAGTAGAAGTGACATATGCACTCATGTTTCCTTGTATAGCCAGCATGAGTGCAGAAAATAATGAATGAATAGATTTATTTGCTTTTTAAGTTATACTATTTTTATAAGTACTTTTGTGATTTTTTCATATCATATATTCTATTATATAATATATAACATATATATTATATTTCATATATTATATGCTATTCTATAATATAATATAGAAAGCTCTAGATTTTCTTTAGCTATATAGCCATTATGTGTATAAACATGTCAATTTTCTTTTTTTAATGTTTTTATTTATTTTTGAGAGAGAGAGAGAGAGACAGCAAAAGCAGAGGAGGGTCAGAGAGAGGGAGACACAGAATCCAAAGACAGGTTTCAGCCTCTGAACTAGCTATCAGCACAGAGCCTGATGTGGGGCTCGAACTCACAAACCGCGAGACCATGACCTGAGCCGAACCTGGATGCTCAACCAACTGAGCCACCCAGGCGCCCCTAAACAATTTTCTTATAGAGGAAAATTTTCTTATAGAGGAAAGTTGTGAATGAAGGTAGTTTGTGTATTTTAAGTGCTCATTTTAAGTACTTTATTACTTATAGATGGTACATTTTTGCTCTGCAGATTTGAAGGTATAGACATTGACAACTCAGTTCATGCAATTATGATTAATCACAAACATTAAATAAAATGAAGTTGAATAAGTTATTTTTATTTGAAAAAATATATGGATCCTATTATATGATTATATACTAGTCTATAATATGAATGTTTGGTAAATTGCATCTCATTTTTCCTCAATGATTTTAATTAGATTTCAAAGGTATGCTTCAAGGAGAAAAAGACAAGATGGAGTAAAATATATTAATTGTCGCTAAATGACTTTATACAGAAGTGTCTGTAGAATACTCCATTTAAGATGGGATTGGGGCACAGGGCATAGGTCAGCTCCCCACTACCACATACCTTTGTTGCCATCTCTTAATCCCAGACAGGAGGGGTTTATCATGCAGGGGTGCAGATTTAAAAAAATGCTTACCTGTGTGCCATTTCTCTATCCCATTGTTTAGAACTGTGTTCTAAAAATTGTCCAGAACATAAAATAGTAAAGCAAAATTGTTACAGGTAAGGGGGAAAGACATGCAATGAGCAAAACTCAGGTGTCCTGCCTGGGATCCAAGTGGTCGTGTGGTGAGGTTCCTCATGCGGTAGGGTTCCTCACAGACCAGGGGAGGGACGGAGGTGTGGAGCTGTCTGATGGTGGCACAGCTGAAAATCCCTTTCTGTGCTGTAGGCACATACAGGTGCAAATACATGCTCACATGTGGGACCTAGTAGCCTATCTTCCCCGTGGCAGGATGTGCACAATATTTTTTTTCAATTTTCTTTGATGTTTATTTATTTTTTGAGACAGAGAGGTAGAGAGCAAGTTGGGAAGGGGTGGAGAGAGAGAGAGGGAGACCCAGAATTCCAAGCAGGCTCCACACAGTCAGCACAGAGCTCAATGCGGGACCAGAACTCACGAACCTTGAGATCATGACCAGAGCCAAAGTCAGCCGCTTAACTGACTCAGCCACCCAGGTACACCCACAATATTTTTATAAGGTGGCATTAATTTATTTTAATGCTTTGAGAGGAGACTGGTGACATTTAGGAATGTTGCCTGTCTAAAATGTGAACAGCTCTCTTGCTTCAGGAACCCCATTGCTCAAGAGAGTATCCGAAAGTCCACATACTTGGGGTCGGAGGAGGTAAGGCAGGGGAGGCATACTCAAAGCTCTACTCTTTTCCTTCCTGGCCTCGTCTTCCCCCAGTGGAACCACCTGTCCCCTGTTGCTTCAGCTTTCTCTTTGTTTTCTTCACATGGCTCCTGTGTCTCACTTCCTTTCCTCTCCCCCACTTGGTGTGGTTGTTCCCATTTGTGCCATCTGCATTGGTAATCTGAGTGAATTTTTGTAAACTGTGATGAAGTTTGATAATGATTACTATGCTGTGGGAAATTGGGGCATAAGGTAAAGAAATGGAACAGCCCAGGGCATTTGGAGGCATGGGCATAAAATAGCACCTTCAGCATATTTGTGTCAGATGTATGGGAGTGAGCCTATGGGGGTGATGGGGCTTTAATGCAAATGGTCTTTGGATTCGACCCCATGAGAAAGTTCTTTTAGTGCGGGTAAGATTCCAACCTTCAGGACCTTAGTACCAGAGGGACAGGGGAGTTATAGAAACAAGGCCTCAGCCCCTAGCAGATACAAATTATTGGGGAAGACAGGACATTTCAGGATATTTACTGATAAATTGTCTAATGACAGCTCTTGACACAAACTTCCAAGGTTCAGGTTTCATTGAATTTGATGAAGCACTTAATTACACTTTGTATTATTCAGTTAAGGTTTTGTTTCTCACTTAAACATATATATGCAGCATGTTGCAGAAATTTGGCTGCAAAAACTTGCTAAAACATCACTTAGAGAAATTTTAGGTTCCAGCTGGATACCTTCCCTTTGCTTCCTACAAAGAAAATTTGGTGTTCTCATAAGTGTTTCTACTTGTTCTTTGAGAGGAGTGTGTATCCTCAGCCAGGACATGGAAATTTAAAAATAGAATTTCTGAATATGAATAGGATCTTGTAGATCAACTCATATACCGTGTTAACATTTCGGATGATGGAAATGAAGCCACACTTAAGAACTAACTCATCCACGTTTACTCAGCTGTTTGATATGGAGCTGGGACTGGAGTGTGATTTCTCAGTGGTCACATCGTGAGAAACCTGGGGGGCGGCATCATATGAATTTTAAATCTGTAGGGACCAACTGGAGAGCAGTGAAGAGATAAGGCATTAATGTGCAGAGATTGACTTTGGTTGGTTGTTAGTTTTCAGAGCCAATCTGGGTGCTGCAGCAACTTTCTCATTTGTTTTCTTGGTCCTTTCCATCACAGAATCACTATTTCTTTTTGATGAGCTCAGGTTTTAAGTGTTCTTACTTTATACTTATAAATGGGAGCTCCAGTGCTGATAGATCTCAGCAGAGCTGATCAATGTCTGTATACCAAGTTCTTCCCACAATAGGACCCTGGATGAGTTCAGTGAGGGATGGCAAATACTGTCAGGCCTTGCTGCTCATTGCCAAAACCAAAACAAACAACAGCTATATCATATTGTGGTATAAATATTAAAAATTAATTAATCAAGATATATTTTTAAGCATGCTTAGAGCTTTTGATGAAAAATTTAAATGTTCCCCCATCTATTTGAATAAATTATAGATACTAGGTATTTTGGTATACTCTAGTTATGGAGTATACTCTAGTTAAGTAAAATGTTTTTCTTTTCTAAGGGCCTCCATCACTCAACCAATTGGATTGATTTAACTCAAAACTTGCAGAAGAAATCCTTGCTTTTGGGATGAGACTAAGCTTTTAGCCAATATGTAACTATCTCAAATCTTTTGAAAAATAAACATGATTATACTTTTATTTATAATGTTTAATGAGTTGGATTTTATCACCTGTATCTCAGAATACGAAAATACTAATGCAATGATGATATGATGCAGAAATGTAAAAATCTGTGTATTTATTTTAATATGTTCTTATGGTCAAGGAAGATGGTAGCCATGCCACTGAGTATGTGGCCAGATTTCCATTCCACCATTCTCTATAATTTTAATTTTTTTTAATGTTTATTTCTTTTTGTGAGAGAGACAGAACGTGAGCGAGGGAAGGGCAGAGAGAGAGAGAGACAGAATCTGAAACAGGCTCCAGCCTCTGAACTGTCAGCACAGAGCCCAGTGGGGGGCTCAGACTCACAAACCATGAGATCATGACCTTACCTGACGTTGAATGCTTAACCAACTGAAACCCCCAGGTGCCCCTCCATTTCACCACTTTCTAGATCCAACTTTCATTTTGGTGAATTCTAGGTTTTTTAATGTTTATTTATTTATTTTGAGAGAGAGAGAGGGGGAGGGTTGGGGAAAGAGAGAGAGAGAAAGAGAGAGAATCCCAAGCAGGCTCCTCAATGTCAGCACAGACCTGACATGGGGCTCCATTTCTTGAACCATGACATCATGTCCTGAGCTGAAATCAAGAGTCGGCCACTTGACCAGTTGGCCACACAAGTTCCCCTGGTGAATTCTAATTTAATTCCTCTAATTTAATTCTTTCTTTCTATTAGTTTGAACATGATATATAAAAATTATCCAGCTTAAGAGCTATGTAGGAAAGCTGTTAGACTTTCTGGTTAACTTTCTTCATGATTTTCATAGTATATTCTTGGAAACTCATTCAAAAAGTAGCACCAGGAGCACCTGTGTGACTCAGTCCAAATTTGGCTCGGTTTGTGATCTCATAGTTTGCAAATTAGAGCTCTGCCTCGGGCTCTCTGCTGTTAGCACAGCAGATCCTCTGCTTCAGATCCTCTGTGCCCCTCTCTCTCTCTGTGCCCCCCTTTCCTGAGTGCTCTCTTTCTCTTTCAAAAATAAATTTAGAAAACATTTAATAAATAGGTTTTTTTTAAGTAGTACCATATAATTGTATTCTTTCTTAAGAACAAGTTTTAATTGTGTAGTTGGACAGAGGGCAAGGATGGTGACCTTTAGAAAACATGATCTGTAGTTCAGTGTTGGGCGAAGCATAGATTGCAGCATAGGAGTCAAATCTGAATTGGGTAAGTTGGAGATTTTTTATTCTTTAAGGTATTCTTGAAAGTGAACAGGTATTTTTAAAGAAAGTTTCAGCTGTCATTTTTAGTATAAATATTTGAAACCACTTAAAGATACTGAACACTTTGGGTTTTTTGAAATTAAATTTTGCTTATTAAAAAAAATTGGGGGGGTGCTTGGGTGGCTCAGTCAGTTGAGTGCCTGACTCAGTTTCAGCTTTGGGTCATGGTCACAGGGTCATGGGATCAAGCCCCATGTTAGGCTCTGCACTGAGTGTGGAGCCTACTTAAGATTCTCTCCTCCCTCTGTCTCTGCCGTTCCCCTGTTCTCTCATGCTCTCTCAAAATAAATTAATAAACTTAAAAAAGTGGAAATAACAAAGGAATAAAAAGTTGAAAATATGAAGAGAAATAAATGAGAATTTTAATATTTCCTTCAACTTTTCCTTTTATGCATAGATTTTCAAAAATGTTTAAAAACATGAACACTAGTTTTGTATTCTTTTTCAATTAAATAAAGTCATAACCTGAATTATAGTCATCTTTATCTTCATGTCTTATCACCATGTAACGTAGTATGTGTTGCTGCTTAATAATCAAATAGATAAACCATAGTTACTTTAACAACCATATTTATTGTTATATAACCTGAATTGAATACATTCTTAATTAAAAAGTAGAATAACTTTACAATGTTGAAAAGACTGAGAGTATAAGAGTTCTTTCTTGATACACTTATATTTTCATTATGTTATTAATTTAAGGGAATGTTCTTGGGAATTAAAAAAAGGTCAGGGAGGTTACTTTTAGTTTTAAAAGGAAAAACCAGTTAGAACCTCTTTTTGTATGTTTATTTTTTTATTTTGAGAGAAAAAGTTCTCAAGCTAGGCAGAGAGAGAGATACAGAGACAGAAAGAATCCCAAGTAGGCTCTGTGCTGTCAGCATGGAGCCCAGTGCAGGGCTTGAACTCATGAATCGTGAGATCATGACCTGACCTGAAATCAAGATTAGACACTTAACCAACCGAACCACCCAGGTATTCCTAGAACCTCTTTTTTTTTTTTTTAACTTGTAACTTTTTGCCATAAATAATGACATATGCTATTCTGGATGCCAGAAAATTTTCTTCTATTATTTGACAAAATCAAAGATTTATTCCAAAAAGTAATTTTCTCAATATTAAATATTCATAATGTGAGTAAATTATAATTTTTAAAATTTCTCGTAGAATTTTGTGCATTCACACTGTTGATTACCACAATAAGAGTTAAATACATTGTTTAAATATCAGTTTCTTGATGTTTTGAATAATATTTTCTGGCAGTTTCTTCTGTTTCGTAGCCTTAGTATATGATACTTGGCTAGCTTTTATCTCATTAAAACTCATGCTATTGAAAGGATACTAGCATTTCCACTGAGAGTTATAGTAGTATCAGTTTTAGAGAAACCTCATCTCATTATGTAAAACTATGCTGGATTAAGAGTGAGGAATTTGCAAACTGTAGCCTCAAAGTGATTAGTGAGTTATTCAGGGCTGCCCCGTGGAGTTTTCTCCTTTTGTAAAAAAAACCTCAGTGCCTGGAGACTGTTGAATTTGGGTATTCTACAGCTAATGAATGACAATTTTCCATTCCTTTTAACACTTCCTATAGAATTAATTATATTTTAGATCCATTGAAACCTGTAAATTCCTGCACTTCCCATTAATATTCATTCAGTAAAAGAAATATTTTTAAATTTCTACCAAAGAAAAGCACTGTTAGGCTTTTTCATGATCTTTATTTAGCTATTCTTTATAAATAACTTCAATTCAAAGTTATTTTTTAGAATGAAATTATTGAGGGGCACCTGGGTGGCTCAGTCAGTTGTGCACCAACTTTGGCTCAGGTCATGATCTCGTGGTTTGTGGCTTTGAGCCCTGCATCGGGCTCTGTGCTGACAGCTCAGAGCCTGGAGCCTGCTTCTGATTCTAAGTCTCCCGCTCTGTCTGCCCCCCTATACTTGCACTCTGTTTCTCTGTCTCTGTCTCTCTCTCTGTCTCTGTCTCTCAGCAATAAATAAATATTTTTTAAAAATTATTAAAACAAGAATGAGGTTATTAAGAAATGTGCTGCAACTGATTATATATATCACTAAATATATTATTTCTTTTGAAATAAGTGAGAATCAATGGCTTATTTTTTATGACACATAATTTAGTAACTGATAACATTATATTTATACATTTTGATACATATGTATGTATATACATGTGTGTATGTTCTCACATATTTGAATGTATGTTTAAAATTATTTATGATTTTTAAATTAAGTGTGTTATTTTGGATAAGAAAGTGGCACATAAACTTTAAAAAGGAACATTATCCTTTCATTTGAAATTATTAGGTTACATAAGCTATTCTTTCAAAATATCATATTGGTACAGAAATGAACCTACCTTTTGACATAGTAGATTTTACAGTCAGTTAATAATTCTGCTTTCTGTACACGAAACAATAGCCACATGCAATCACGTGCTGACCTGTCTGGTTTTGAGTTCAGTCATATGTTTCCCAAGGGCAGCTTGAATGTGCAGGCTGTAGTGTTAGGCCAGGCTTCGTGGGAGATGCAGGTACACTGTAAAGAGAAGAAAGAGTTGCTGAGGCGGCGAGCAGGGCTGGGTAGCTTGAGAACCTCAGCCTGGGGAACAGGCAAGTAGTCCCAGCACGAGGAGGAAAGCAGTGAAGGGTGGCAGGGCCACAGGGGGATGCAGTGGAAAATGGCGCTGTTCCGTAGGGTGGGGTCAGTTTAAAGAGAACCTCTAAAGCAATCCTCCATGTGTTGACTTGATTCAGTGGGGAGTTAACAAAAGCTTTTGAAGTAGGGAATGGCCTGGATGAGAAATGTTGAAGGAAGAGTCAGCAGGGTGTGGAGAGAGCAGTGCTGGACTCCAACAATCCAGGGAGGGAAGGAAGGAACACCCGTGTTGCAGAGGTGGCTGGCCCAGGGCACGTGGTGTGCAGGGTCAGGAGCGTCACCCTGGCACATGAACTTGTGTTCCTCTGTGTTCCGTGGGAAGAATACACTGTGTTCATTTTGAAGTAAGCCCAGTACTTTATTACTGCTGTGGCTATGGTGATTCTCTCCTGGCTTAGATATGGTGGATGTGGGGGAAAGGGTAGTATCACTAGTGGGAATGTGGGATCTTTTAGGCTGCAGTGCTGGGTTCACTTAGCTGATCTCAGTCTGCTTGTGGAAGAGAGTGTGAAAAGCTTATGCCTGTTTGTGATACTGGCCCTGTAAGGTGACCCATGTGGGGAGGAGGGTGTGTGCACATGTACAGTTTGACCTTTTCTTTCCCACTAATTTATCACATTTTCTCAGTTGGTTATTTTTATGAGTAGCAACAAGGGACTATGGTATAATTATGAACTAATAACTTTTACTTTGTTACTAATTCCATTAAAAACATCTGACATGTATTATGAGGTTCTACTACTTTACATAGGATATGGACATGAACTAAATATAAGGTAAGAAGAAAAGTACAGGGGCACCTGGGTGGCTCAGTGGTTAAGCGGCCGACTTCAGCTCAGATCATTATCTCAAAGTTGGTGAGTTTGAGCCCTGCGTTGGACTCTGGGCTGATAGCTCGGAGCCTGAAGCCTGCTTCAGATTCTGTATCTCCCTCTCTCTGCCCCTCCCCTGCTCATGCTCTGTCTCTCAAAAATAAATAAATGTTAAAATTTTTTAAAATTAAAAAAAGAAGAGAAGTACAAAAATTTCTTTTAAAAACAGATGGCAGGGCATCTGGGTGGCTCAGTTGGTTGAGCATCCAACTTCAGCTCAGGTCATATCACGGCTTATGGTTTGAGCCCTGCGTGAGGCTCTGCACTGATAGCTCAGAGCCAGAAGCCTGCTTTGGATTCTGTATCTCCCTCTCTCTCTGTCCCTCCCCTGCTTGCTCTCTCTTTTTCTCTCAAAATAAACAAAATTAAAAGTTAAAAAAAAGAAACAGATGGCAATTTCCTGATGGAGGAAATCTTCTGCCAGTTTGAATCTTTATTTTATCAGAAATTGTTATTATTAACAGGATTATGGAACATGTGTATATATCATATTATGGCATACATATTTACTATATATGTAACATATTAATTACTATTATCCAATATAATTCTCTCCTGGCTTAGATATAACTTGGAATTTTTTTAAGTTTATTATTTATTTTGAGAGAGAGAGAGAGAGAGAGAGAGAGTGCAAGTAGGGGAGGGGCAGAGAGAGAGAGGGAAGGAGAGAGAATTCCAAGCAGGCTTTGCACTTTCAGTGCAGAGCCTGATATAGGGCTCGAATTCATATCATGAAACCATGACCTGAGCTGAAGCTTAACCGACTGAGCCACCCAGGTGCACCACTATAAATTGGAATGTTTAAGGACCCTCAATATACAGAATCACTTAAGAATGCATCTTTGGAATAGTTAATCTGATCACAGATAACTTGTGATTTTGGAACTAAAAAGACCCCAGGCACCAGATTATGTGAGCATGAATGCTGACTGTGTCTGCCTCTACTCAGAATTCACCAAATAAAATAGGCCTTTTGAGAATAAACAAAGAAACAAAAAACAAGGGCAGTGCCACAAAGTTATTTTTCTAAACCACCTTTAACTTTCTGTGGCTCACATTCCTGTCCACCCACCATTACTATTTAGTGACTGTCATGGAGATGAGTGAAAAGTGTCACTTTAACCTGGTGCAGGTGCTGACTCAGAACTTTTTCATATGTTTTTTCATTTTGGAATCTTTGCTTTGCAGCCTGTCATACTAGTAAAGGCTGGATACAAGTTACAAGTCATATCACTATTCCCTACCTGCTACTAGGCAAAGAACTGCTGTAGAGGGTTTCCAGTTGACATTTTCAAATCCAGCATGACAGGGTAGCCAAAATTAGGGCGAGACCTAGAAAACGACAATGAATTCACACTCAAAGAAAAACCTCTTCTTTCTATAATGTGGTTTTAAAGAGTGCATATTTTTCAGTTTTTCATGAATAATGTTAACGGATTGGCATTGTACCTTTCCATTTATTGAAGATGAGGTAAATATACTCTTGGTATGTTCCATTCATTTGTTCTGATTCTTATTGTGTGGTTCATTTAACAGCTGAAAATTGTTCTGTGGAGGTATACTTTGCTTTTGTAACCTAGAAGAATATTTCAAAGGAATATCAAATGCAAAATGAATCTGACACCGTGGATATTTGATTATTGAGATGAAAATTCTTTTAAACGATCTTCTTTTATTGCTTTAGGAACTTTAACAATGTTTTTGGACGTAGAGGAAAGGAATGTTAATAGTTCAGAGGTTCAATTTTGTATAATATATTAATACTGAGGCTTAGAAGTGTTCTATTCCTGAGTACTGACTACATTTAATATATAAACATTTGATTTTTTATTCTTATGTTCTTCGTTTCACACATTTGAAGCAAAGATACTTTTATGAATTCAGTGGTATTGGAACTTTTGTGAATTGAATGGTTGTGTTGATATAATGTTATATATTATATTTGTTGTTCACCTTTACCTGTTAATTTCCAGCTGATTTCCATAGTAGTGGACACATTGTTATCAATGGATGGAAGATACATAACACAGCAAAAAATAAATGGTTCGTGTGCATGGCAAAAACACCCGAAGAGAAACACGAATGGTTTGAAGCTATTTTGAAAGAAAGAGAACGGCGAAAAGGTGGGTGTGTGAATTGGGCACTATTACACTTTTGTGAAGATTCTAACTTAGCAAGAAAGCAGATAATGGGCAGAATATTATGAGAAAGTAAAAAGGTGTCTGATGTTCACCTGGATTTTCCATGTGAGGGAAGAGCCCGGCTAAAATACCTTATGGATACTTCTAATATGATCACTAAAATAAAAGTAAAACTTGTATAGTTAGTGAAACAATTATATTGTAGCCAGCAGTGTCTTTTAAGTATTATGTTAGTCTATGGAGGCTGCCATGACAGAATACCACAGCCTAGGTGGCTTACAAGCAACAGAAATTTATAACTCACGGTTCTGGAGGCCAGCACCTGAGATTCAGTGTGGTAAGAGCAGTTTTCCAGTTCACGGGCCGGCCATCTCCTCACTGTGTCCTCACAAAGCAGAGGGGCGGGCCATCTCTCCGGGGTCTTGTTTCTAAGACCATTAATCCCATTCACGAGGACTCTACTTTCATGACTTACTCACCTCCCCAACACCTTACCTCCTAACACCAGCACACTGGATGTCAGGTCTCAACATATGAATTTGGGCGGCATGCGGACGTTCAGTCTATAACAAATTGTTCTGTTTGCTTTAAAAGTTTTAATCCTCAAGTATACTGTAGTATAGAGGTGGAATTTAAGGAAAGGTATTAAGCAGGCTGTGTTTTAGCTTATGGGCAAGTAATAAATTGTATCATTTGTCTTGAATGTATCATAGATAAGCTGCTATATAATGATTGCCACTTCAGATAGCTATGAAATTAGGTGATTAACTGGTTGGTACTTAACCTTTTAATTTCTGTATAAGTCTAATTACATGAAATAGAAGTGGGGGTTTTGATTTTTTACTTTGCTTTTCTGTTTGGAGTGTCATTGTAACTACTGTATTGTAAATGACGGAAAATAATTGCATATGTTAAAAAAATAAATTGTGTTATATTAAAAAAAAAAAGTTTTAATACTCTGGTTTCTCTTCAGGTCGTATGTCATGTCCTGCCCCAGCTGGCAGGGCGGTAAATCCTTGCCCGTTCGTTCCTGAGGGAGGGAGAGAGAGTAGGGCAGGAAGGAGAGCACAGAGTGAGGCAAGACAAGCGTTTTCTGATCCAGCCTCTTTATTATACTTCACACACTCTCCCCTCTAGAAAAGAAAACCCACCCCTATATAGGGTTAAGGGCGGGAAACTGACAGGGTTGGTCCTAGGAAACAGGGTCAAAGCTAGGGTAAGGAAGGAAACAAACCAAAGTTTTTAGCACAGCACGTGAAGGGCCGATACCACCCTGCCTGTAGGCGATTGATCTTTGTTTTTCTGGCTTCTCCTGACAGGGAGTGGCACTCCCCTGCCTATTTTTGCAACTCCCCTCAGGGAGTGACATTACCGGCTAGTAAATGGCCAAGCAGCTGAATCTTTGCCGCTTCCCTCAGTCGTATAAATCTTTCACCTTTTAAAAGTTGTTCAATTTTTTTTTTTTTGCACCTTATTCTGGCCATTTCTAAAGCATCATCACACAGGTTTCCTAGAAGAGACAAACTTCCATTGTATACAGCAGAGTTGTAGGGCCTCCAAAAGTTGTTCTATGTATATGTGTAACAGTACTCTGAAAATTTCTAAACCAAACATGTTAGTGTCCTAATGATAGAATAAGGCACTTTGGTTACACATGAAGTTTTTACAATGCCTTTGACTATAATGCAAGCCAATAAGGAGTTTGTTCACATGAGGAGGCCTGGTTCAAAATTGCTTCACAGTTTTAGAAAGATTCGCAAAAGGTATTTGATCTGGCAGTATTCAGTTCTGTGAAGTTTATCTGTAATTAAGCACATTTCTGTATTTCAGCTAAGAAATAGAAATGCCTGTGTTGCCACTAATTTCTTTACCAAATAATTGATAAGCAACAAGACAGTGTTTACGTCTTTTCCCAGAGACTTAAGAATAAAATATCTCATTGCTTATGAAATTTTGAAGCACAATGAACCTTTTCTTCCATCTTCAGAAATTTCCCCTTGAAGAATATACAAAGCTCCTATTTTGATTAAAATATTCATAGCACACATTTATATGGGTGTTTCCAGAGCATTTTCAAATACTCAACTCCTTTGATTGATCTTGGATGGAGAAGTAGTTAGAAAAATTTAAAACAAAGATTATGAATACGGAATAGCTGATTCTTTCAGTTGTGTTGAATCCAGCTATCAATTCAAATAGCATAGCAAGTCATTTAAAAGCTAAAATAAATTTTTTATCAAGTTGAACCTTTATTTTTTTCAGAATGACTGCATACAGATAAACCTAAGGTGAAAAAGGAAGGGAGGAAGGAGAGAGAGAGATAAAGAAAGAAAAGCAAGCACATTAGTGTATTGTGCAAATGCATTTATGTTAACAGGCTCTATTCTTAATGGAGTATTTTCTATTTCTGACAAATAGTAATTGCCCCTGCATTGTAAAAATAAAATTTTTGTAAGAACTTTTATAGCCAGAAAACTAAAAATAATTCAAGTATTTCTTCTTCTGCAACAGTTTGTCAGATCCCTCCACTGATTGGGGGCATTCCCAGCTCTCAGCTCTGATGCTAGTCTCCTCTAACATAGATCCTTACATGGGTTACCTATTCCCACCACTCACATCCTCATCTACACTGCCACTTCCTCCCTCTCTCCTGAGCTTCATATGCAGCAGGTGTTCCGCTGACCCCTGGACTCTACCTGAATGTTCAAATTCAACCTGCACAGCGCTGGACTCCTTTCCTGCAACCATTTTCCAAATATGCCTCTAACCCCCACTTCCCAGTTCGAGGCTCTCAGGTCAAAAGCCTAGAAGCCATCCTGATGTCTCCTTTCCCCATCATGCCTGCATTTAACCATTTGCCGTATCCTATCAATACCCTCTCCTGAATATTTCTCAGCATCATTCTCTTTGCCCGGTAGCCCCTATTGTTGTCTTTAGGGGTTGAACTTGCCTGGGCTTTTGAGGGTTCCTTCTAATGGTCTCCCTCTTTTTAAACCCTGCCCTCTTTACTTTGTTCCTGTATTGTCATCTGAGCTTTGTTTCCAAAGTAGCAACACTTTCTTTCCTGTTCTGCTTTTTCCCTCCCTCTGGGGGAAACCCTTACATGCTTCCCTGATACCTCAGGGAGGAAGTACATGGAAACTGTAGTTGAGCGAGGTCCCTGCCTAACCCGACAGTGTGTCCCCTGTCCTCTCATCTAAGGCCCGGAGCTGTGTGCCCCTGTGCTGCTTCACCTCAGGAAGCTCTTGTGAACTAACTCCCTCTCTCTCTCTCTCTCTCTCTCTCTCTCCCTCCTCTCTCTCTCTTTCTCTCTCTTTCTCTCTCTCTCTCTTTCTCTCTCTCTCTCCCCCTCTCTCTCTCTCTCTCTCTCTCTCTCTCTCAATACTGTTCATCCCTTTGCATCTAAACACAGGTCTTCTGTGAAGCCTTTCTTAATATTACTATGTAGAGGCAAGATCCTCTGAATATGCCTTTACTGTATCACAGTTTCTCCTTTTAGGCTGTTTCCAGGGCTGACCTGTCCAGTTGTGCCCATTTAATTCTACAGAGGGGTGCAGGGAGCCTGAGGTACAGCAGCTCTTCCTCCAGTGGCCAAACCATGTGCCTTTGGGCACAGTTTGGACAAAGGAGCCATATGGCCCTGGGGATCCTGTCTTGACTGGTATCCCATGAGCTTCTTGAAAATG
Source organism: Suricata suricatta (assembly GCF_006229205.1). Lineage (NCBI taxonomy): Eukaryota > Metazoa > Chordata > Mammalia > Carnivora > Herpestidae > Suricata > Suricata suricatta. Next base: position 17,409,110 of record NC_043714.1, read on the forward strand.
AGGGTCCTATCATATGGAGCTCTGTATCTGCAGTCCCCTGCACATGGTAGACGTGAAGTAAATGTTTGTTTAAGGAAGGCATGAGTGAGTGAGGCGACTTTTTCAGCTACCTGTTCTTCGTTTCATTTTTGATAGGTTTAAAATTAGGAATGGAGCAAGACACCTGGGTAATGATCTCTGAACAGGGTGAGAAGCTTTATAAGATGATGTGCAAGCAAGGAAATCTGATCAAAGACAGGAAAAGAAAACTGACTACGTTCCCTAAATGCTTCCTTGGAAGGTACGGTTGGGGGTCTAGGTACATGTATTTCTTTCATACTTTCACTATCTCATGTGTTAACTTTCCTTTAATGATTTATTTTTCTGTAATGAATATTTCTCTAAGTATTTTTTGAATATTTGTTTACTGTCAACATTTCCTGGACTGTAATGGGGTGAAGGAATGTATCTAGGGCTAGATCATACAAAAATTAAGACATCTATCTACTCATCCATGACTTCAACGATTTTGGATGTACTGCATTCCAAGGGGGAAGCAGGGGTTGGGGTCAGGCAGGAGATGGCAGACAGGCGGGTTTGCCTCCAGGGGATGGAGTCCGGCAAGAACGTGAGTTCAGGGACTACGAGTCAGAGAAGACTGGAGTAGTGAAGATGTACAGCGTAAGCTGGCAATTAATTCAGAACTTTGACAGCTGGGCTCAGCATGACGGCTGAGATGAGGAGTCTGGAAAAGTAGGGCATGCAGGGAGCCTGGCACAGGGCAATAGAAAGGGAAATTGCCTGAACTTTTCCCATAGATTGGCTGTGTGTCCTTTGGTGTCTGCAGACTGCCCTACGTGGGAATCCCTGCTGGGTTCAGCCCGCAGGGCTGAACGGAAGGGAGGCCACCTTCAGGTAGTGCTGCTTAGGCCAGGCCCTGTGCTGGCTTCTTCCTATACGTTATTTCTAATCGTTAAATGCATACTTAAGATTTAAAACCTTTATATTTTTAAAGATTCAATGCCCAGTGATCAGGGAGTATACCAGGCCCACTTCACACAGCTAGTAAATGCCAGTGTCAACTGTATATGGAGCAGCAGCTCAAAGCCCAGACTTCCCCATCAGACTGTCTCCATGCAGATCTGGTCCGACCTTCGGCTAGTTGAGAGATTTGGGAAGATTAAACTTCCTTTTCCTCTCCAAAAATGGAGATGATTGTAGTGCCTACCTGTAATGCCTACCAGAATGCTTTCTTGATTAGTTATGTAGACACAACAAAATAACCATAGACCACACCAGCTCCCAACGCCATCAGAAGAATAGAAGCCAGGTAACTCTGGCCTGCAGGGCCGCCTGGGGTCTCTTCATCAGTGGACATGGTCCTCACAGCAGACCACCCAGCTGCCAGCAAGCTAGTGGCGCTGTCATTGGTAAGCCCCCCAGTGATAGCTCTTGTGCAAGAGAAAGAGCAGATGTGAGCCCACCTTGACTTGCAAACTTCATGCTGCAAAGATACTCTTTCTTTCTTTCTTTTTTCTTTTAAATTTGTATTTATTTTTGAGAGAGTGCAAGCAGGGGAGAGGTAGAGAGAGAGGAACAGAGGATCCTAAGCGGGCTCTGTGCTGACAACAGCAAGTCGGATGTGAGGCTTGAACTCAGAACTGCGGAAGTTGGACGTGCAACTGGCCGACCCAGTTGCCCCACGGAGACAGTATTTTTTTTTAATTTTTTTTATTGTTTATTATTTTTGAGAGAGAGACAGAGAACAAGCAGGCTTCAGGCTCTGGGCTGTCAGCACGGAGCCTGATGTGGGGCTTGAACTCAGACTGTTGAGATCATGACCTGAGCTGAAGTCGGCCACTTAACCAACTGAGCCACCCAGGCGCCCCCAGTATTTCTTATAATAACCTTTTAGGTATAACTTCCCGGCTTCTCATAGGGACCTGCTGACTTATAAGAGAGTCACTTCAAGCTATGCCTTCTCACCAGGTATTTATTAATACTGCATTTAGCCATTAGGGCTCATTTTTACCATAAGAATGCAGCCTGGCACACAGCTGATCCCCTGCCTTTGTCAGGTTCTAGGAAACAGAGTTAGAAAGTTAATCCAGGGTCAAGTTTTCCTAATTTAAAGAGCAGGGGTTTTGTTAACCCTTTACCCTGACCATAGTGCTTGTTAGTCACAATGATCGGAAGCCTTCTCCAGAGCTCCTGGTATGCAGGAGAGACTCAGTAAATTTTAGCTGTGTTCATTGTGGCCTTTTGCATAACAGCACACCACCCCTGTGTTACAGCCCAGGTTCGAGATTGTTTTTAACCAGATCACGATCCTTTTGCATAGTGTTAATGGGATCTTCTTGTGGATTAAGTAGGTTCTACAATAAAGCCACCCATTAACTTCCTTCCATACCCCTTCTCTTTTTTTATTCTATGCTTCTAATTTATAGAAATACTTAAGAAGTGCTCTTCTAATTTTTTGGCACATTCAGGAATCTGCTGATACCAGAACAAAATGATCAACTCCCCTGTCAGCCACTGGCATTTAATAAGCACTTAACATGTGCCTGGTGCTGTGACCTCAATCAGCTCATTTAATCCTGTGACAGTGCTAGGGGGTTGATATTCTTACTATTTTTGTGCTATCGAGGACAAAACTGAAGTTTTACTTCTTTCTAAATTTTCTTTGTTTTGGATCACTCCTATTTAATAAGAGAATTAAAAGCATTTTAACAGCTTCTTCTGCCTTCAAATGTACTTTTTAGACTAGATATCCATTTTTAGAATTTCATGTCCTTCGCTTATTTGACTTTGTACATATTGCTTTGGGTTTTGAAATAAACGGAAAAGTAATTTCCTGACAGTTTCTATAGCTTGGTTTCTCTGACCTCCGTGCAAAATTAAAACCATTCTAAAATTTATTCATTACTTTATGTAAAAGTTTAAATGTTAGGTTTTGATAAAAGGAGCACAATAAAATATTTTATTGTAAAATGTTTCTGTATTTAGTGTTCTCCTAATGATACCACATGGCCATAATGATGATCACGATCCAGCCTGTGCTCTCCTGTGTTGCAAACCATCATCCTGCACATCTGTAATACCTGGAACTCCTCTCCCCGCCCCAAAATGGTGACAGATATGAGCTGTCATCCATCCTCTCTGTCCTTTAATAGCCACCACAGATGTATGTGGTGGACAGTTCTTGATGGATGGCTTTGTGCTGGAACATTCCTTTTGGATGACAGTTTAGACACAACAATGAATTTACTAAATAAGACTTTCCTACGGCTTTTGGTGTGTATTAATTTCATATAGCTGCAAAGTAAGTTACCACACATCTAGTGGCTTGAAACAATACCCATTCATTAGCTCATAATTCTGTAGGTCAGAAAGAAGCCCAAGTGAGCAATACTAGGTCATCTGCTTAGGGTCTCACAAGGCCAAAATCAAGGTTGTGGGCTGGGCTGAGTCTGGGCCTTATCTTAAGGCTCTGAGGGAAAATTCACTTCCAAGCACATTGAGTTGTGGCAGAATTCAGTCCTCTGTGGCTGTAAGAATAAGTGCTGTTTTTGTGCTGACTGTTGGCTAGGACCACTCAATTAGAAGCTGCCTGCCTTCCTTGCTACTTGGCCCCTTAATCTTCAAAGGCGGTAGTGGCAGACTGAATCTTCTTGTGCTGTCAGTTTTCCTTGCTTACTTTTGTGCCACCAGCATGAGAAAACCCTCTGCTTCAAAGTGCTCCACTAATTGGTCAAGCCCACTTGAATAATTTACTTATTTTAAGGCCAGCTGATTTGGGATTTTAATTATACACACAAAATCCATTCATAGCACTACCTAGGTTGGGATTTGATTACAAAACCGAGGGATGAGATTCTTTTTTTTTTTTAATATTTATTTTTGAGAGAGAGAGAGCAGGGGAGGGGCAGAGAGAGAGGGAGATACAGAATCTGAAGCAGGCTCCATGCTGTAAGCTGTCAGCACAGAGCCTGATGCGGGGCTCCAGCTTGTGAAAGGAGAGATTATGACCTGAGCCAAAGTCAGACACTTGAGTGACTGAGTCACCTAGGTGCCCCAAGGGATGGGATTCTTGATAGTGGGTTAAGAGGACATGTTTGGAATTCTGTCTACCACATGGGGTATGAAATTTTTTTTGGTGTGCCTTCTTGGAGTTTCAAACATTCTGGTTCTCTGTGCCAAAAAGCCACCTTCCAGGCAGTCTATTTCTTATATATTAAGTCATTATTATTCTATTTTGTCTGTTAGATATCTTTAGGATCTCTTATATTCTCTTTGTAGTTAAAACTACTCAAAAAATTTCCCTTTCTGTTTATTAGAGGTCTCAGTAAGTTGAATAGTTATTAAGAACAGTTTAGGTAAGCTTTGGAGATTTGTTTTCTAGAATAGAGTAAAATTTAAATAATTTGGACCTTACATATGTGAAAAAATGCATGCTGAAATGTACTGCAAAGATTTTTTTTATATTTGAGTCTCCTTCCATAGCTGCTTGATGAAAGTATGGTACAGATAGACTTTTCAGAGGACAAAACTAACTTTTTCACTGGATTTCTATTACAGTGAATTTGTGTCATGGCTGTTGGAAATTGGAGAGATTCACAGGCCTGAGGAAGGTGTTCACTTAGGACAAGCATTGTTAGAAAACGGAATCATCCACCATGGTAATTCTTTTATTAACTACTAAAGTATTCTATTTATCCACATATTGCATGTATCTTAATTCCATTAATCAATTTAGCGTAGAGCAAATCACCACATTATAGGATGCTTACAAGTATTTAACAACACAGAACTACATTTCAGGGAGTGTGGGGTTATGGTCATATTATTGCTAATGTTAACATGAATAACTACAACATGGGCAAGAATTAGAAATACAGGTAAGTCTGGGAGTGTGGAGGAAGGAATGGCAAGTTCTAACTGGAGTATTTGGGACTGTTTCATGAGGCAAAGGGCATTAAGGTTGGACAATGTGGAGAGTAAGTAAAAGTCTCCCAGAGACTCATGAACTGTGAGATCATGACCTGAGCCAAAGTCAGACACTTAACTCACTGAGCCACCCAGTACCCCAAACTTAAAGAATTTCTAATGCAAAATGTGGGAGAAGAGAAAAAAGAGGGAAGTATGAATAACTACAGCTATTGAGATAAGGTGTTTCAGTGTTCTTTTTTTTTTTAAATTAGAGTGGGGTGAAAACAAGCTAGATTCTCCCAGTTTTCCCCCCTGCACTGGTTGCCACCAATGTAATGTACTTCCATCTATTCAGATGGAAATCATCTGGAATTCCTTTTTATCCCTCATGCCCTCAAGGCCTCTGAACTGTACCACTAAAATAGGCCCCTAACCAGACCACTCATTTCCCTTCCAGGATCCCCACCCTCCTCCCCGTCACCATCTTCTCTTTCCTTGCTTCCACTTTGGTCCTCCATCCCTATGGTACACCTTTTCAGGTAACAGCTGAAGAGATCTTTTAAAACAAATGTAAGATCAAGGTATCCTCCTACTTATAATCATTTACTGGAGTCCCATTAAACTCAAAGAAAAGTCCAAAACCTCTTACCATGGTTTAGATCTCTTACCATGGCCCATAAGGCCCCACATGATCAGGCCCCTGACTTCCTCTGTGAGTCAGCACATAGTATTACACCTGACTCATACTCTTGTGGCCACTGTAGCTTTCTGTCTCTCCCTTGAACACTCCAAAATGTCTCTGTATTTAGGAACTTTGTTCTTGCTATTCTCATTCAACAATTATTTGTTAACTCCTAATATATGCCAGGGAACTTTCTAGGTGCTAGACATACAGCAGAAAATGAAATGATAAAAGTCTCAGTATTCATGACTCATGTCTTTGATGACACCCTGACTCATCCCATTATGCCAATGAACTGCGTTTTTAATTTTTGAAATTAACTTATTACTTGGTAACCTTTTTATGTTATTTTATTTATGTATTATTTCTCTCTTTATCTCCCACACCTACTCTGGCCACCAATCACAATATAAGTACCATAAGAACAGGAGCCTCGTTTGTTAATGTATAGTAAATACCTGGAGTGCCCATCACATGTAGGTGCTCAATAGATATTTGCTCAGTAAATGAATCAATGAATACTTATATTTTGAGTAAACAGATAATACTGATAAATTGTATGTGATTTTGTACTTGATTCTTTAGCACTGTGAAATCATCCTTTAGCATCTAGTATGCTAAAAACCATCATCTAAAAACTTATATGTAAAAATAAAAAAATGTTGAGCTACATGGCTTTTTTCTCTGCTGCTGCTTTTTCCTTTCCTCTAACCCCAAGTATATCCTTGGGTCAAGAAGGGAATGCATTTGTTTTGTCCTGTAGTTCATTGAAGCTCAAGTAGGTGGAATGTAGAGAGGTTTTGTATACAATCATTGACCTTCAGAAATCAGGAGATTCCTTTCTCATTTAGACTATGTACTTCCAGGAACTATGTATTACCAATAGAACAAAGAAAGGAAAATCTGGTTATGAACACCTTTATTTTTTTCCTTACTGATTCTTCCCTTCATTCTGCATGCAAGATACTATGCCAGGTGCTGTAAGGTGTGTAAACAGGAACTAAAGACCATTATTTCTTATGGTCTAGTAGTTGTAAGCCTGTCATTTTACCCTGTTCACAGAAAGGCAGAAATCGAATAAGATGGGAAAATTAACTCTTTGCAGAGAACACTGAGAAGGAAAAGTATTGGTTAACACCAACTGCTGTAACAAATAAGCCTCAATACAGTGGCTTACCTTCTAGAAGCTACTTTTTCACTCAGGTAGAATCTAGTCACTGGTAGAGGATGAGGCTGGGTGTTCTCCCTCACACGGAGTTTTGGTGTTTGGTGGAGCCTCACTGACCTTCAGTGCAAGGCTCTTAAAGGTCGCCTCAAAGGAGTGGAGTTTTTATTTTGTTTATTTGTTTTAAATGGACCTGCATACTTCCCACTCTGCCTCACTTTTGTGTTCATGTCCTTGGGTGCAACTCAGTTATGCGGCCACTCCTTATTGCAAGAGGAACTTAGAAATGTAGGGTAGATACATGCTCAGAAAAAACAAACACTAAACCAATTTGGTAAACAATGACCCAATTTCTGCCACTGAGGAATAGCTCCCACATCAATATAAGATCTCTAGAATCATATTAAAGACAGAGTAATCATTGTATAGCATGTAATTAGGCATAAAAATAACTTTTAACATTTCTGTTTCAGTGGAAGTTTTCATGATTGTTAATTTGAGTGACTTCAAACCATTATGAATTAAAAATGAGAGAAAAAAGATCTTAAAGCTATCAACAATTGATGTTGCTATTTAAATTTGTTTAAAAGATTGTTTTAAAATGCAACATTATGTATTTCTATGGGATTATTACTATGTATGTATGTATGTGTGTATTTAGAACAGGGGAGGGGCAGAGAGGGTGAAGGAGAGAGCGCCTTAAGCAGGCTCCCCACTCAGCGCAGAGCCCAGTGCATGGTTCAATCTCACAATTGTGAGATCATGACCTGAGCCGAGATTAAGAGTCAGAGACTTTTACTGACTGAGTCACCCAGGTGCCCCAGATTATTACTATATTTTAGAGTTATACACTAAGTTTACTATATTTTCCTGTTTTGACTATGAGGTACCTTGCGATAGATAAAAGTACATGCATTTTATTCCCAAAGCTGGAAGGAGTTAAGGTGTGGGGAAGGATGTCCTTTACAAGGGACTGTTACGTTATTTTTAAGCCACCCTTCCACTCTTGCTTTCATCTTTCATCAAAAGTGATCTAGGACTTGTATGAGGACCAGTTGCTTTTTTGCATAGTGCATTGGGTATTGGAAAGTGAAGATATAACTAATATGGGTGGAATTTTACTGACTTTACAATAACAAAGCTGTTATTACTTTACCTGAAGTTGTGAATAATTACTCAAATATATTCATGTCAACTGTAAGTTAGTACAGAGTTGGAATAATATTTATTAAATTTTTTTTTTTTTTTTTGAGAGAGGGAGACACAGCATGAGCAGGGGAGGGTCAGAGAGAGAGGGAGACACAGAATCGGAAGCAGGCTCCAGGCTCTGAGCTGTCAGCACAGAGCCTGACGCGGGGCTTGAACCCATGAACCATGAGGTCATGACCTGAGCCGAAGCCGGACGCTTAACCGACTGAGCCACCCAGGCGCCCCTTAAATATCTTTATAAACAGTCTTTTAGAGTCTGATCAGTTCATAACTTCTGGAAGGTCTTAAAGAAAGTGTAGAGTTCCATAGAGAGGAAACCACCTTTATTTATTCTTTTAAAATGCTCTTCACAATATTTTTTAAGCTTATTTATTTTGAGAGAGAGAGAGACAGAGAGCATAGGGGAGGGGCAGAGAGAGTGGAGGGGACAGAGAGAGAATCCCAAGCAGGCTTCACACTGTCAGCCTGGAGCCCAATGCAGGCTCAAACTCACGATCCATGAGATTGTCACCTGTGCTGAAATCGAGAGTTGGAGGCTTAACTGATGGAGCCACCCAGGAGCCCCTCAGAGTATTTTTAATTGCTTCCCTCTAATGAGAAAAAATAAAATCAACAACATAACATTTGTTTTTATAAGGGATATCAGAATGGTAGAATTTCAGTCCTAATCAACTTATCCCCCAACTCAGGCACCACTTTTCTCCAGTACAAATTTGTAAAGGAAACAGGAGATAAATTCTGGATTAAAGTTTATTTTGAAATTTCAGATGCTAAAATCCTTTGATTATGTAACTCATGAGAATTTAAATCTTTTCAAAGAATGATATTTGCAACCTGATTAACTCTTTTTCTGAGAAATAATGTACTGAGTACTCCCTATGAATATTGTTCTGTTTGTCCCAATTTGATTTTAGTGGCCTGTAAGATTGTTGTTATCAGGTTTGGTCCATGGTAATGTTAGATTTGGCATACAGAATTTTTGTTGCTAAAGGTAATCCACCTTTTTAAGTGTCCAAAATTTACCTGTACAGTTTCCCTCCAGCATACTATGCAATTTCACATTAATAATTTTATTAGAATGGAGAAGTATGAGCCATACATGTTTGTTTTATTGGTATGTGGTTCCAGGGGCATTCGAGTGAAAATAGAGTTCCTAAAATAAAGTTGAATGGACCATCTGTTTTAAAGAGAGCATGCAAAAAGAATCAACTATTATTGCCATTGTTTCCATTGCGTATATTGTTGAGAACTTCATAAAAGCAAAGCCTTGCTATACCAGGAGTTATTGGGTTGAGGCAGCATTTGCTTTCTGATAATACTTCCTTGTCTGTGTCTACTGTTTACATTATAAATGCTTATGCAAGAATTCAGAGCCCTCATTCATTATATCCAGTGGTGTGCTGGATTGGCTTGTATAAACTTTAGAGAGCTGGTAATTAAATTTCTTAAAAATTTGCAAGCTAGTTGTGAGGCACAGCTATGATTAAGTATTATATAAATAGTACATAAATTGCATTATAAACAAAGTTCATATATTATTAAAAATTTTTTAATGTTTTTGAGAGAGAGAGAAAGAGAGAGAGAGAGGCAGAGCACAAACAGGGGAGGGGCAGAGAGAGAGAGAGGGAGACAGAATCCGAAGCAGGTTCCAGGCTACGAACTGTCAGCACAGAGTCTGATGTGGGGCTCGAACCCACAGAACTGCAAGATCATGACCTGAGCCACCCAGGCACCCAGAAGTTCACATATCATTAAAATTTATCATTTCTTAATTGTTTAGTACCTTTTTTTTTCTACATTCTTGGCGTGACTTTTCTACATTTTTGGTGTTATTTATATCTATTATTTCTGTGTGATGGAAATACTAAATAATGCATCACTGCTTGTCTGACTGTGTTTAGTGACTTTATTATGGTAGCTTGAAATTGGCCAGTGTGGGATTATTTAATACTATAAGTCAGTACTTCTGCCCCACCATCAAGAAAGCTAGTTGTTAAACATTTACCAGGGTATCCCTAGTAATATCACTGTATGGCATAGTTGTTTAAAAGATGGCATTAAGCAATCTTCCTCATAAGATGACCTGAACTCGCAACAATTCATAATCCCATTTTCCAGAAGTTGGGGGAGTGTAGTTGAGTGCAAAACTAGTCACTGTTTTCCCAAGGCAACAGCTAAGAGTTGCAAATTAACCCAAGATTGCTTGTCAAGGTCACAAGAGTTTGCCTTACAACTAAGCACTCCATTTTGAATAGAAATTTTAAACACCACTTCTTTTATTGTAGCAAGAAACATTTGTGCCCAAGGTTTCCTTGAATTTTGAAATATCAAGATAATCCTTTATTTCAATGAATCTTAGAAGATAAAAATGAGGAGGTAGATTGCTGAGAAGAAATAAATAACTGGTCTTGAAACATACCATAGGATTTCAAAATATGTCTCTCAGTATTTTCTTTCACACACGCTTTTTTCTTTTGGCTTGATCTAAAAAAAATGATGCCAAAAGGCTGTGTTGTTTGTCTTTCTTTGGCAGCAATCCTGTTTCGATCTAATGGCTGGAAGCCATGCACATGTTTGGATAGGTTGGGGTAAAATAGCTGAAACTTCGCATGCGTGCGAGAGAGAGAGAGAGAGAGAGAGAGAGAGAGAGAGAGAGAGAGAGAGGGGGGGGGGGGGGGGGGGGGGGGGGGGGGGGGGGGGGGGGGGGGGGGGGGGGGGGGGGGGGGGGGGAGAGAGAAGTCTTTCGGCTTTCTTCTGGATTCACCAAATGTAGTTCCTGGAAATTAATTCTGACAACTTTTTCTCCCCCTTCAACATTTTTAACAAAAATAAAGGTCAGAGTCTTCCATCTAATCATGAAAATAGAACCCGTTGCAGCAAATTCTCTCTTCTGCAAGTGTTGCATTCCCTGTAAATAAAACATTTAAATATAAACTCTTTGAGGTTTAATTTGAGATTTTTTTCTTTCTCAAAGAAAGTCTTTGTTAGACTGTGTATAAAATAATTTCTCCTAGAAGGAAGAAAACTTAAAAGGAAGTTAAATAGGAGTCTATGAATATGAAACCCTTAGCTCAAGGATGAATGTGAAGAAAGACCGCTCTCATTTCTGATGAGAAAAGAAAATTAAGTGACATGTAAGAAAAGTATTTCTCAGTTTAAGAAAACTGTTGAAATTTTGGAATAAGTTACATATTGAAATTATATAGGCTACTCCAGAGTTATAAACACAGGATAAATGTTTGTTGGTGTATGTGTGGTCTTGGCCTGATTGCTGTGGGATGAAACAGATAAATACTAAAATTCACTTCTCGGACTCAGAATCGAATTATAACTCATGAATTAGATTATCATCTCTTTAAAGGGCACATTTTGCTCGACTTCGTGGCACTGTGAAAAAATATAAAATTCAGCTTCATATATTTATATAAATAAAATAATACATTATACACACTCACATACTATGCTAGCAGAATGTTGCTAAACTCAATTTATTTCCTAAATCATTATATGGAAACTGTAAGTGTATTATATAACAAAATCTTATCATGAGTCTTGCTGAAATGATATCACTGTGTTGGGAAAACAAAAGTTTTTAGAAAAACTGCAAGTGTCAATATTTGGGAATTTGTATTTTATAAACTTATATGTTTTTATTTGCATCTTTTTATATTGTCAGTATTTTAATATATTGTTTCTATGTTCTTAGTTACTGATAAGCATCAATTCAAGCCAGAACAGATGTTATATAGATTTCGTTATGATGATGGAACATTTTATCCAAGAAATGAGATGCAGGATGTGATTTCAAAGGTAACAATCTTTCCCAGAACCTTTTATCAATGGTAAAGTTCAGGTTGTCATACTTCATCAGGATGAAATGCTGTTCAGAGACTGAAAAAAATTCTTACACCATACAAAATAGCATAGGTAAGCAAGCCTCTCAATTCTTCTTGCTGTTTAAAGTATTTTAGAGTTCAATTACTTTTTTTGTTCTCTTATGTAGTTCTAAATGGAAGTAATGAAATTGCATTGCTCAGAAGATTGTATCCATTGAAAAACTATGTCACATGTAATAAGTGGCTATTATGCTTGAATATAAATATATAAAATTTACATGACAGTTTTGTTTGCACACTTGACAAATTTTATATTGACATGTAATGAATGTGTAATATGAGGTATTGCTGCAGATTTATTTTCTACTTATATCTTGAAATTTTACATTTTAAGAAAAATAGTTTTAAAAACCCTTTGTATATGTATGTTATATGTATATGACAAACTCATAGCACATTTTATCCTGTTTTTATTATTTCAGTTATATTATTTTTCTGATGTAGTATAACAGTTGAATAACTTTTAAATTGGTAGAGTTTATATAGTGATTCCAGAGTGTTGATGGTGGGTTTGTTTCTTTCACAGTTTCATTGGTTTGTCCATTGAGTGATCTTCCTTGTGTTTGACATATCTTTATTTTATAATAGGGAGTGAGATTATATTGCCGACTCCATAGTCTGTTTACTCCAGTGATAAGGTGGGTCTGGTTCCTAAGTTCTGGACAACTTACGGGAAAGTATTTATGTTGCATATTAGGTAGATATCACTAAGTTGGAACCTCTTGGCTTATTCTGTTTTCTTTCCATAAGTGAAAAATTTACTTTTAAAGATTATTTTAAGTAATAATTTATCTTAAAATATACTTCAGTTTTCTGAGGCTCTAATTATGCAGTTTCTCCTACTCTTTTTATTCTGATTTCTAAAATTATTTGCCATTAATCCATGCTAAATTACAGATTTGATAATGAAATAATCCACAGTTAATATTTAGTAAGTAATAGTTGACTGGGAAAGGATTTGGAAATACTTTGATTATTGTATGTTGTTTTTTTTCATTAAATTGAATAATAGAAACTTGGATGTGTATTTTCACAATATTTCCTTCTAATAGTCCTTTATCCAAAGAAAATATTTTGTACTTGAAAATTAAGAATTACTTTGGAACTAATAAGTAAAATTTTGTAATTTTATTCTCAACCATGATTTTCTTTTTAAAGAGATATGCCTTTATTTCTGGAGTGAAATCATAATTAATTTTCAGTTTATCTCTTTGAAAAGAGAGCAAGAAAACTTTGAGTTTTTTGTTGTTACTAACAAAAATGTTCAGGAGTATTATTGTATTTTTGTAACCTATACACTTAAAGAACGGAGTGTAATGTTACACTAATTTCCAGTGGGCAGATATCATTTAGAGTTTATTAACTGAAACTTAACGTTCAGAACAAAATAAAATGGATTTTCTATTTCCAAAATGAATGAAGAGGCTTTCCAGTTCCTGGCTATAGAATCCAAATGTTTGCTGTGCCATGTTTCTATTTTTCATTGTGGGTTTCAGTTCCGAAGAAGCTCAGAGCTTAAGAAACAAACAAAGTTCAGAAGTTGCTGTTTACGTGTATTAGAATGCCCACTAATGTTTTATACAGAACGCGGTGCAGACCCTGGAGGAGGGAACAGAATCTCACTCATTACTTCCACTTTCACAAACAGGTTTTATAAAGTGAAAAGAAGTGAAAATGAACCCATATTTATGGATTCTCTGCTAGATTTCTAGCACAATCACCCTGCAAATATTTTGGATAACTTAGTACTAAAGATGGTTATTTCACTAGTACCACTTGGCTACTTAAATTTGTTTTCCCTGCTTAACTTATTAATGGTTACATTTTTCATGTTACTTGTGTATACGTGCATTGTGTATGTGAGAATATGTATTCTAAAAATAACTTTTAGCCATATTGGACTTCTTACAAGAAAGTTATATTCTGTATGAGCTGATACGAAGGAATTATTCTTTGGCTAGAAATGACAATTGTTTATGAGTTGTCACGAGAAAATTTATGGGAATAAAACATAAAACGGATGGAATGTATGATAGTCATGCTTTTAATATGTGTGAACTCAGCTTACAAAAAGAAAAATGATTTGGGTGAATTCACAGGCCCACATGTGTTTTGTAATAGACTGACTACTCTTTTCCTACTTGATTGATGCTTGTGGAAACCAAAATGAAATGGATATTGAGGTATCAGAAACAGAGGTTGATTTTAAAAGATTTTTTTAATGTTTATTTACTTTTTGAGACAGTGAGGGAGACAGAGCGAGCGAGCGAGAGAGAGAGAGAAAGAGAGAGAGAAGGAGAGGAAATATGTGCAGGGGAGGGACAGAGAGAGAGAGAGGAGAGGCCAAGGATCTGATGCAGAAGTCACAAACCATGAGATCATGACCTGAGCCTAAATTGTATGCTTAATCGCTGAGCCACCCAGGTGCCCCTAAAAGGATTTTTAAAAAAAAAAGAATCTGCTGTTGATTACTGTCTACCTTAGTGTATTTATTAATAAAATCTCAGAGATTTCAACCATATTTCAGGGACTTTTTTTAATGAATACAGATAATATAAGTATTCATTGTAAATTGCTGTCAGGGGCTAAAAACTGTGAAAAGAGCTAGTAATTATTTATCACTTCAAGTTGTTTGAGGTACAGATCTTTTGACATTTTGAGAAGACTGTCATTTTCTTTTTGATCCAGGCCTGCAAAATGAATGAATTACAGATTTCTGCCCTTGGGGTCCCATTCTGATCAGGAGTAGTACTTTGTTGGTATCTAACTTAACTTTGAATGATTTCTCAGATCTGAAAAGTCTAGTGAAAGGAGAGGCTGATGTGCAGTCAGCTGGATCCGTTGGTTCCCTGGGGACATGGTGTCACTTGTCCGTGCTCCCATCAGACAAGGTGAATGGCAGGGTTCTCAGCACGTTTACTTCAGGACAGGCTTGCTGTCTGCCACTGCAGCCCAGCCAGACGAATAATCCTCTGGTGCAAATCCAACCTTCCTGGGGAATTCAGGAGTAAAAGGGGTTTATTCTCCACATTTTGAGGATTTTTTTTTTGGTAGAGTCTATCTTGTTTTAAGAGAACAAGTTCTATTTTGTTATAGTTTTAGTAATGAGATATATTTCTAGATAAGTTATTACCAGATAATAGAGCAGTAATAATCTACTTGTATAAAAGAAAATGTCAAAGAAGAAATGTCTTGCTTTGGCATCAATATGGGTCTCTTATGAGTTGAGCCAATGAAGGAGTTCTCAAGTGTTATGTATACCTTGTAAATCTCTCTTATTTGCACCTAATTTGGACAATAGATTCAGCTTATATTGAATCTTCTGTTGCACACTGATATTAAATGAAATGTTTTCCTTTTCTTTTCCTCTTGCTTAATGTTTTTGGCCTCTGTTTCCTTTACAGAGATAAAGACTACCATTTAAGAACCTACAAATCTGTAGTCATGGCCAACAAACTGATAGACTGGTTAATTGCACAGGTAATTAGACAGACGTTACTGAGTTACTTTCACGGCTGTTTTAAACTTTGAGGTGGTTTAGGTACCTTTTTTTTATTGCCATGTTCAGTGAACTCCTAGTTCTGCATACAACTAGTATGAAGCAGAGCTAGGAGTTGAATCTAGGTAATCTGACTTCAGAGTCTTTAACATTAATTTTTATACTATATGGTTTTTCAAGAGGAAGATGTTCCTATTTTTAAAATATTAACTGAGATCTATCAAGAAAACTGAGTGTAATTTGAGTATCACTGAAATGTACCTCTTCACATACACTGAAATTTCATGCAAGTGTATATTCTATTTAGAAGTTAAGATTTTAGATGAAACCAAACAATTACCTTTAGATAAAAACTAATTCATATATCCAGTGGGCTTACTAGAGTCAGAATCTTTTATAACATTGTAGTCAATATATGTCATTGGAATTGGTTCTATACTTGGTATCAGAATTGGGGTTTCACATAGAAATTATAATCTCATAGAATTCACATGAACTTGTACTATATGTTGACTCTGTGAGAAAACTGAAGAAAGCTGTTTTGAAGCAAAATTTGGTGCTTAATCAATATTTAAAGTTCTGACTCAGTGGAAATCAATGAGCAACTTGTTTTCTCTTTTTTGCTTTTTTAAAAACACTTTTCAAGTGTGAGTATTAGAAGAATAGAATAAACTACTTAAAAGCTAGAACAAGTTCCAATTAAATTTTTTTTTCTTCAGGTTTTCTCAGGGGTCTGTTATAACAATGTCTTTAGAAAATGTATGTAGTAGAAATTGGGACAATGGACTGGGACGCTAGCAATTTAGCATTTGATGATGGTTCTGCTGATAAGTAGTAATGCAAAGTTGGACAAGTCACTTAATCTCTCTGCATTTTATTTTCTCAACTATTCTACTTACTGGAATCATTATCTAACAGAGAAACAGGCACAAGGACATTAGGAAAAACTTGCTAGGACTAACAACAGACACTTTAAAACAAATGAGTGGATAAAACATACAAAACATTCATGGTAGGTGAATGATAATAAGCATGAATGAAGGTATATATTATATATATGTATATATATACCTTATTATATATAAGATAATAAGCAAGGTTGAAAATAAACACAGAGTTCAGGCAACAGTAGAGGGCCAACCCAACTAGGAAGAAATAAGATGAGAGAGCACTTTGTAACCACAAAACCTACAACTGTAAGGTTCTACACTTACGTATTTATATATAGGAATCCATACTTATATGAATGAACTAGAAGTTATCTAGATAAAAACATATCAGAAGGTTGTATTGGGCTTTCTTTATTGCTTCAGCTATATGATCTGATTATTTTTTCTGCAAGATAGTGGAAGAGAAGCTTCCATGTACAGGCTAAAGCGAAACAATTTACCTTAGTGTCTTACAAGTCTTCCTACATTAGTAGGTTTCTTTAGGTGGCCTTAAAAAGCAAGGCCAGGAAGGTGAAAGCAGAGATCATGCATAATGATTTTTCATTAACTTTATTTAGTGTGTTTTCAATATATAGGTTATTTTCTTGCTGGGCAATTGGGATACAAGATTGAAAAAATAAAAGGGATCATTTGTGGTAGCAATAATTTTAGTTAACTTAGATATCTTCATATTTAAACACTATGGTTTTTCTAAAGAGATATTAAATCTTTGTTTTTCGCTTGTCAAAAAAGGTACATATATATGTAACAATTAGGTACATTATGAGCTTATGAAAGTAACGTATGCTGTAATAAATGAATGGCTTTGTCAATATCATGCTGGGAACATCAAATGAAGTAAAGACAGAACAACACCTTTAGTTGCCTACTAAGTTGTGTTATATTTTTATGTGGTTAACAGGGGGATTGCCGTACCAGAGAAGAGGCAATGATATTTGGTGTCGGACTCTGTGACAATGGATTTATGCACCATGGTAGGGATTTTTATTGTAGAAGGTTTCAGGTGTTTTTTACTGTTTTGTTTTTGTTAGGACCCTCAGAGTACCTCAGTGTTTGAGTTAAGTCACTACTAGATGAACCAGCAAAACTGTATGGGTCTTGCCATTTGTCCATGCTGGATCACCACATCTGCATTAAATTTCACCACTGGTGCCATTGCTATACTACTTGCTATTATCTACCAGTTGTCATGACTTCCCTTCTATTTTTCTAGATGGATTCCAGAAGAGCAAAAGATTGAACTTGAAATTTTGTTTTTTTAAAAATAGCTTTTTTAACAAAATGGAATAATTTTAGATCAGACTTGTAGTTCTTCTCAATGCCAGTATATTTAAAAATAATTAGATAAGAAACACCTGGGTGGCTTAGTTGGTTAAGCATCAGGCTTTGACTCAGGTCATGATCTCACAGTTCATGAGTTTAGGCCCCACGATGGGCTCTGTGCCGACAGCTGAGAGCCTGGAGCCTGCTTCGGATTCTGTGTCTCCCTCTCTGCCCCTCCCCTGCTCAAACTCTGTGTCTCCCTCTCTCTCAAAAATAAACATTAAAAAAAATTTTTTAGTGATCAAATTAAAACATATATGGTTGGATAATTATTGTTCTTTTTAGAAAAAAATGCTTTTATTTATTTATTTTAAATGTTTATTTGACACAGAGAGAACAAGTATGTGAGTGGGGAGAGAAGAGAGGAAAGAGAGACCCAAGCAGATTCCTCACTGTCAATGCATAACCCGACATGGGGCTCGATTCCACCAACTGTGAGATCATGACCTGAGCTGAAGTCAGGAGTCAGACACTTAACTAACTGAGCCACCCTGGCACCCCAAAAAATGCTTTTAAAATTATCTCAGAGAATAAAATTCTAAATTGCTAGGAAAAATCTGTTTCATTTACCTAGTAATTAAAGATTTTCCTTCCTGTTTGATGACTTCATTCCCCCTCAATTTATAAAAATAATAAGACTTAGTTTTCCCTCTCTATTCATACTGTCTTACAGATTCCACAGATCTAAACAATCCTTTTCCCTGCTTTTATATGCTTATAAACACACACTGGATAACAATTCTGCCTGTTTGTCAGTTACTTTCAGAAGGTTATCACCTTTTTTACGGAGAAGAAAGTATGGCAAATGTTTCAGTGATGTTGGGGGCATCTTTGGTTAGCATACATTCATTTAGGAATTCCGTTACATCCCACTATCTCTAGAGCACTGTATGAATCGTGAAAGAGTTTATCAGTCCATAAAGAACACACTGTTGAAAGGGAGAAATGGCATTATTATAAGGAATTAAAAATATGATATCAAACTGAAAACCTTCAAATATTCTCATTGTTTTTCTCTTCAAAGGATCAACAAGAAGTAATTTTATCCAAACATTTTTAAATATTGAATTGAAAAAATACTGAGTCAACTGCAAAAATTTTCCCTACGAAAGTCTATGGCAGTAAAGCACAACCAGTTTGGCTCCTGCCTGGCCTTACTGGTGTCTTTCTCACTCCTGTTAGACTGTTTGATGGAGGAAAATAGCAGTAGCAAAATGGCACATAGGTTTTGGGAAAGTGCTAAGATCTCATTTTCAAGACTTAACTTAATCTCAAGTATATTCTCATTTCTATTGTCAACTGTGATGTGTGTTACTTTTCAATTTGTGGTTGATAGTTTAATTCTTAACCCAAGTTGCCAGCCAATCTTCCATTCAAAGATCAATATATAACATCATCCAGTCAATAGCTATTATATGGAACTCCATAAAAATAATGAAATAAAATAGCTATCATTTAAAAAAAATGTTTCTATTATTCTGAGAGAGAACAGGGGAGGGGCAGAGAGAGAGGAGGAGGCAGGAACTGAGCTACCCAGGCGCCCCAAGAAAGCAGTCATTTTGTATTGCTTTCTATATGGCAATTTAGTCACACTTATTACCTCATTTTAGTTCTACATTATGAAGAAAGTTTTATTGCCCCCATTTTAGTGATGGGGAAACTACAGTTCAAAAAGTTTAAGTAACTTCTCCGAGGCTACTGGGTGGCTCAGTTGGTTTAGCACCAACTCTTGAATCGACTCAGGTCATGCTCTCACAGTTTGTAAGATCAAGCCTTGCATTGGGCTTTGCATGGAGCCTGCTTGGGATTCTCTCTCTCTTTCTCTATTTGTCTCTCCCCTGTTCTCTCTCTCTCTCTCAAAATAAATAAACATTTTTAAAAAAACAAAGAGTGGAAGCAACTCTCCCAGTGTTACACCCAGAATCAATCCCAGACCTGGAAGTCTGTTTCATAATAAAGACAAACTTTCTACAGTGCCATGGGACCATTATCGTCCCTTTAGCTTCCTGGTTCAGTGAACCCCGCTGTTCCAACAAGCACCCTTCAAGGTATTAAGGATAGATAAATAGAAATAGAGAAGATTTCTCTTGTAAAACATTTTGCAAGCTGTTGGGATCTCACTGAATATAAATTCTCTCTATCAAAACTTAGCCTTATCTAAAAAATTTTTAATGCTTATTTTTGAGAGAGAGAGAGACAGAGCACAAGTGGGGAGGGGCAGAGAGAGGGAGGAAGATAGAGAATCCTAAGCAGGCTCCACAGTCCCAGCTGTCTGCACAGAGTCCAGCTTAGGGCTTGGACTCCCAATAGGCACCCCTAGCCTTATTTTGAAAAAGGTTAACTAAACATAAACCTTATATCATCAGGGCATACCAGAAGTCTTAGGGATTTGGGGGGGAAATATTAACATTCAGATAAAAGGGAAACAAACTGACCTTTTTTGAAATAAGATTATTTGAGAAAAATGTTTTTAAACAGAAAAGAACTAAAAATTAGTGGAAACTAAAAATTACATTTCACCCAGAAGACACATTTCTGGTTTGAAGCGTTGGAACAAAAGTGACCACAGTGGGAATTGCTCACACACATAGAGTAACATTTACCCATTTGAATTTTCCCATAATTGTTCAGGATTATTAAAAACATACTCCAGATGTTCACTACAAATTCAAAACACTGTAGGTTTCAGTGTTTTGGATTGCATACATATCTTGATTCAATATAATCTTTTATTTAAATTTGGATTTTAATCTGGAAAGTGACAGATGGGTAAGTACAAAAAAGTCAACATTGAAAAATACTTAAAAATTCAATATCCTTAGTTAGTAGTAACTTAAAGGAAACATCCGCTTGAAGCTGTAGAAATGACTAGAACAATATCATAGAGATCTTTGTGAATATAACTTGTTCACTGAATGTCTATAAGTATGGAAAATGAGTTTGAATTTTGGATTAATTGTAACAATTTGAATTTCTGTTTCTTGTAGTCCTTGAGAAAAGTGAATTCAAAGATGAACCCCTACTTTTTCGTTTTTTTGCGGATGAGGAAATGGAAGGATCAAATATGAAGCACCGTCTTATGAAACACGATTTAAAAGTAGTGGAAAATGTTATAGCCAAATCATTATTGGTAAGTTAACATGCTATGTAAGTTTTCTTCTCTTATTCTGTTTGATTTGTACCTATTTTCGTAGTTGCTCTGGGAATAATGTTAATATTTTGCATTTCAGATTAAATCTAATGAAGGCAGCTACGGTTTTGGGTTAGAAGACAAAAATAAAGTTCCAATAATAAAGTTGGTAGAAAAAGGGTCTAATGCCGAGGTAATGTAAATTAGCATTTTTATTTGAATTTGTTGGCCATGTCGTACAAATATAGATGTTCCAAACAAGCTGAAATCAGCTTTTAAGTATCTTTATTGAAAATAGTGTTACTGAATGATCTTATTCTGAGGTTCTACCAGTTGTTCTTGGGTTTATGACAGAGTCCATGCACTCAATGATAGCTGAGTGGAGAGACTGTAAAGATCTACGACCATGAACTTCTTGACCTCCTAGGAGGTCACAGCTTTCATTCTATGACCCTGGGGCTTCCCCTGTTCATCCTTCTAGTCTGGAACACTGTGGAGACTACATCCAGTGGGGGCTATATTGTGTATGTTAGGTAACTCTTCCACTAAATCAAGGGCTAGGTCTTTTCTTTCTTATTACTTTTGACTCATATAAATACAACTTAAATCAGTAAAGCACATGCTTCGACTTACTTTTTCATTAGGTTAATGGTAAATAATGTTCTCTCACCTCGCCGGCCTTTTAAACAGAGGAATCTCCCGATCATTTCTTCACTCATTCAGAATGATTTATTTAGTACCTATTATATGCAAGGGAGTGTTCTAGTCTCTGGGAATACAGCAGTGAACAAAAGAGACAAAATTTCCTGTCCTCATGGAATCTACTGGGAGTGTTAGATCCCAAATATATCAGATTTAAAGTATTCTCACCTTGCTGCCTGGCTTATACAATGCCTTAATCCTCAAGCAAATGTCTAAATATATAAATTTTAAATAAAGACTGTGAGAATGAATGAATATATTTAAAGTTAGTAGTAAACTGCCATCCGTCCTCCTATTTGGTAATGCCCAAGGTCTCGGTCTTTTACCAAAACAGACTCATGCAGGACAATGTTTTATGTAAAGCACACTAATTTCAAACAAAGTAACTCTGGCCAACTCATACTTAGTGGGCTAGGCCAACAAATGACTATTTAGTAATTTTCTCTGAGAATGAAATGTTTCTCCCAGACATTTTCTGAGGGTGTTTCTTAGGGCACAGGTTCATCTGTCTATGCTATTAATTAAATGTCCTTTGCCGGATTTCATCTATTTAGCTGGTAATCAAAGCAGGATGTAGTTTATAGACAGTAGGACTGGTCAAGAATTATAGCCTGGTTGGTCTGGAGAAATAATGTCATCCTTTCAGCCCCAGGAAATCTGTGCTTTTTTTGAAGTTCTTTTCCTTGAGTTCCAGGCCATTCCTCTTTCCTGCCTGGAGATACTTATGCTGTAGCATGCTAGTGATGCGTATTTGGTTGTCACTGTAGAGATTGAACTTATCTGAGTTAATTGGATATAAATAGAAAACACAGTAAAAAAAAAATCCTAGGGTTTGAGTGTAGTTTAAAGTATGAAATAAGAAAAAGCACTATAAGATACAATGGAAAGAGGGCCTCAGGAGGAGTAGAATGTTAAGTCATAGAAGAAGGGGGTGGATCTCAGTACAAATGGATGATCAAATTTTAAAGTAGGTCAAAGAGAATGATAACTGTGTTGTCTCCCCCACAGCTCTGTTGTGTGAAATTGTATAAAAATGTTGCAGATGTGTTAAAATGTCAAAAATCTGTAAGTTCTGGGTCTTTTCAGCTTCTGATTCTGTGAAAAAAAATAGATTCCTTATTAAAATATAATTTGACTTTTTTTTGCTATTTCTCAGATGGCTGGCATGGAAGTTGGGAAAAAGATTTTTGCTATTAATGGTGACCTAGTTTTTATGAGACCTTTCAATGAAGTGGATTGCTTCCTGAAATCATGCTTAAACAGCAGAAAGCCTCTAAGAGTTCTTGTGAGCACAAAGCCAAGGGAGTAAGTTGTATGATTAATGTGGGATTCTTTAAAATTATACAGAGATGAGTAAAATAGAAAAGCTAACTAGGTACATGTCAAGAATTAAGTATCTTATTGCTTGGAACATTTAAACCTCACCAACATCACGGATACCAGTCTTTAAATGATGGGGAAAACTGCTTTGCTTATAATGCTAATGCTTGCTACTCAAATCAGGTAGTTTCAGCAGAAATAATTCTTTCTTTTTGTGGCCCAAATTTTCCTAGTCTGGGTTGGGTTGAGTTTGATTATA
Organism: Suricata suricatta; assembly: GCF_006229205.1. NCBI lineage: Eukaryota > Metazoa > Chordata > Mammalia > Carnivora > Herpestidae > Suricata > Suricata suricatta. The sequence goes on from NC_043714.1 coordinate 17,432,153, forward strand.
AGTGAAGAAAACTAGTAGAACACTTGATAATAAAGAACTGCATTCCCCATGTTCAGCTCTGAGAATTTCAGGTCTATTAGTTGGTTCGATACCATTTACAATTAAATGTTTATAAGAAATGGAATCATCGCTGGTGAAATACACTTGTATGCGTGCTTGTAGTTAGTACTATGTCCATTCTTAAAAAAATAGTCTATCCATCTACCTATGATTAGAAAAATTCATGTTGATGATAGCAAATTGAGAGTATAGATTTTTCTGAATGAAGACATGTTTATTATAATCATATCACTCATAAATAATCATTGTTATTTTTTGAAATTCAGATAGTTGATTTTTCTAATATTAATGCAGATTTATACAATCTTATGTTTATAAAATGGGATTGTGCTTTATAATCTGTTTTTTTTTAATTAATAAAATATGGATATTTTATTAATAATAAATTATGGATATTTCTTGGAAGATATTGGATTTTCTGTAAATCACTTCTGGTCTAGTGTTCCCATGTCACATTTCCATCATTTGTTTAACCAAATAATTAATCAGTATAATCCATATCAAGCTCTTAGCATAATGTCTATTTAAAGTACTATAATTATATCAAAGTTACTGTTTCAAATTTCATTTTATCATTTATTAATAGTGTTAAACAACTTCATTAATTTTCAGGTAAATTAAGGTTACCACTTTAAAAGCAAAAGGTTTATTTTAAGTGCTTATGAAAATATTATTAATATATATATTATAGTATTCTTCCCTGCCTTAATATATGTATATATATATTCAGCAATAGCTGGGTCCACTCTTTATCTTAGGGGTTGAAATGTGATGCAGTGAGCTAGATTTTTGTAGCATTAACTCAGCCAGGTTGCTGCTAAAACTTACCCAGGAAAGAGTGAGATGACTCATTAAAATTATTAATTCAGGAAGACTTTGGGCTGGAGGGCAGAGAATAACCGTAATGATGTCTTCTCCCTAAACCTAATTTTGATCTATTACTCCCTCTTTATCCAACCCAGTTTAGGGTAAGACTCACCTCGTTCCTACCTCTGGACACTCTGAGGACACTTAAAAGGAAAAGGATAGACTAGAAAGGCATTAGAGTGTAATAGTTCAAGGCAATCATTAGTAAACATAAAGGTCCTCCTATGGCCCCACTGCCCCCTGATTTAATCCTGCAACTAGTGAGTCACTGATCCTGGACATTTCAACAGTCAGATCACTTCTGAAGTCCTTAACTTTAAGACTAAGTCGATACGGACAAATCCTCAGTTCCAGTACTAACTGTTAGATGAGCACCATTGGAACCTGGGGCCTCTGACTTCTTCCTTCAGTGTTTGTCACACAGTATCTGGAACCCAGTATTTCTGGTCCAGGTTCAAGCTTCTCTTCCACCACTTGCTTGCTTATTGTGTTGTTTCAACACCCTCATCCATTAAAAAATGGAGATGATAAGAATGCCTATATCCTGAAGATTCTAAGAATATTAGATAAATTTAGGTTAATAAAGAACTTAGTTATTCAGCACTAGTGTGTACTCCAGTGATGTTATCTGTGATGCTTACCTATTCCCTCATTTTATGTTTTTCCTGCTTATTACATCATTTTATATTTTATTTCAAGACTATGTTAAGGATACTCATTTTTTATCTTTTACTTTTATTTTGCTTGAAATCTATAGCTTTTCCTTTATGTCTTTATGCTAATAGGATTCTTATAAGTCATTCTCATATTTTCTTACCATAGCTACTTATACTTGATGTAGTGTCCTGGCTGGGGGTGGAAAAGGCAAAAATATGAGAGGTAAATACAAATGAAGTCTTCCTTTGAATCTGGCTGTATTTTCCACCTGGTAGCATCAAAGAGTTTTTCAAAAAGCTTTGTAGCAGATTATTTAGTGCACTTACTTCCTCCAAAAAATAGAGCATTCCTTTTGTATGAATTTAATTCTTCCTTTAATAGACAATATAGTGGTCACAGCAGGGAAACATATTTTCCGAAGATCATTTTATGAAGAGAGTCCTAGAAAAGACCAAAATGCATCTCATGGTGTTTTGTTCAAAAGTTTTAAAGAAATATATAATAATCTTGAAGATTATAGTCAACCTTCCGTAGCAATATTAGAAGGATAGAAGACCTTACTGAGAAAGAACTAAGAGACTGTTATGAATGCCTCACAATCCAAAAGCAGCAATAACTCACCATGGCATGAAAGCTCTAAGTCATTTCAGCAAAAGTGAAATCTCATTCATAATATATAAAAGCATGAGCTACTTCTATTTTTTTGTTTCATGCTCAGAAAATGTATTTATTCCCTTTTCTTTTCCTTAGATATCTTCCATTTTCATGTGTCTGTTTTTTTCTTGAAAGATCCTAGTAACAAGGTGCCAATGGAAGCACATAGAGCCTTAAACACCAAAAAGTATATATTTAAGGATAAAGGATAAATTAGTTCTTTGACCTCTATTCCAGCAATCTGCAGATCACGTCTTAGTATATAAACTAGTTCATAACAATACTTTCAAGTTTTCCTAGAATAGTTCACATTTCTATCACTGGATGCTGGTGTGCTTGCCTAGGTTATATTTCAGATAGCAATAACCAGGCTCTGCTGTCAGGCATAAATGCTGTGTGTGGCTTTCTCGAGTGTTCTAGGCACAGCATAGCTCAAACTGCTCTAGATGCCATTTTATAAGCTCTAAGTAAGTGCCACTGTACCTAACTTCAGACTCTAACGTGCCCTTGAAGTGCTGCCAACATTTTTTCATGATTAATTCATCATCTTTCAGAAAACACTTTTTTTTCTTGGGCATCAAGGGCTATCCATCAAAATTTATTGCACTGTATTCATTTGTCTTTGCTCTGGACTTCAATTTACGATACTCATTTTTCTTGTTATGATGTTCCGCCTTGTCTCATGTTCTCTGCTTCTCATTGTTGCTCTCTGATCTCTGGCTTCCTTCTGTGGAGTAGCTCACTTCTTAGTTCCAAACTGGATGTCCCTCACTGGTTTTTCCTAACAGTTTACTCCGCTTCTCCTTTCCTTCATCTTTTTTTCCATGGGGATTCGTTGAAAATACTTTTTTTCTTATTCAGGTTTTCCTTTTGATGTACTACTCTTTCAAAATTTCACTGAGTAAATGCTAAAGTTAATCACATTCTAAATTATTTTATTGTACTGTTTGACACATGTGTTCTTTATAACTAGCTTTTTTTTGTTATTCTTTGATGAAGTTCCCGATGGGCAGAAATGTATTAATTCTGTGTTTCTTTTATTACTTTTAACAAAGAAATGTCACAGTGCACTGTCTTCTTTGTAACAGTAAACAAAGGAGAGAAGCTTCTGTTTTATTGAATTGCCTACTAGTTCATAGCACGATGCAGGCAGTTTCCCAAAGATTTCTCTCCTAATCTCCACTGACACCCTGCAAAGTAAGTTTTAGCATCATCTTTCTATGAAAACTCAGGCTCAGAGAAGGTAAGGAGTTCATGCAAGTTATTCAACTATCAGGAGACTTAAATGAGGATTCAGAGCTAGTTTTATCTGACCCCAGAGCCTGTTCATTATTCACCATATACCACGCTGATGACTGTGCTCAACTGAGAAAGTCGGTCGTGCTTGGCTGCTGTGTGCCTTTGTGAGAGCATGCACCCTGTTTGTCTCCTGGTTTCTAGCCTAGTCGGTGTCATTCACACAGAACACCTTCAATACATATTTATGGAAAGAATGAATGAACATGTGGATAGTATTGTTTTAACCAGTTGTGTGGCATGATGAGTCATCTCACCTTGCTTTCTGATTGATTTTAGGACAGTAAAAATCCCAGATTCAGCTGAGGGACTTGGATTCCAGATCCGAGGATATGGCCCATCAGTTGTACATGCAGTAGGAAGAGGTGAGAAATCCATCCTACATGGAAACAGCTTTTTAGCATGTTTGGATATTGCTTGCTAAACAAAAATCTATTCAAAATATGCATGCTCATGGTGCTATGAATTTTCTCAATCCTGATTTTACTTGATGAGCTCAATGGTAGTATGTTCCTAAAACAATATATATATAGTTTTAAAATCTCTTAAATTGGGGCACCTGTGCAATGCCTGGATGGCTCAGTCGGTTCTGTGTCTGACTCTTGGTTTTGGCTTAGGTCATGATCTCACTGTTCATGGGTTTGAGCCCCATGCCGGGCTCTATGTTGGCAGTGTGGCTGCTCAAGATTCTCTCTCCTTCCCTCTCGGCCCCTCCCCACTTACTTTCTCTCCCTTTCTCTCAAAATTGGGGTGCCTGGGTGGTTCAGGCACTTAAGCATCCAACCATTGGTTTCGGCTCAGGTCTCACGGTCTGTGGGATCAAGCCCCACATCAGTCATAGCACTGAGCATGGAGCCTGCTTGTATTCTCTCCCTCTTTCTCTGCTCCTCTCCTACTTGCTCTCTCTCTCTCTCTTCCTCTCTCAAAATAAATAAATACACTTAAACTATTGAAAATTATCAGACATATTTATCATTGTTAAAAACTAGTAAGAGAGTGATGCCCCCCAATCTTGCTTTTCTACATGTTTCAGTTTAGTAAAAGGTATAATAATTGTAAGGTTTTTTATTTGTATTTTTATCTGGTGGCAAATAACTATATTTTTGACCATAATTCAAAGATGTGAGTGTTCAGGGTTAAGAATGATCTGTGTGCTTTAAAGCCTGTTACTATATGATTACGTCCAAGTATTTCTACAAATGAAGCATTTCATAAACCATAAAATTCATATAATAACTTATATTTGTGTTTTCTTGTCTTTTTGTTTGATAGGCAAATAAACCATTGATATCTCTTGTTATCATATGTATTTCAAATTTTATACTAACACAAGTAATGATTTAAGGGAACAACTATTAGATCCTACGTAGTATATAGCTTGCTGCTCTAGCAAGAAATCTCATTATAAGCCTAAGAGGCCATGTATTTATCTTACCAAGAGACATACATGCTTCCCATTACTAAGAAATACAAAATTTAGGGACGCCTGGGTGGCTCAGTTGATTAAGCATCTGACTTGATTTTGAGTCAGGTCATGATCTCATGGTTTGGTGAGTTTGAGCCCCGCTTGGAGCTCCGTGCTGACAGTGCAGAGCCTGCTTGGGATTTTCTGTCTTCCCTTCTCTCTGCCCTTGCCCAACTCACCCTATCTTGGTCTCTCACAAAATAAGTAAATAAACTTAAAAAAAAAAAAGAAATATAAAATGTAAAGCATCTTAACCCAAACATCAAACTGGAAAATTTTGAGAAGCATTGCTATCAGAATCCAAATTATCAAGAACAAACTAGCTAGATCTTTATTAGATTATAAAATTGCTTTCATTAGTGTATATATATGGCAAAAATGAATCTTATTTCAAAAACTTCTCTTTTCACTAGATTTTTAAACTATATTGACTAATAGACATCTGAACTCTTTCTAACAACTCATGAATATTATAAAACTGAAATATGGGATACATTTCATACTGAAAGGGGATAGTTGAAACATCAAATATCTTCTTCATTTTCACTAAGCCAAAAAAGAGTAAATCACATTATTGGTACTATAAAATAGCTGGAAACCTGTGTGAATCAAGTTGTTCCTCTGCCCTTATCACAGTGTCATTTGAAGAGCAGAGTTCTGTCTTTGGAGTGTAGTTGTAGGGTCAGCCCACATCTAGTTCCTATGCTTTTTGCTTCTGAAGAGTAGAAGTCAGAAAAGCTCATGCACTTTTCCTTTCAGATGTATATTAAATGAAAAAATATTATTCAAGGGTTTCCTTTTGCACTGTAATTTTTCTGTAAGACAGAAAAACTTTTTTCCCCTTTGTTCTTCTTCAGCCCCCTCCCATGACCACATACTACAATATACCAATAACTAAAGTTTTACCTTTGGAATCTAAAATTACAATATGGCAATTTGTTACTCCAGTCTCTTATCACCCGGATAGTTTCAGCTTTTTTTTTTTTTTTCATTCCTTTCGGACCTCCAGTCTTTGGACCTTCCTCTTCTTCTGGTAAGCGATATCCCTTCCTTAGCCAGCCTTATTCCCCTGGTAGGTCATCACATTCTTACCAGCATCACCAGGGTTCTCTTGTCATTATCCTTCAGATGCACCCTTGTCACCTCTTTTTAGCCTTGGATCAACATAGCCATCTTTTTTGCTGCTTCTTCTGGGTAATTGCGAAAAAACTATCATGGATGTGGTATTGGTGTCATCCCAGTTCACCATCCTGCCTTTTACTGGGCTTGTCTTACTACTCAGCAATCTTTTCATTTCTCAAATCACCTCCCTTTCTTTCTCCTCATAATTGCCTCCTGTCTCCCAAGATAAACTTCCTTTTTCACCTCACGGACAAATTCAGGATACTAGGCATGAAGCCCTCAGAGCTCTATACCCTTTTCAATCCACCCACACCTTTTGTTGGCTCTATCACCAACACCAGCTTTCTCCCACCATAGAGGAAGAGATCTTTTTTTCCTTTTTGTAGTTCAGGGTGAATCTTTCTACATGTGTTCTATATCACATCCCTTCAGATACCTATTCTGAAATGTTTTGCTGTCAGAGATCCCCATTCTAGAATTTCAACCTTTTCTCTTCATTGGATTATTATAGTACAGGTGGTGAACATGCTCAATTCTTTCCCATTAAAATAAACAAGGAAACAAAATTATCTTAACCTAGAACAACAAACATAAAATCTTTCCTTCTTCCTTGTTTTTCCATCTGGATCCTTGCTACTCAAAATGTGATCTGCAGACATGGCACTGGCATCACCTGGGATCTGGTTAGAAATGCAGAATCTGGGACACCTGGGGGCTCAGTTGGTTACGTGTCTGACTGTTGATTTCAGCTCACGTCATGGTCTCAACGTTTCCTGAGTTCAAACCCTCTTTGTCCCATCCTCCCCTCCTTCTCTCTGTCAAAACAAATAAGAAACTTTAAAAAAGAAAAAGATAAATGCAGAGTCTTAGGACCCACCCAGAACATACTGAGTCAGAATCTGCATTTTAACGATATCCTCAAATGATTTGTATGCACTCCCAAAGTTGATAAGCTCAGCCTTAGAATAATGCTCTAATAATTTCTATTTTGTCATGACCAAATTTCCTGAAATGCTGGTCTCTATTTTCAGCTGTGCTTCTTTACTTCCTATTTTAGGTTTAGCCCATTGCTATAGACATTTCTCCTCATCTTCCACCCATGTCCCCAAAGTCTGTCTTACAGAGTTATCATGGGCTTGAATGGAAAGTACAGTAGACACTGATAACCTTTGTATTAATTGAGCTTTTCTGTGGCATTTGTTTAAAACTGACTACTCCTGTTTGCTGAAAATTATTGTCTCTTGATTTCTGAGTTGACACTTCTCAGATTTTTCTCCTCTGCCAGCTTCCTTCATCTGTCAACGCCTTAACTGTTGGCTTCCTCCTTTCTTCTCTGCCTTCTTGTTCTCTGTTAGATGTCTTATTGATCCTCTTGCTGGAGATTTTTAAATCTCTATCTTCAACTTAGATCTCTTTTCTGAGTTCCATAGTCTATATTTATTTGTTTGTTTGTATATGTTTTAATGTTTATTTATTTTTAAGAGAGAGACAGAGCACAAGTGGGAGAGGAGAAGAGAGTGGGGAAGACAGAATCAGAAGCAGGCTCTGGTCTGTGAGCTGTCAGCACAGAGCCTGACATCTGGCTCAAACTCAGAAGTGGTGAGATCATAACCTGAGCGGAAGTGAGATGCTTAAATGACCAAGCCACCCAGGCACCCCTAGATTTAATTAGTGATTAAAATTCTCCACCTTAATGCCATTTGGGCACCTTAAAACTCTGTATTATGTCCAGTAATAATACTGAACTTGTCTTGCCTTCTGTATTCTCTTTATTTAAAGGACTCTGTTTACTCAGCACTGAGTCCAAAAGCAGAGGAGCGATCCTGGGGACTGAGCCTCTTCATAAGCTCCATCATAAGACAGCAAATACGTGATCTCATTCTCCCTTTTTGTAACAAATGCTACTTTAGTTCTAGCCTGGAAAAGTGCAGTAGATGCTTGTTGTGATTTTGATTTTTGACTTAAAATCCAATGATTTGTCCTTGGTTTTGGGGATCATGTCACTTCTCTGCTTAAAATTCTTAAATGCTTTTCCTCATGCATATATAGTAAGGTAGAGGCTCTTAGGTCCTCACATAAAGTATGCAAGCACTTTGCAACCTGGCTCAGCGTGGCTCTCCAGGGTCTTTACCCACATTCCCATTTTAAGCTCACACTAAACTGCTCACATGCTCCCAAATGTCCAGGTTATTTCTTGACTCCATGTCTTTTTTTTTTATGCTATTTTTCAATGGGGAATGTCTCTTTTCCCTGCAAGACTTACTTTAATCCAGAAAAAACACTTAATGTTTTGGGGAGTGAATTTTAGTGAGAAAAAGGTATACACTATCTTCATGAATATACTTATGTTCTCTAAAATGTTAAATAATTATGGGGAGCCTGGGTGGCTCATTCAGTTAAACAACTGACGTCAGCTCAGGTTATGATCCTGGAGTTCGTGGGTTTGAGCCCTGTGTTGGGCTCTGTGCTGACAGCTCAGAGCTTGGAGCCTGCTTGGGATTCAGTGTCTCCCTCTCTCTCTGCCCTATCCCTGTTTGCTCTCTCTCTCTCTCTGTCTCTCAAAAATGAATAAACAGGGGCAGCTGGGTGGCTCATTCGGTTAAGCAACTGACTTCGGCTCAGGTCACGATCTCACGGTTCGTGGGTTTGAGCCCCACGTCAGGCTCTGTGCTGACAGCTCAGAGCCTGGAGCCTGCTTCAGATTCTGTGCCTTCCTCTCTGCCTCTCCCTTGTTTGCACTCTGTCTCTCTCTGTCTCAAAAATAAATAAACATTAAAAAAAATGAATAAGCATTAAAAAGTTTTTAATGTTTAATAACTCCTCATGGGGGAAATTTCTTACAAAGAGAGGCTCTTCTAACATAAGTTTTATAATCATTTGTATTAATTATATTCATTGTATTTATTAATGGTGCTATATAAATGTTGACTGGCTCAGAACATCACATAATAATAATTGAAAGCTTCTGAAAAGTTTAACTCACTGAAACAATATGCCACTTCTATATTGAAATATATATCTATGCAAATAAATGATGGACAGTTGATGTTATCTGATTAATTTTATTCTCCACAAATTCTGTGGTTCCTTGACCCTTTGTAGATATCCTGAATGCTTATTTTACATAGAAAAGCCAGTCAATTGTAGTTGCTAATTGACTTGGTATTTTTAAGAATTTCTTTTAACTACTTGCCTTTTTCAAAATGAAAGTGAATATAGAATTGATGAATAATTATATTTTACACTTGAAACTAAAATAGTGCTGTATGTTAAGTATACTTGAGTTTAAAAAATAAAAAGAATAAGACTGAAATTTATAAAGTATTACCTTGTAATAAATGTTACTAAGAAAAATAAATGAAAGTGAATACTATTTTAATATTTAGAGATTTTTATAGAGTAAAGAAAGGTGGGTAGGGCATACATTAATGGCTTTCTCATTTTGCCTTTATATTTGTATATGTAGAAAATTAAGACTGATGAAACATTTGGAAGGGAAAATAAGTGATTAGCATTGTAAAGTCACTTTAAAATAGCCCATCAGAAGTGCCCAGGTGGCTCAGTTGATTAAGCCTCCGGTTCTTGATTTCTGCTCTGGCCATGACGTCTCAGTTTCATGAGTTCTAGTGCCCCGTAGGGCTCTGTGTTAGTGGAGCAGTCAGAGCCTGCTTGAAATTCTCTCTCTCTCCCTCTTTCTCTGCCCCTCCACCCCCGCCCATGCTGGGCTGATATAGCCTCTCAAATAAATAAACTGCCTCTCAAATAAATAAATTAAAAAAAAAATGAAAAAGTAACTAACATATCCCTTCAAACTAATTGTCAGGAAATGGGAGAATGTTCCATTAATCATGGTTTGAATGGCTGGTTTAGAAGTAGACAAATTTTGAGAAGGCATTATATCAGAACCAGATTTATCAAGAACATACTAGTTATTCTCTATTATATTTTAAAATGGCTTTCCATACCGTATGTGTGATAAAAATGAATCGCATTTCTAAAATTAGGTTTTGGCCATTTTCTTATTGGTATTTGAAGGGACTGTGGCTGCAGCAGCTGGTCTTCACCCTGGACAGTGTATTATCAAAGTAAATGGGATCAATGTCAGCAAGGAGACACATGCCAGTGTTATTGCACACGTCACAGCCTGCCGGAAGTACAGGAGACCAGTGAAGGTAAGCTGCCCTTTGGTTTATCTGGGTCTCACTGCAAACTTGCAGAGAAAGCCCAGGGGACACAACAGGATGGTGCCAGAGATGTTTGTGGTTTTTACTTCTAGGTTCACATTTAATCACAGCACTGTAAATCTCATGATGATTGTTTTATCCACATAATTAATCATAATCAATTATGCTTAAATGATTGCATTTTATTGTTACAGTATTATCACCTGTTTAAAATGTGCTCTGGGGGGGCGCCTGGGTGGCTCAGTTGGTTAAGTGTCCAACTTCGGCTCAGGTCATAATCTCATGGTCAGTGAGTTTGAGCCCCATGTCGGGCTCTGTGCGATGGCTCAGAGCCTGGAGCCTGTTTCGGATTCTGTGTCTCCCTCTCTCTCTGCTCCTCCCCTGCTCATGCTCTGTGTCTCTCTGTCTTTCAAAAATGAATAAATGCTAAAAAAAAAAAATGTTAAAATGTGCTCTGGTGTATTTTCATTTGCATTATTATATGAGTTTTCAGATAGTTACCTGTTTATCACATTGAAATCCAAAAGTCTGAATTGTTTTCTTGACCTTTGCAAATACTCTAGAATATGTAATGGTCATTGTGTGTCTGTGTGGGTTTTTATAGGGTCTGTGATTGCATTTTAGATATATTCATTTAAGTAACTGGATTTAGCTCTTTAAAAAACTACCAAAATGTACTTGTCATTGCTTAAAATTCTAACCACAATCTGCTGATTAAATTTCAAGTGCCGTAGAAAAATAAAATTAGAATCCCAGTTTATAAGCAAAGCTTATCCCATGAGGTACAAATAAATATTGGGTTATAAGAGAAAATTCTCTCAAATTAATTAACTAAATACAAAAGCAACTTTAGAGGAGAGGCTTTGTATTTTTTCTGCCATATGCAGTCAAGTACTCTTCCAGATTTGAGAATATGACTTTATGTCCAAACCAGAAAGAGGAAAGGTTATTTTCTCATAGGCCAGGACTGACATCCTATAAATTACTGAGCCTACAAGAAATTGAGCTCATCAGTTTTGCTTATTAATAAGGTCAAACTAGCATAGCAAATTGGAATTCACACATAGACTCATAGGTTATTCTGGTTGGCAATAGTTTAATAAATATTTATTGAACTATATCATTGAATGAATTTTTTTTTTAAAAAGACACTTCTGAAATTATCAAACCTTTCCCCATAAATCAGAATTTTAACAACTAACCATGTTGATTTGTGTTTCATTTCCCTTCATTTTCCTTGACTTCCTTCTTAGAGAGAGGTTGATTAGTAACATGATTAAGAAAAGAAATAAACAGAAATATTCACTCCGTGAGTAATCACATATCTGTTGCCACGAAACAGACTGTCCCAAAACTTACTGACTTAAAACAACAGTGATTATTTCTCTTGATTCTGCGGATTGACTGAGTGTTGGCTCCTTATGAAGGCACTGATATAGCCAAGTTCTGCTTGGAACAGCTGGGCTCGTCACCTCCCCTCCTTCATGGCCTTCCACTCCAGAGCCCTTCCGCATGGCCCACTTTTCCAGTCTAGCAGATGGCCCTTCCTGCATGGTGTCTGGATTTCAGGAGGGGATATTATAAGCGATCAACTCTATTCACGTCATGCTTGGAAAAAATCAGATCCCATGACCAAGCCTCAGGTCAGTGTGGGAAGGAGCTACACGGAGGCATGGATACCAGAGTGTGTGGTTCCTTAGGGGCCACAACACGCTACCAAGGTGTATTCTAGTGATCAAATATTAACTAACACTTTAATGATGTATAGCAATACAGTAAATAAACACAATTGTGAAGTTGACATGCAAAAAATGGATAATATAAATTATATCACACTTTAGTAGTGCAATTCAATTTATCATCTTACCTAAGAAAGGTATAAACTTCCAAGTAATGCAAACATGAAAGCATCTAGTCAGTAACCATTTCCTCTCTCTCATTTATCTAGATAAGATTGCAACTGCTATTTTAATTAAAAATAGGATGATTAATGAAATGGAAGGATTAAAAATAGTTACATCACTTGAGAACCCAATGAAGTGAAATATGTTCTTCCAATTTTATTGCTGGTTTGATTCAAAAAAAGCATCGCTGTATTAAAATATATGTGTTAGAAGAACATTTAAATGGTTTGTATATGGATAGATTATTGATTCTTCAGAAAACTGTCCATCTAACATTTACTTATTTAGAAATAGAATTTAAAACGTATTTTAAGATATACTTGAGGGATTTAAGTTAGACACTTGGGAGATACATCTTATTTACAAACATCTTTGGAAGGGGCGCTTGGTTGGCTCAGTCAGCTGAGCATCCAGCTCTTGATTTTGGCTCGGGTCATGGTCTCACACTTCTTGGGTTTAGTCCTTGAGTCAGCCTGCACACTGACAGCATGGAGCCTGCCTGGGATTCTTTCTCTCTCTTTCTCTCTCTCTCGCTCGCTCGCTCTCTCTCTCTCTCTCTCTCTCTCTCTCTCTCCCTCCCTCCCTCTCCCCCCGCCCCCACACACTTGCTTGCATGCTCTGTCTCTCAAAATAAATGAATAAACTTCAAAAAATTCAAAAACATCTTTGGAAGATAAAATTCAAGCCTAAAAATATTAGTTTCTTAAGCAATGTAATTGCCAACTGATGTTGATTTTCTCTCTCTTTCAAATTTTATTATCTTTAAATAAACTAGAAGAATAAATAAGATTGCCAACTCTCCTCAAGCAGGTTTCTGAAATGGATATGCATTTTATGGTTTCTTTTCCCTCCTCATTCCAGCAAGACTCCATACAATGGGTGTATAATAGCGTTGAGAGCGCTCAAGAAGACCTTCAGAAGTCTAACTCCAAACCCCTAGGAGATGAAGTAGGGGATGCACTTGACTGCAAGGTAGAAGGTAAGTTCCTTCTTTTTCTCCTTGATAATAGTTTAAAGTGTTGGGATTCGGAACCAATGGCCAAGAACAAATTCTTGAGATATCTTTGGTGCCAAAAGGTGGGGGTTTTTTTGTTTGTTTGTTTGTTTTTGCCTTCTTTATTTTTTTATTTTTTTTCAATAATATTTTATTGTCAAATTGGTTTCCATACAACACCCAGTGCTCTTCCCTTTAGGTGCCCTCCACCATCACCACCACCTCTTTTCGCCCCTCCCCCTTCCCCCTCAACCCTCAGTTCATTCTCAGCATTCAATAGTCTCTCAAGTTTTGCATCCCTCTCTCTCCCAACTCTCTCTCCCTCCTCCGTTCCCCCTGGTTCTCCATTAGGTCTCTCTTGTTTTCCTGCTGGACCTATGAGTGCAAACATCAAAAGGTGGTTTTATTAGAGCCTGGAGACAGGACCCGTGGGTGGAAAGAGCTGTATTGGGGCTGTGCAGAGTGAGTGATTATTTACCTTCAGGTTGGGAAGGGGTCAGGGACCATGTACATCTCTCAGGTATTTTGGGAACAAGGCTTCCAGGACCTTGAGGGGCTAGCTGCTGTTAGAAAAAGGTCATTTATGTACTGTTTACGTAAAAATTCAGTCCTTAGATTCTCCGTATATCGGTGGGGCCATAAGCTTGGAGTATGATTGCCAACCTGTATCTGGGGGAGGGTAGAGATAAAAGAGTTTTCCAAAGAAATTTTTATATGTTGAAGTAGATGTACCGGGTCCTGGGGGGACAGGCTAAGAGTCCCTTTGCCCTTAGCAAAGTGTCATCATTGAAGCGGCCGAGCTCCCAGAGGAAGGCGACTCTGCCTGTTCCAAGGACTCGTCAGTAGGCTGGAAGCAGTAAGGAAATGTAATATTTCATTTGCCTTTGTTCCCCACATCAGTCATTTGCTTACAGTAGTATTCTTTTTCAGTGTGTCTGTGCCTTGTCCCAGTTATTGAAAATCTTGTATGTTCAAGTCACTTTCTTAAGTCATTATCTCCAAATAGGTGTTATGTGAAATACATAAGTAATACTAGCTAGTCACAACATGTCAGAGCTACTACACTTTGGTAGGCACTTTATTAAGTGTTTTACATGGATTATCCATAAAGTCATCATAAAAGGAACTTTCACGAAAGTGTTATTGTCATCTTCTTTATCTTATGGAAGAAAAAATTGAGGCCTATTAGGTTAAGGGACTTGCTCAAGCCAGTAAGTGGTAGAATGAGGATTCAAACCCAAGTTAAAATGTGTTTTCTGTTTTGAGTTTTAATGTTGTGTAGACCTTCCTAATCCAATGTGGTTCACAGGCCAGCAGCAGCAGCATCACCTGGAGAAATGCTGAATCCAAGCCCCACCTGTCACAGTCTCCATTTTGACAAGATCTGATCTGTACACACATGAAAATTTGAAGCTTTAGTTTAGAAAGAAGAGCTATAGTCCCTTTGAAAATACATTCTTGATTCAAGTAACTTTTACTGTATTCTAACATTAATGGTACTGAAAGAGTCAAACTAATAATGTAAAAAATGAGAGAAAGAGAAAGATCTTTTCATAAGGACTCCTATCATTTCTGTTCTCTCAGTGAAACAAACCAGATACAGATCACTGTATTCAGTGACTTCTTCGTCAAGGGTAAAGGGACGGAGGCAATTAAATTTATGTTTGCATTTGACAAATACCTTGAATTATTGTCTCAACACTGTTTCACAGAAGCCCTTGAATCTTCTCTTAAATTTTCCTGTTATCTTTCCATTTACATTATTGGTAGGTATCTTTGGGCCATTCTATTGTACTATTAGTTTTTTCCAGTCAGCATAGTTACATGGACACACTGATCATCCGGGCGTGCTCAGCTCAGGGAAAGCTGTGTTCCTACTACTCCTGGAAGGAACCACTCAGATCATGGGCAGTGTTAGAAATATTTCAACCACACTGGAGCACCAAGATTGTTATGACACAGCAACTTTCTTATTTACTTAAACTAGGACAAATCTCAGGACATTATCTTGAGCCCTTTATTCCTCATTTAGAGTTAGTTGTTTTTTGCTCACCATCATCATTGGTGCCACAGTTGGTGAGATGCTCTGATCATTGATTTCTAGCTATTCTGGGACTCCATTATTTTAAGCTAAACCATTATTCTGCCATTGTCTCTTTTCTGTTTCTACCATCCTAAGACCTATTTTTAGTTAACCATCCTATTTTTAGTTAACTAATATTCTGTTTTTGCTAATTTAGGTTTCTCCGTGGTTTCTTGCTTGAGATTTTAGGTGTTTTTATACCAGCTGACTGATTGTAGGCCCAAACCTGTAGAAAGACATTCCAGATGAAAATGTCATTATAGCAAACAATGACAAATTTTCTCAATGAGCTAGCGGCAAAAGATGCTGTTTGGGAAAATTCAGGCATCTTGTTTGCAGAAATAAATGATTAATGCATCTCCTTTCTACCTCTTCAGGATGGCTTTTGTGTATTCTTTCTGCTCTGAACAAATATTTGTTTGATGTTTGAGGCAGCTTTAGGAACCCTGACTTTAAGTCATGCGTGCTTTTTATTAAAATAAAAATTATACAGTTGTATATATAATGCTTATATTGGTATAAGTAGGCATACATATGGTCGATAGATCAAAATGGATGTGCAAAGACTAGTCATGTTAGAGTGGTGAGATCTGGATCATTCAAACATATATTTTTAAAGTGCTCTTGTTTTCAGAAATGTTAACAAGAATATCAGATTTAGCCATCCTTTAAAGAAATCTTTCAGCATTACTCAGAGAGACTCCAATTATTTAAAGAGACTAGCAAAACCCTTCCTGAACTTGCTGAGTGAAAACTGTCCTTATTCCAGAGGTGATTGACAAGTTCAATACCATGGCCATCATCGACGGGAAGAAGGAGCATGTGAGTCTGACGGTGGATAATGTCCACCTGGAATATGGTGTTGTGTATGAGTATGACAGCACAGCTGGGATCAAGTGCAATGTGGTGGAGAAGATGATCGAGCCCAAAGGTTTCTTCAGCCTCACTGCCAAGGTAGGAGTGATCCTGGGAAAACAAGGGATCTTGTTCTAAATAAAGTACCTCAAGCCCTCCCCCACCTCCATTTACAAAACGTAAACAGCTGTATATGCTTCCTCTGTCAACTCATTCAACTTCTTTTCTATCCCCCCCCCCTTATTCAGTATGCATACAACCTTCCTTTTTTATTGATCTCCTTTGGAGTACAGTGTTAAGTTAGATGGGACTCTTGCCCAGGCTAGTGTTAGTTGATTTGGCAAAGGCTTTTCTGCATTTAGCAAGTTTGCTGCATCTGTTGATTCAGTATCATGAATACCTTTCAGATGGTTTTCATGACAGGTGGTGCTTTTTTAAATGTAGATAATCCTCTGAAAAGTATTTGAAGTCATGAAATGTATTATAAGAAATTTCAAATTCTACAAGTCTCATGTTTATTTCATATAGTTTCACAAAGCTTAGAGATACATTTATGAATAGATCTTCAGACATTTATGTAATTCTTAATTGGGAAGGATATCACCCTTAGTCTTTAGGCTAAAGCAAGATAGGAGTAAGGGAGTTTTCAACCAAATGGATAAAACATGTGATAAGTGAGAGGCGGCCCTGTGCTAGCTTTTCATGATCCTTTCAGTAGACAAATCAATAAAAATCCCATTGGATAATCCCCTGGTCTGAGCTTTTAGTATTCCATTGGCATTTATTTATTAAATGTTTATATATTTATTTTCAGAGAGAGAGAGAGGCAGAGAAAGGGGGAAGAAAATACCAAAGTTATTACAGAGCCCGACATGGGGCTCAATCCCACAAATGTCAGGTCATGACTGGAGCCAAAATCAAGAATCAGATCCTTAATCAACTGAACCATTCAGGCACCCCTTCATCTGCTGTTATATGATCTTGGGAGGATTTAGGTATTACAAGTGATAAATATGACATATAGCTTCACTACTTTTGTTTATTTACATGTCAGTTTTTGTTTCATATATGTGTGTATAGTTGAGATAGATTTAGCATCAATAGTATGTATTTTTTAAAACTTTAGTGGGAGAAAATAATATAGAAATCCAAATGCACTATTTCAAAAATAATTATTTTATGTTTTTTTTTATATTCTGAAAGTCAACTTCCAAAACAATTGTGTTATTCCAATGACATTGCACCACTATGTATCTTTCAATATAGAATCTGTATTTTCAAAATGCCCCCCTTCCCAAATACATTATATTATCAAGGCAATCCACGTAAGTTTGAACCCAGGTTATTATCATTATTTTGTCCGTTTTTTAGCTACTTTAAATCTGCAAAGTTACATGGATTATTTTATATATGGCAACTGTATAAGTACTGCAAATATTTCTATTTCATACATGAGAAAAGAAAATCAAAGAAATTAAGAAATTGAACCAAGATCACATAGCTAATGATAAATTGAACTCTACTTTCTAGAATAGTGATTAAACCAAAAACTCACACTGTATTCTGCAAGACAGGGAAATAGAGCTTCCTGTGAGGAAGCTCAACTAAACATAGCATTTATATATATTTTGTCTCAGACAATATTATGAAAATGTCAGGTAAGCGTGCAGTCAACCCTTGCAGTCTTTGAACAATCATCGATATGACACGTAATTCTCCATTCCTTGGAAATTCTTAGTGATCATTGGTATGTACACACACAAACACACACAAATGCTGTCTCTAAATTGATCCAAATGTCCAAAAGGATTTTCTACTTAAATATTTCATATGGTATGGATGCTTTTGTCTGATGTGTTTATCAGCTGGAGCTCAGACACTGCACTGACATTGATTTTACGTTAGCAAGAGAATTTCTTCTCATTTATTCATTTCTTAGCAAACATTTGTTCTCTGCCTTCTCTGTCCTGGGCTCCCAGTAGAAAACAAGGATGCCATTCTATTGGTTTCCTTAGTTTTTGTTGTTCTAAATACCAAACCAAGGGGGAAAAAAATGTTCTGAGTAACTGACTAAACTATAGGCAGTGTGCTCCCACACCAGAGCATCCTGATTCATCCAGCGGGGAGTCTTTGAAGTCCACTCCCTTCCCCCAGGCAACCCTTTATAGCCAGAGGAAGGAAGGCAAAACATGAGAGGCAAACACACAAGCCCATCACTTCACGGTGAGAGTTTTACTGAAGGTAGAAACCCTACCGGTTAAGAGAAGTGTGCTGGGGAATGTCACTCTGTTCTAGAGTTGTGAAAAGTGTATTTGGCTAATTTTGAAGGTTTTCTTTTCTTGTTTTTGTGTGTGTGCCTGTATTCCTACAGATTCTTGAAGCCCTGGCTAAAAGTGATGATCATTTTGTGCAAAACTGCACCAGCCTTAACTCTTTAAATGAAGTGATTCCTACTGACCTTCAGAGTAAATTCAGTGCCATTTGCAGTGAAAAAATTGAGCACATATGTCAGAGAATATCCAGTTATAAAAAGGTAAAAGTTTTGTGTACATTTTTGCATGTATATATTATTTAAATGTCCAATTTAATTCACTTCTTGATGTTTTCATTATTAATTTGTGTATCAGTTTATTGAAATATATTTATATAAAATTTTATTTTTTAATTTATATAATATTTTAGAGTTTAGGGTTTTTAAAATGCCTTTACATCCATTAACCTATTTGATCTTTGCAAACCTGAAAGCTAGGTCACTAGTCCCCATTTTCCAAAAATAATAACCAAGGCCTAAAGAATTAAATTAGTTGCTAGCAAAAGATAGAGTTGGGTTGTCAATCCAGGCCTTATAATTATGAAGTCAATAGTTCTTTTCCTTTTCTTTCAACAGAGGGAAGAGAGTTTTCAATCAGAAAGTACACAGAACATAGTCTATTTGAAATTGACTGATTTGTACATTTATTTGACATATTTATTGAGCACACTTTATATTTCAACACTGTTCTTGGTGCCAGGAATATGGCAGCAAAGGAGAAAACATATTTCTTCTCAGAGTACTTATATGTGAGTGGGGTAAGCACCAAGAAGTAAATAAAGCTCAACAGGAGCCCCAAAATGAAGAAAAAAAAAAAAAAGACCATGGTGGCAGTGGGGCAGTGGAGCATGGCCAGTCATAAGGTTGGAGGCTTAGGCAGAGATCAGTAAGAAGAGCTATGGAAGCCTTTTACCTTACCTTTGGGAACTTTGGAAGGAGTTTGGATTTTCTTCTCACATCAACAACAAGAGTTTTAAACAGGGGTGCGGCTTCATCTGATTTAGGTTTATACAAGATGGCGCTGGCTGCTCTGTAGGAATGGACTGCAAGGAAGAACTGAGGCATAGAGATTAGGAAGAAGCTTTGAGAATAGTCCCAGTGAGTGATGACAACAGCTTGGCCTGTGGTGAAGATGGGGAGACAGAGAAATGCATTTGAAGATATAATTTATAGAGACAGAATTAGTAGATGTTGATGTCCAAAATATATCCTATAGTAAGGTTTTTTTTTCTATTTTTGAATAGACTAGCTAATTAAATTATTTCCCTTAAAATGAGGCTGGTTGTTTAAAATTTGTTATAGCCATCCTAGGAAATATTATTTATCTCAGTGCTTATGAATGTGAGTTAATTGAATATGATTTACATTCCTGATATACAGTAAAAGATAAGCACATATATGTCCAGATAGGGCTGTATGAGAATAGGGAAATGCAAGAATGAATACTGGAGCATTGGTTACCTCAGGTAGAGTAGGGCATGGGGAATAAGGATCACCACATTTTTCTTTAGGACTTCCTAAAATGTTTATCTTGTGAAGTCGAATATGGTTGCTATTTTGATTTTTTATAAATCTATTCATATGAAGAAAAATAATACTCACGATTACTGCTTAAGTGTCACATCTGTTAATTCTCTCTCCATGATTGTTGAGCTCAGTTCACCTATTTGAGTTCAGGAAAGATTTCATGAATGCTTTGTTGTTGCTGAAGAACAGAAGATTCTCTTTTTATTTCTCCTTTCTAAGATAGGACAGTGCTTTGAAGTACAATTTAAAAGGTCAAAACAAATGCAAATTAGTATTCCTTTTTGAACATATTTTGAAAAAATCATTCTCCTTCAGAAATGGGTCTGTATAAAGTATGATAGGCATTCAGGCAGATTCTAGTTGTCAAATTTGTCAGTGTGTGGGGGTCATTGCTCTCTCTCTCTTTTTATTTTCTTCCTACTTCTACCCATTCATACAAATATGCCCCATATTTTAGAGTGGCATGATAAGTAAACTATATGAGTAGAAAAAAACATTAGGATGAGGGTATATTATGTAAGGGAGTGATTCAGCTGCTGTAAGAAAGACCAAGATAACATGGGCTTAAAATTTGAAAGTTTTTATTTCACTCACATGAAAGATTAATGGGATTTGAGTCCAATGGGACTAGATCAACACTCTTCTAAAGCTCCTTCTATAGTTTTGCTGTCTTCCCTAAGACATTGCCCTCTTCCACAAGGTCAAAGTTGGCTCATCAGCACCATGTCTAAGTTATAGCCCATCAGAAGAGAAAAGAAGTGGAGAGCAAAGAGTTTCCTGTTGAGGCCATGAGCTGAAAGTTGTACAATCACACCTGTTCACAGTCAAGTATTCCTTTAGTGAAAGCAGGCTGAGAAATAGTGTCTCTCACTGGGCATCCATGTGCCCACTAAAATTCAGAGAATCTTCTTAATAAAAGGAAGAAAGAGAATGGACATTGGCAGTTAATTAGCAGATACATTTATAGGTAAAGTTATATTACAATAGATGGTATAGACCACCTAGGAAAAAGGGTGATAAGGTCAGCAAGTGCTAAGATTAGTTAGTTGCTAAAGTGGAATATTATATTTGACCTGCAGTTTCCTGATAACCAAAAAAAAAAAAAAAAAAAGAAAAGAAAGAAATACAGTCTATCACATATTTATCAGCATCCCTATAATTTATACATGTTTCTTAAAAGAAACAAAGCTTTTCTTAGACTAAATTATGAAACAACTTACTTTCACACTGAAATTACTCTCACACTGAATTTCAAAGAGGCGACACCAGGAAATGTCAGGGCAGTATCTGTAAATACGTCCTTGAAAAAGAGGCAGCAGTTTGTTTTATGTGGCAGATATTTTTAATACGCTCTTTAATGAATGCCAATGGCATGGGTCAAATACTCAATTTCACGGAAACAAATTTATTGCAGGTTGGGGTGGGAAGAATAGGTAAACATTTACTAAATGCGTAACTGTTATGGAGGCAATAATTGCTTAAGGATGGCTGCCCTCCCACACCTAAAATCTATATGGAAGGAAGGTCAAAATACGTGAAGTAACAATAATACTGACTAACCTATTAGGAGGTGCCGTGACGACTGGTTGAATGCGTTGGCACCCACACCCTCTTCTCTCTGTGCTCCCTGGAGTTCTGCAGCACACAGCAGTTTATAGCAATCTGCTATAGTATCAGGTATTGCATAGATATTTTACAGTTTGCATATGTTGTATAATTTTATCCACACAGTTACTTGAGACACATTATCTATTTCATTGATAAAGTGGCTGAGGCTCAGCGTGGTCAAGTAACTTGCCCAAAGGCATGCAGCTGAACACAGCTGTGGAACTTGAACCTTGCTCCCTTTTATTATAAGTCTGCATTTGACACTGTGTATACCTGCATTTGACACTGTGCTACACAGCATACATATTCAAATTCCACTGCTAAATTTCACTATCCAGCTAAACAGAATGGGTCAGATTATAAGGGCAGTAGCATTTCAGTAAAGGAGAAATATTTGTGGATTAAATAGTCAACAAATGCTAGCCGCTGTAAGTTGGAAAGGTTTGTCAGAATGCAGAGGGGTAGAAATGGCACTCAAGTAAAGAGAGATACTGTAAGTGAAGGCAAAGATGTAGAAAGGAGACTGATTTTATTGATGAAGAATTGGCATGTTGCTTGGTCTAGAAAGGAGGATTTGAGTTCGATGCTATTAAAAGGAAAACTGACAAAATCTGATTTTTTTCCAGTGATATTTTAGAGTGGCATAATAGTCAGATTTGTTTGTAAGAGTGGTGACTTGGTCTCATCTAGTATCATTGGGGATGGAACGAAAGGGATCAATCCAAGCAGTACATAGGAGGTAAAATATATCTGACTCTATGATGAGTTGGTTATGGTGGATGAAAAAGGTGTTATACCTTGTTTTTTAGCAAAAATATGGAGAATATTATGTTGGGACTAGGATTAGAAACATAAGGGACACGGTTTTTCCCAAAATGTTGGGGATTCTCAAAAACATGATCCTGCCGAGTAAAAAGTTTCTTCCATTTTCTCAGAAGTAACTGAAAGCCCAGAAAGCTTGTAAAGCAGAGATGGACAGGCTAATGGGTGGTGATTTTCGATGATAAAAATAATATCACTGAATTGTGGGAAGCTCTTGTTATGTACATTATTGTTGTTTGAGCCTCGAAACAGCTATATGTACTGAATACTCCTACCATCTGCTTCTTTCTCCAGGAGATTAAGAATTTGCTTAAGGTCACTTAGCTGGCAAGTAGCAGACCAGGTATCTGTCCTATGGAATGCTATCTCATTTGTTTTTATTTTTAATTTTAGAAATAAAGAGAAAATTATAATTAACTAGAACTTAAACACCTTCAAAGGTATCCTTTTCAGCACCCCTTATTGACCACAAACACAGAATAATTGATTATCTTTCTCACTAGATAGGGAAGGTTAGCATGAAAATATTTCAAGGATATTTTTAATTTGAACAAAATTTAGATACCTAAGACAATAATAGCCTTTTTAGGTTATGTAAGGTTAGTTCCATTTATGTATCAAATGCATGTTAGCAGAGACTATAGCATTTGTAAATATATATTTTTAATTTTCATGTATTTACTTTTAAACTATTTTCAGTAGCATATTTTCCTTTCAGATGAAGGCTTCAAACATCCCTCTTTTTTTTTGTAAAATAAAATGTATCCATAGAAACTAACATCTCAGAGACGCTGGCTTTCCTTTATTTTGACTCTAAAAGTTTTAGGTTTTAAAAATAGAAACAAGTTGTTTTCTGTAGTTTCTATAGCCAGGCTGCCCCAATCATAATAGATTTTCTGGCCAGCTGTACAGGCTACAGATGTTTTTTAGCACATGTCTGAGAGAAGTTGCAGACCTTACTGGAGACCTGAGTGAATCCTAAGCAGGCATTTAATCTCCTTGGGGCAGGATGTGTGGGTGATCCAGACATAAAACTATGCACTGTTTGGAGAAACATTCTTATCCTAAATTGTCCTTGGAACTCTTTTTAGTTCTAGATTAATTCTCTGTTGTAGAGTAATTCCATAATTGGGCTTATTTTGTGTATTAGGGATGTTCCTCCATATAAATATTTCATGAGCTTTGAAGAGATAGTTCCTGCTTACACAAAAATATTGGCATGTAGGAATCTGAAGTCCTACTTTAAATATTCCAAATGCCTTTTGTTATTAATACCACAAAATCCTCAAACTGATTGATATATGGGTCTGGGTAATTTGTGGTAAAATTTTCCCCATGTCCCCTTCCTCTGATACAGAATTTTTATAACTCTATGCCAATTGAGTTTTATACTTAATTGAAATGGGATACCATATGCAAAATAGTAGCCTACTTTTATATGTTTTTTCACTTTTTGTCAAGAGACTCTAATTAGATTTTAATGTATTTTCATGGTTAATAATTTGTGGATTAACTACCTAGAAACCTGAAGTTCCATTTCCAAGAATTATTTATTCTTATCAATTACAAATATACTTTAATATCATCTAGCTTTTAAAAATCAATATTTCCCTTGACCTCCATTCTTTTCTCTACCTATTTTGTCATTTTGTCATTTCTTGAATTCTATCCTGCAAAAGAACTCCCTATACTTGCTCTGTATACCTATTGACTCACTCACTTGTCATTCTCAACACACTCAAGATGGGCTCAAGTCCCAGCCTCTTTTTTTTTTTTTTGGAAAGAACATGCAAATGGGAAGGGGCAGAGAGAGAGAGAGAGAGAGAGAGAGAGAGAGAATTCCAAACAGACTCCATGCCCAGCATGGAGCCTGATGTGGGGCTTGATTCCACAATCCTAGGACCATGACCTGAGCCAAAATCAAGAGTCAGACACTCAACCTACTGAGCCACCCAGGCACCCCTGAAATGGCTCTTTCTGAGGTCATTGATGACCTGTATTTTGCCAAAATATGTAGTTGACCGTGTATTTTTCTTTAGCAGTTTTTCTGTCGATGCCTGGTTTTGTCTTTTCTGGGTGGGTCAGTCACAATGAGTGTCTTCTACTTGTTCATTCTTTTTACTCTGATCTCTTCAGGCTACAGAACATAGGATTTGCTCCCCCACTCTCTCTCCACTCTCCATCCCCTGGTGATCACATTCGATCTCCTCACCATCTGACCTTCTATTTGGGTCTAACAGATATCTCAGGCTTCACATGTCCAGGATAAACTCCTGATCCTGTCCCTCCAGTTTATCATATTTGCTGTTTTCTCTACCTCAAAATGAGACCCACCCTATGCATTGCTCAGTCTTAAAACCTCACATACATTCTTTTTTTTTTTTTTAGAGTTGGTTTAGTATATTATATATTTTAGCTTTGAAAGCCATAGAAATCAGTTATCCCGTTTTTTTTTTCACATACAGTCTTTACTCCTCCTTCTCACATACCATTCTCTTGGCTTCCCATGTCTCTACCTTCACAACATTCAACCTTTTCTACATTGGGCTCACAGACAGCCTAGAGCGAGCCAACATCAACTCTCCCATGAGTGATCTTCCTGCTTCCACCCTGCCCTTGTTTTGAGGGGCTGTGAATCTCAATCACAATAAGAGCTAAGTCCTTCCAATGGCCTCTGAGCTCCTGTATGAGCTGTGCCTCCTTCTACCCATGATCTCCCTATTCCTGTCTGTCTCCTTTCCCCTCCCCTTTCACTTGCTGCTCTGACCACATCAGTCTTCCTGATGTACATCTAACACACCATTGTTGGGGCTTCTTCATCGGAGGTTCACTCTGCTGGGAAGCCTTCTCTTCCTATACCCACATTCCTAACTCTTCCTTCCTTCAAGATTTTGCTTAAATGCTGGGTTCTCAGTGAGGCCTGCACTGACCACCCAGATTATAATTGGCAGTTCATTCTTCACCTCACCTTTGAAACTTCCAACCCTCTTTCCTGGTCCGTTTTGTTTTCAGCTGCACTTACCATCTTCTAGCATGGTGTGATTGACTTGCTATGTTTATTGTTGGCCTTTCCCTTCACCAGAACAGAAGGCAGAAATTCATTTCATTCACTGATAGTTCCCAAAGCCCCTTCAATGGAGCCTGATGTTGAAAGCCCTCAATGTATAATTGTTAGATGGATGAATAAAGGTGGGAATAAGTGGGCTACTCTATCTGTGAAAGGTCTAAAATGCCATCCATCCCAGCTCACCTTCCCCTATACCCTGTACATTTCTTTATTGCAAAATTGCCATTTTTATTTGTGAAAAAGAACTCATTTTTTTGTGCGTGTTTCCTTGTGAGCGTCTCCAAAGCAGACTAACGAGTTCAGTATTCTTTTTGGTGTTTCTAAACAAGATACTGGTTTATGTTGGTGGGGCTGCTTACCACGGGGTGTCCTGACTAGAGCACACTCCTGTGCGCGTCCTACAGTGACAGGAGCTGTGCCTGCCTCACTTCAAGTTTGCGTTACACAACGTGTCACAATTAAATCTTAGAGCATGCCCTCTAGGAGTACATTTTTTAAATGATTTTTTTTAATGTTTTTTATTTATTTTTGAGAGACAGGGAGAGACAGTACAAGCAGAGGAGAGTCAGAGAGAGAGGGAGACACCGAATCTGAAGCAGGCTCCAGGCTCTGAGCTAGCTGTCAGCACAGAGCCCGATGTGGGGCTCGAACTCACAAACCTTGAGATCATGACCTGAGCTGACACAAGACGCTCAACTGCCCAAGCCACCCAGGCACCCCTAGGAGTACATTTTTGATCTTTAAAATGTCTTTAGCACATTTCTAGGACCGATGGCTGTGCGGTTCCTCTTGCACCTCCCCCTTTCTAGGGACAGCCTCAGATGGAGGACAGCACTGCTTTCATAAGCCTTTGTTCTCTGAGAGAGTCCTTAAGCAAAGAAGTTTCTTCTTTGACACTCTTTGAAAGCGTTCCAGCCATTTGGGTGTAGTTACAGACCCCTCCTGAGTGTATGGGGCGAGGGAACAGACTGTGTCCCGCAGGCACTTGTGCTGCGGTGCATGCTGGGAAGCTATGGGAATCTGGTCTCACGGGAAAGGCAACCTTCCCCCTTGTCTCCCTGATCACTCTAGTAACCCCACAGCCCATCACTCTGTTCACTTCCTTCCTAGCACTTACCAAATTTCTAACTGTCTTGGCTGTCATATTTATTATGTAATTGTTATAGATGCATATAGTAGTACATACATTTATATATGTACATTACATATATTTGTAATCATATAATGGTTACATATAAGAATATTATGTTGTTTTTACCTGTGTTGCCTACTAGACCATGAGCTCCATGAGGGCAAAGGCTGTGTCTCCAACATTTACTGTGAGTCTAGAATAGATGTTTCTCTTTATATTTTTCAGGAAGTAGGTAAAAGGTTAAAATGAGAGAAGGCAGAAGCAGCATACCTGTCTATTACGGTCAATGCTGCACCCCGATAAAATTGATTTCTTTGCCTCTGAGTGTGCCACGGGGCCTCATCTGAGATTCTTGTCCCACTACTGCAATGGAAAATACCTCTGACTGCAAGTTTATTTCTGGCGTTAAATTTGAGGTCTTTCCCAGATAAGTCTTCAGGTCACAGTTTCTTTACTAGTACAGTGAGGGGATAGAACAGAAATTCCCTAAATTACCTCCGCTCTTTTAGTGGTTAGGATATTTTCATTATACGTTATTATCAAATTTTCTACTAATTTTGTTGACAGTTTTCTGCATTTCAGTCCACTTCCACTTTAATTGCTACTATGTGCTTGTACTTGGCTGAGCTACATAGCTTTAGATTTGTGATTTGAAAGCACAGTTTAATATGCAGATAAAATAGTTTATATTCTGATGGTGAGCTTGTAAGTTGTGATTTTTGATATCACATCTTTTTTTGTTGTTGTTTAACCTAGAAAGGCTCTCCAGTAACCAGTGTTAGTCTTAATTTTTAATCTTTCAGGGCCCAAATTACTACTCTCCTAGAATAAATAAATAGGATCTGCTTATTGTTTTCAAACAGGAATACAGCACGGAGATTATTTTATCCATATTCTTTATTTTACTAAGAATGGTATGAAGACAGTGACTTGCCTACCATCATGTCAGTTATAAATAACCTAAATGTAACTAAAACATACATAGCCGGTGGCTCTCAGTCCTTTGATTTTGAAAGTATAATTCAGTTCAACTCCATGAGACCCATATGCAGTTCAACTCCATGAGGTTCACAAGACAGACGTAGGTATTACCCTTATGGAATTTATCACCCACCAAGATAGAGATAAGAAAATTATTCATAATTGTAAGGAAAGTTACAGTGGGCAATACCCTAGCACATAGCCAAGGAAGTTGGACCTAGATGAAGGCTCATGGTAGGCCTGCTGATGATTTCATAGAACTTGAAGACGTGTAGAAGTAAGTCTGCCAAGGAAGGAAGAACACTCAGCACACCTTTGTCTTCCGTACGAAGACCTAGAATGAGTAGATGGTATGTAAGAAGGCCTGAGTGAAGGCAAGAAGGAGCCCAGGGAGCAAGAGAATGAGAACTTCAAATAATAACCTAGTCACAGATCAGATTTTGGATGGCCAGATAGACAATGGCAAGGGTTAGACGGATTTGGATTACAAGGTTTGAAGTTGTAGAGTGGCCATTCTTGGGAGTCAAGCAGATCTCTCGAGTGTCACTTCATTTTCAATGACATAAAAGCAGAGTCAGCCTTCACAACGATCCTAACCCAGATGCTCAGCAGTGCTTAGCAGGAGATATGGAAAGTTTCTTTGTTTCTGCCTGTGGTCCCACCCTTCTGAGTTAACCCCACCACACCTTGCTGTCTCACTGGTCTGAGACTCAGGTTTGGACTGGCTTTCTGACAATGTTTGGAATAATCCACTCTTCCCCTGACAGCTATACTCTGCTACTTTGCTTCACTTTAAATATTGTGTTCCTATCTCTGTATCTGTGGACTCCAATGATTTCTCTGTCAGATTCTCAGCTTCTAGCAGCCTGTAGATTTGAGTCCCAGTCAGTGGGATGGCTCTCTTAAAATGGTATTTCTTTTAGGGGTGCCTGAGTGGCTCAGTAGGTTGAGCACCTGACTCTCAGTTTCAATTCAGGTCATATTCTCACGATTTCATGAGTTCGAGTCCCACATTGGGCTCTGTGCTGTTGGTGCAGAGCCTACTTGGGAATCTCTCTCCCTCTCTTTCCGCCCCTCCCCAGCTCACACTGTCTCTGTCCCTCTTTAAATAAATTTTTAAAAACTTTAAAAAATTAAAAAAAACTTTTTTTAGCATCTGTCTTATAATCAGAGTTTCAAAAGATCCTATACATTTGCTGCCAATATTGCTTTGCTTTATTATGAATGTGTGAGTTTTTAAAAAAATGATGATTTAGTTTACAATGTAAAACTTTTTTCACTTATTCCACTCAACATGATTTCATTTTTTAATATTTTGTTATGAATGATGGAAATGAAGTGTTTGAGTTGTCGCTGTGTGTTTAACTGCTATTTATTTCTTCTTCAATTTACAGTTTTCACGAGTACTGAAGAACAGAGCCTGGCCCACCTTTAAACAGGCCAAATCTAAAATCTCCCCATTACACAGCAGTGATTTCTGCCCTACCAACTGCCATGTCAACATAATGGAGGTTTCCTATCCCAAAACATCCACCTCCCTGGGGAGTGCATTTGGTGTTCAGCTGGATAGTAGGAAGCATAATTCTCTTGATAAAGAAAATAAATCCGAGCAAGGTATGTTAGCTTTTGAAACTTTCTTAAATCACGAAAAGTACTTTCGGCAATTATAACTATTCCAGCATCCCTGAAATAGGATAGATTCCTCTGTGTGTAAACAAGTCTGAATTTTATAAAGACAGGATTCCTTTCTATTTTCATTTGGATAATTATACATAAGCATTTACTGAATGAAAATGGAGGTATGCATTTTTATTATTTTTTCTCTAAGAGGAGGTGTGTTCTTACCTTCCTCACATGTATGAGAAACACAGCTTACCCTGCTGTGAAAACCGCAGTCTGAAATGGCCCCGTAAGCAGGAGAAAAGTGCTGGAGGAGCTGCTTCAGCCCAGTGCCACTCCACACCATTGCAGTAGTCTGTGAGATTGAGTCGTACCCACTGGGAGTTTAATCACAACTCCCAGAAGCTTTACTGCCTGAATGAAATTCAGCATTGGATTGGAATTTTATTTTATATAAGCTTGGGTGTCTAGAATGAATTGCACTGGATCGTTACTGTAAGTCAAAGGTCATAAATATTATTCTGGAATGATTTTAACTCCTCAGGGAAACTGAGCCCTATGGTGTACATTCAGCACACAATCACAACCATGGCGGCCCCTTCAGGTCTGTCTCTCGGACAGCAGGATGGGCATGGGCTCCGGTATTTGTTAAAAGAGGAAGACCTAGAAACTCAAGATATTTATCAGAAACTGTTGGGCAAACTTCATACTGCACTGAAAGAGGTGGAGATGTGTGTTTGTCAAATCGATGAGTAAGTATTTTATTTACTGTACTTTTAAATGTGCCTTATAAAATAGCTATAGAATATGTGACTTTTTTGAACATCCATCATTCTCTTTTATTTATAGAAATGTAGGATTTGTGTGTGTGTGTGTGTGTGTGTGTGTGCAAATCACATAGATCCTCTTTATTCCAATGCCTTACAAATGTTATAACATGATAAATATATTGATATACATTTTAAGGATGCACAGCATTTTATATATTGTCAAGTGAAACTGCAATACAATCTAAGTTTATTTTGGGAGTGTTTGCTGTATCATTGGATTTAATGAAATGTTTAGAGGTGCAGTAGGCATGACTTTGAGTAGACAATGAAAGAAAATGCAAAATGTTTATTGATTTGTGATGTGGTTTCATCTCAGCTTGGGCAAACCATGCAGTATTTAACACATAGTAGCAGAATATTTACTATTGAAGCTTGAAAAGATGTAAGTTCTTTGTGTGCAATCTTTCATTTATGCATGTGAGAGGGTTTTCTTTTTTTTAATATTTTTACATTGTAGTATTTGTTTTGCTTGTTGGTGGTGTTTGCTTATTTAATACATTCTGTCAAGGACAGAAATTACATGCTGGGTTTTTTTCCCCATAGGAAGTGTGTCTTGGGTTTTTCCCTTATTATTTTCTTTACTTTTTTTTTTCTTTTTCCTCTTCTTTTTTTGGTGGTGGGGGTGGTTATGTTTAAATGAAGTTGCTTTTACAACACCAAAGACTTAATCATCCATTTCCTACATAAAAGGTAGCTACGTTTTTGCATGGACCTCAAGTATATTGTAGTATA
>NC_043714.1:17463023-17476272 GCF_006229205.1 Suricata suricatta
TCTCTCTCTCTCTCAAAATATAAATAAACATTAAAAATTAAAAAAAAAATAAAAACTTTTCCAAAGAGGTCAACTCCAAATTTTATTTTAAAATTTGATGGTTGGACAATTGCCTCCACTCTGTGGGATGATTTGCCACATCATGCTGTTTGATACTGCTTCACAGCTAGTCAGGACAACTTTGTATAGTCAAAACAACATGAGCTTTGTGATAGCTTGCTTTGTCGTGTGTTAAACAGGACGAAGAATAATAACACATTACAAGTTTGTGATTAAAATTATAAAAATTAATACAGAAAATCATCAGCACATTGTCTAACGTCGTACTTGCTCATCCTTCAAGGAGTTGAAATTGCTCAGTGTATCTGAAGTTGGTAGAATCTGGAAATAGTGTAGACACCACTATCCTCTTCTTATTGTGCTCATTTTATAAAGTTACAGATTTAGATTGCTACTGGGTGTGTATTGTTTAATCCCTCCACACATTATCCCACACATCCTTGGATAATTCAGTTGTGACATAAAATATTTAGAACTTATTCTAAGCCTTTTTTTGTAATAGGACATTATACTAATATAATCTTAATTGACATGATCTCATTTTATATATATTTGAAATTTAGAGATCACGATCACCATATGAAATGCATCATGTTTCTTTTTTATTATTATTTTTTACATCCAAGTTAGTTAGCATATAGTGCAACAGTGATTTCAGGAGTAGATTCCTTAATGCCCCTTACCCATTTAGCTCATCTCCCCTCCACAACCCTCCAGTAACCCCTTGTTTGTTCTCCATATTTAAGAGGCTCTTATGTTTTTGTCCCCCTCCCTGTTTCTATATTATTTTTGTTTCCCTTCCCTTATGGTCATCTGTTTTGTATCTTAAAGTCTGAGATGCATCATATTTCTAAGGTTATACTTAGATAGTTACTATTTACTTTGCTACTTTGTTCTGACATTTTTACGAGTTAATTAATTCCAGTTAATTTAGACTGGAAATTCTGCTTCCTTGTGTCTAATACACTAGTTTTAAAAAATTGCTTATAACATCAGTGTATTGTATTGTGACTGTCCCATTCACAGATGAATTAAATAGTTTGGGGTTGCGAGGATAACGGGTGGCTATTCTTAGGCAAGGGTATAATTCTTTGGATTGTGTGAGAATCACTTACATGACACATAAGTTAATATCTTTGGGCATTATATTTTGCTTTATCTAATAAATGGAATTTTATTATATGATATGTTATATTTTAGAAACTGGTTTTCCCCCCTAAAGTATTTAGGAAATGCACAGAGTAAGAGTCTTTGTTAATAAGGCAATAGTGGCACCAAATCATGTGTCCTATCTCTCAGAGGGATCTTAGAAGTACATCTAGACCAATCCCACACTGCCAGTTAGGCCAAGAGTGATTATTCCTGCTTTTCACGTGAGTCCTTCACCAATGGCAAGAGTACTGACGTGCCTATGCGGACAACACCTTGGAGACCGGGCCTCTAATGCTTTGACTACTCAGCACTTCCTGGTAGTTGTCCAGACTTCATCTGTCTTTGTGAATGTACTGACTTTTTTTTTTAAGTTTAGCTAATGTTAGATACATTTTTAAAAAGTGGTTAGAGCCAAAGGGCTCCCTTTACTTGGCTTAAAAGGCTTTATATCTAAAGCACTAGTTGAAGAAAGAAGTTAGGCTCTTTTTATTAACCAAAACTACTTAAAATAATTACCTATTTTTACTTAAGATTTTTCCCACTCTGTTATTCTAAAGCCTTTACCTTACTGTGCATGTTTATTAGGAAAATGACATGAAACGAGTAAGTGATTTGAGAAACTTCCTTGGTCTTCTCTATGTGCACCATATAATTTAATTCTAAATATAAATATGTCCCACATAATTCAATGTGCAACATAATCACTTTAAAACAGTGCGGTTGTCCAACTGCCTGGAATCCCTGTTGCCCCATTCAGAGACACTGCAGTGCAGTTGAGCTTGACAAATTATTTGAAAAGCTAGTTACCAAACAGTTTTCTCACCATGTAGTAATTATTCTTGGTCAGACAGAGATGCCTCTGCAGAGTGGAGAAGCAGATCTCGGACACTCTGCCAGGTTTTAAGAGGAACTGCCTCACAGCATCTCATTGATGGCCTTTCTGGAAATCATTCATTCCTGTGAAAGGGTCTGGTACTGAGCTTGTCTACTTACCCTGCCACTTGGCAACCTTCTCCTAGAAATAAGATTTCCTCCAACACATAGACACCCCACTCGATGCTTCTCCTTCAGTCAGACCCAAAGATGGGGCCAGAGACACATTTGTTGTCTATAAACATGAAATAAGGTGACGTTATGAACTTACTCAAAATTCTGTGTCTCATTGGAGCTAAATACTTCTGCCCTTGCATAGGCTATTTTCTAATTGATGACACTTAGGTACGAGATCTAAGTAATGGATAATCTCTGAATAATCCAAAACCATCGATGGGACTTTAAAATACAGGGTTTGTGTATTCTGTCAGGGAGGGAATGAATAAGGAGTCCTGGAGGCTAGTGAGGATGGGAAAGCTGAGAACAGACTGCATTTTGCAGGTGTGGATGCCCCAGACTGAATGATCAACAAACACCGTTGTGCGACCCTTAGTGAGCTGGGCTAACGAGCGGGTAGGCATGGTAGGGCCGACAATGGGATTATCTTCGAGGTTTTCCCTAGCATTGTGCTGTTAAATGTATGAAAAGAGGGCACAGCTTCATGAGCTCTAGCGTGTATTGTAGGGGCTTATGTTCTAGCACAGTTGTATTAGTATACACACTGTTTGATTTTATTCCCACCATCCCTCTGTGATGTGGGTTATGAAGCACGGGGATATATCACATTAAATCTCTAACTTCAAGATGTTTCCAAAACTGAATTCTAGATTTCTTTATACTAAACCTACTATGACTCAGTCTCCCCTCTTCTCAGTCAGGTATTCTCCACGTCTACAGTTCCGCAAGCCAGAATCTGGGTCTTACCTTTAATTGTTCTCTTTCCTCCCCCTTCACCTGTAGTACCTTGTCAAGCTCAGTCAGTCATACCTTAGAATGTATCTGCTCCATCACCTTAGACTGGGTCACCATTGTCTCCTCACTAGTATCCACTGTAGGAGTTTCCAGCTATGTCCCCCCTCATGCATTCTACATTCAGCAGATGCCAGAAGGATCTGTAAGGGTAAATTATGCCAGTTCCTTGCTTAAAACCATTTTATGGCATTGCAATGCCATTAAAATAGTATCAACTACATCACAGTGGCCTGTGTAGCCCTCCACAGTCTGCCCCTGTCAGCCTCTTCAAACCCATTTCTCTGAGCTCCATCTGCTCTAGTCTTTCTCTGATCCTGGAACATGACAAACCTCTGCCTGGTTCGCGCTGCTCCTGAGGCCTGCAGCTAGCCCTCTAGGCACCCCGGTGTCAGGCTAAGGGCTGCTCTGTAGAGAGGCTGCGCCTCCTTCCCCAGGATGAAGCAGATGCTCCTGTGTCCCAGTCACATATGTCATTCTTCCGGATACCCACCTTTCTACACAACTGGGGTTTTTTTGTTTTTGTTGTTGTTTTGTGTTATCGAATCTCTAAAGCCTCACAGACTTAAAGCAAGATGGTTTCTCTCTTGTTCATTCCCCATGCCCATCTGGGTCACAGGGTTTCTGCTCCACATTGACTTCTCTCAGAGTTCAGGGTGACAGAGCCTCCATCAGTAGGGGTGACTCGGATTGTCACACCAGCAAAAGGGAGTGAAGTAGGCTGCACACTGGCTTTAAGGCTTGCACCTAAAAGGGTCTCATGTCACCTCCACTTACACCATACTGGTGAAAACAAGTTACATGGTCATTCTTACCCTTGTAGGGTTGGGGGGGACACCCAGTCATGTGCCCAGGAGGAGTGGGATGTGGTGGTCAGCACTAATGACCCCCTCCCTCCCTCCAGTGTGTATAAATGATATACAGGGAGGGGATGTTCTTCCTAATTTGCAAAGTATATGTATATAACAGTGTGCCTCACTCCATCTCTAAAATGAGGGTCATTATCATCATAGTAATATCTACTGCAATTTTTTTAATGTTTATTTATTTTTGAGAGAAAGGGAGAGACAGAGCATGAACAGGGGAGTGGCAGAGAGACAGGGAGACAGAATCTGAAGCCGGCTCCAGGCTCTGAGCTGTCAGCATAGAACCTGATTAAGGGTTCAAACCCACAAACTGTGAGATCATGACCTGAGCCGAAGTTGGATGCTCAACCAACTGAGCCAGCCACCAGGCGCCCCAGTAATATACCTACTTCATAAGGGAGTTTTAGGATTGAATGAATGAATGCTATTAAGTATTTAGGATGGTGACTGGCATAAGAGGTCAACAAATGTAGGTCTGATGAAAATGATAAAGATGATGGTATTTTAAGTCTCAGTTTAATAGAAAAACACACAGGTGGATGAAAGATACTATATACAGAAGTCTTTATTCATCAAGGGTATGAGAAGGAGATTGGCGTGCTCAAGACTTTAATTGAGGACCTGTAGTAGGTAGCTTAATGAGCAAAAACTAAGGAAAACTGTTTCCATATGCACAAATATTAAAGCATTATGCATTATTATTTTAAGAATCTAGAAATTTTATGCAAAAACATGGTGTCAGAAACACTGGTTTTCTATCATTTGTTTGTTAGCCTAACAGTTGTTCCCACAGGGTCAGTGCAAGCATCACCGCAGCTGTTTAAAATGAAAAACAAATATGTGGATATAATTCATATGACTAAAAAAACCCGAGTATGCTCAGCCCCATGACTTCTAATTTAAAAGATACATAAAGCACAGAGTACTCCTTGCAGAAGGAGAGCTCCTGCATCTCCTTCCTCTTTAGTATTCAGAGTTCATCTGTCTGTGCAGTATACGGTTTGGGTAATTGGAGTTAATCTAATGTTTTTGGGTAGAAGGAGTGAATAAATACACGTCTGTCTCCCAATACATAAAAGTATCTTTGCAAATAAGAAAACTCTGTTTAAGATAATTTATAGCTTTAGCAGGGCCTTGAGCATTGTAACCCAGCCCCCTGATTTTCACTGGTATCTAAAAACTATAAGATGCCAAAATATTATTCAGATGTCATAATCCCAGTGAGACCTTCCCTGACTACACTATTTAAAATTTCAGCTCCAGCTTTTTTCCCTTCTTTATTTTCCTTCTTAACATTTGTCACCATGTGACACATTACGTAGTTTACTTGTTTGTGGTCTGTTTCTTTCCAGACCATAGTAGATTTTGTTTTGTAAACTGCTGTATGCACAGCACCAATAACAACGCATGGTACAGTAGATGTGTCTAAGTAATTAGAGAATTCCCTTAATAAATATTTGCTCAGTGTATGGCACTGTGGGTTATCCATAAAAGGTATAAGACATTCTCTTAGTCTTGAAATGAAACAACCATGACCTTGCTATGGAAAGATGAGTGTGAAGATATATACATTTGTGCTCTGATTAGAAGAGAATGCCATCATTAACGAGAAGATAATTGTTGCCTAGAGAAGCCATGCAGGACCCCTCTGTTAAGATATGGTTCATTTCATTTTGCAAGTTTTACAGCATTTTGTTTGATAACAAAGGTTGATTCCATGTTTGTATAATTGTGAGTGAGTACTAACAGAAACCTTTTACAGCCAGACACTCAAGTCCCCAGTGACAGATCCATTCTGCTCACAGTACACATCAACTATGATACCAGTTCAGAATCTGAAGGCT
Source organism: Suricata suricatta (assembly GCF_006229205.1). Lineage (NCBI taxonomy): Eukaryota > Metazoa > Chordata > Mammalia > Carnivora > Herpestidae > Suricata > Suricata suricatta. The sequence continues at coordinate 17,468,788 of NC_043714.1, forward strand.
GTATTGTTGGCCTTGAGCCAAGTGGGAGAACTTTTCATTTGGGTAGATTCATGATGTGTCATCGTGACTAGATTGTGGATGATATGGGGGAAGCCTCTGCTGCCTCCTGTCCTTATATTGTGTGTGACTCTGTTTAATGTCTTATGCCATTATCACTTGTATAAATAGTGAGAAAGGATTGACCACATGATATTCTCTCTGTCAAATGGAGGAAGCTTGGGAGAAGATGAAGGCAGGGGTAGATGGGTAGACGGAATTTAATATCTTAGGGTAAGCCAGGGATGATATTTTAGCACACTCAGTCTTTATTTTAATATTTGAGTAGCACTTTACAGTTTTCCATGTAGTGATAGTGGTGATAATGGCTAGGGGAGAGGGGTGACACCCATTATGTACTGGAATATATTCTCAGTTCATTGTCACAGAATCATGGGCCAGTTCTTATTTTTCCCATATCATAGATGTCAAAGAGAACTGTCATAGTTTTGCTGTGGTAACAAAAATAGTGACTGGCAGAACTGGGATTTGAACATAGTTTTCTAATCTAAAGTGTGTGCTGTTTCCATTACTTATTCTGAGAAGAAAAAGTGAACTTCATTTGGTCCTTTTTTTTTAAGTTTATTTATTTATTCAAGAGAGAGAGCGCACAAGCACTTGCGCACACACACAGGGGAAGGGCAGGGAAGGAGGGAGAGAGAATCCCAAGCAGGCTCCATGCTGTCAGCATAGGCCCGATATGGGGCACAGTCTCACAAACTGAGATCATGACCTGAGCTGAAATCATAAGTCCAACGCTTAAGCGACTGAGCCACCCAGGTGCCTCATACGATGTTTTTTTTTTTTTTTTTTGCAATCAAATATTTATTTTATATGAAACAAACAGCTTAAAAATATTGGTAAGCCTATCATATTCAGCAAGTAAGGTGGTTATCTGTAGCAGCGAGTTTGAAAACATGCACTTATTTTTTTTAATATCACATTGCAGCCTTCTGTCTTCCATAACGTATTCTCCTAAATTAGAACGTAAGACATCAGAGTGCACAGGACCGACAGACAGTGACACCGAGAAGGGAGAAAGAAATAACAAAAGAGTCTGTTTTAATATGGCTGGAGATGAGCAGGAAGATTCAGGTCATGACACCGTCAGCAATAGAGACTCTTACAGGTAATTTATCAATTCCTTGAACTCACTGACACAGATGGGATTCCATATTTTCCACAAAGGTCTTGAAAAAAACTTCTGATTGTCATTTTTGTTTATTACCCTCACAAAATCACCGCAGGCTCTTATCTACCCCAGACAAAGCATGGTGATCCCACATGATCCTTCAGTTTATTTGTTTTTAATAATCTTAGTAATTTGGAAAAAGCATTGTTTTCTCTGGCTCTGTGGCCCTAACGTGGGGGACTAGTTCTGTGACAGAGTACGTAATATGTATAGCAAATAAGCAAATCGAGCCTATATTAACTTTTCTTTTCAGATATCTGTTTCTGATTACTGGACTATTGGGTAATGAATAGGAGATTTTCTTGTTGGGTTTCTCTCCTTGCTTCTTATTGTCTAAGTTCCAAGCTAATTGGACTAATTTCACCTGCTCACCTCCATGACCAGCTTTATGTCTTTTTTCCCTATCTTCTGCCCTTTCTGTATAATCTTGGAGGACTGTTGTACCAAAGTACTGAGGACTGGGTGGTTTATTTATTTATTATCCGACAGTTCTGGGGCCGAAAGTCTGTGAACAAGGTGTCAGTGAGGCCTTCTTTTCTGAGGTTTGTGGACGAAGGATCAGGTCCAGGTCTCATCCCTTGGTTGTAGATGGCCGTCTTCTCCTGTGTCTTCCTGTCCTTTTCCCTCCACGTGTTTCTGAGTGTCCACATTTCCTCTTCTTGTAAGGACATCAGTCATATTGGATTAGGGCGCACCTTAATGACCACATTATAACTTTATTATGTCTGTGAAAATGCTCCTCCAAATAAGATCATAGTCCTGGGTACTGTCAGCCTTTTAGCTGTGAATTTTAGGGAGAAACACAATCAAGACATAACCCCTTCCCTCCAAAGTCTGCCTCATCCTCCTCGCAGACTCTCCAGCATGGCATCTACAGTGAACTTCCTTAACTGGAATTGCTTGTTCCTGCAATCCTTATGTCACCTGACATCTCAGTGACAGCTGTCCTAACCAGCATTCCTGCCTTACTTACTTTAATCGAAGACAAAAACTCTTATTTGCTGTTATTTATTATGCAGTGTTTTACAATGAGAGATATTAAGTAAGTATTACTAAAGCTATTCTAAGAGATGTTTAGCACAAACTAATAGCTAACATTGAAAACATATTTACCAGACACATGGGGAAACAGGGTGATTTCACATAATTCCCACCACGACCCTATGTGGCACATTCTCATATTAACTCCATTTTAAATGTAAGGAAGCTGAGACCACATGAGTTATATAATTTGCCTGTGAAACTGGGTAGCCTGCTGGCTCACAGTTTTTCGCTCTCAGCCACTGTACTGTCCCAATTTCTACATGAAAACAATTATAATGAGTATGTAAGAGTTAATTATTCCAAGAGATTTAATAATATATAACACAGATTAAGCACTTTTGCCATTTCATTTACTTTTAGCTTCAAAGTATACCAGTAGGCTATTTAATAGGCACCTGTGGTTGTTCTCCAGTGGGAAATTACAGAGCTAAAAATACATTCTTACCTCAATTTCTAGCTATCAGATAATTAAAATTACCCTCAAAGTCTCCCTCTAGGCTAAAATAGAAATTTTAAATGTAAATTTAAAGTTAATTTCGTCCTTTTTGCCAATTCTGAGAGGAAAAATATATTTTGCCTCCTGTACTCTCTCTGAAATCTATAATGTGTCCATATTCACACACCAACCTTTTAATCATTCTTTCCTGGGACACTGACCATTATTACCAAGCACTTTCCAGGGGTGGCGGCTTGTGCTGAGCTCTGAGATGGCGGCAAGGTGCGGGTCCTCTCTTGGGTTAGCTCAGAGTGCAACTAATGAGTTAAAATTTGAAGCTAACAGAAAGAGTTGAAAGGCAGAGATCAGGAAACAGGACCTTGTGCTATTAGCAATTTAACTGCATCATCATCTAGCATCAAATAGCAAATTCTTCATCATCTAGCGTCAAATAGATGATGAAGAATTTGAAGCGTAGTTGGACTCCTAGTTTTCTAACTTCCCATTTTAAAAAGTTCGTTTGGGAGTAACTTATACAGCATAAGACATTCTGAAGTATGACTGAATCGACAATCATTTTTTAATGTAAGATAAAATGTGAGTTGAGGGGCGCCTGGGTGGCTCAGTCATTTAAGCATCCGACTTTGGCTCAGGTCACCATCTCACAGTTCATGGGTTCCAGCCCTGTGTTGGGCTCTGTGCTGACAGCTAGCTCAAAGCTTGGAGCCTGTCTTCAGATTCTGTGTCTCCCTCTCTCTCTGACCCTCCCCTGCTCATGCTGTCTCTCAAAAATAAAATCAAAACATTAAAAAAAATTTTTTTTAATGTGAGTTGAACAAAATTTCTCTTTCTCGTAATTTTCCATTAGACATTATCAGTAAGTAGAACTGTGGCATGATGCGTTTATCTAATAAGAGCTGGCAGATGTGCTCCAAAAATGACATGTGCCTCCTTCTTTCCAGCGACTGCAACAGCAACAGGAACTCCATCGCCTCCTTTACCAGCATCTGCAGCAGCCAGTGCAGCTCGTACTTCCACAGCGACGAGATGGACTCAGGTGTGTCCGGCCGAGGAGGCACGCGCACTGGCCGATGCTCATCCTCTGGGGGATACGTTCCAGGGCTTGAGTTGTATGATCGGCTTGAGTTTTCACCTTCTAACAGTCATTCTTGGCTGCCACACATACTGCATTTCAGTCCCACGTGTTGGATAAAGTCTACATCTCAAGCCTCTGGCAAACAGTGAATTAAAAAGAGATGTGAGAAACAAATGAATTCTGATCTGAATTATATTTTAGGAAGTATCATGGTACTATAAAGAATGCTAGGGACTGGAAATGGGTTGTCCTAAAACCTTAGGTGTTGATCGAGTGAAGAGGTGGGAAAGGCTTTGAAACTGAGGACTTTTGAGACAGTAGATGCTCCTGAACTGGCCTTGGAGGTGGGTGGCACGGAGTGGAAGGGTGAGGAAAATGCTGAGAGATAGAAAAATCCTACAAAGAGCTTATTTGGGCCGTGTTAAAAACAAAGACTTTGCATCCAATTAGGGCACATCTTAATTTTGAAATGCACACCTAATTTCAACTATTTAACCATTAGAAAACAGCACCATTTGACACCCTCCTACATTGTTGGTGGGAATGTAAACTGGTGAAGCCACTCTGGAAAATAGTGTGGAGGTTCCTCAAAAAATTAACAAAAGAACTCCCCTATGACCCAGAAATAGCACTGCTAGGGATTTACCCAAGGGATACAGAAGTGCTGATGCATAGGGGCACATATAGACCAATGTTCATAACGGCACTTTCAACAATAGCCAAATCATGGAAAGAACCTAAATGTCCATCAACTGATGAGTGGATCAAGAAGACGTGGTTTACGTATATAATAGAGCACTACATGGCAGTGAGAAAAAATGAAATCTGGCCATTTGTAGCAACGTAGATGGACCTCGAGGGTCCAAGCGAAATAAGTCAGGCAGAGAAGAACAGATACCATGTGTTTCCACTCATAGGTATAACAGGAGAAACCTAACAGAGGACTGTGGGGAGAAGGAAAGGGGAAAAATTATTGGGGAGAGAGAGGGAGGCAAGCCATGAGAGACTCTTGAGTACTGAAAACAAACTGAGGGCTGATGAAGGAGGGGGAGAGGGGAGGTGGGGGTGATGGGCATGGAGGAGGACACTTGTTGGGATGAACACTGGGTGTTTTATGGAAACCAAGTTCACAATAAACTATAAAAGAAAAAGAAGAAGAAAACTGCACAGTTTGACAGAATCATTGACGTGGGATACACAAGGTTTTTTTCTGTGAGGCACTCTGCTTCCACCTCCATTTCAGAGAGCAATCATCTGATAGTCTAATTGCTATTAAATCTTTTGGGACCCTGTCTGAACAGAAGAACATGATGGGAAAAGAGCTCATGAATAAAGGTTATTTTCTTGTTTTATTTATATTAAAATATTTTAGCATGTTAAACGTAAGATTTATTTTTTATATCTAGGTGATGAGCTTCCCCTCAGTGTTCGCATTTCCCATGATAAACAGGACAAGATACATAGTTGTCTCGAGCATCTTTTCAGCCAGGTATGATTTTTCTTTTTTTCCACAAACCACACTGTCAGAGGTCCCTTCTGTAGACAGAGTAAAACGAGCTTGGAGTGAGAATGGAAAGGCCTCAGTCTGTCCCTCTGCCCCCTTCCCCTCAGTTTCCACAATTTAGTATGGGAATAAAGACTCTACAGCCAACCAGCCTAAAGGATTGTTGTCACTATCAGTATTTCATGGTTCAGGTTACAGTTATAAACACAGACATTATTCTTTTTATTACTTATTTCTTTTCAGATTTTTCATGACATTTCTTGCTTAACTTTATTCCTAATTTTAAGGAGCACAAGGTTGTCCGAGTGCTTATGTTAATGTTTTGCATTTAAAAAAAATTTTTTTAAATGTTCATTTGAGAGAGAGAGAAAGAAAGCAGGGAAGGGGCAGAGAGAGAGAGAATCCCAAATCCCAAGCAGGCTCCATGTTGTCAGCACTAGGCGCAATGTGGGGCTCAATCTCATGAATGTGAGATCATGACCTGAGCCAAAATCAGAAGTCGGATGCTTAACCAACTGGACCACCAAGTCATCCCTGGTGTTTTCAATTAAAACATTTTATATATCCTTAACAAAAATTCATAATGTAGAAGCTTTTACTACTTTGAGAAGGATTATGATGACTTTTAGTTTTTTTAATAACTCTGGAAATCTCCTTTTGTAAAGTGAACATAGAAAGTATGGTGGGATAATAGGGAATATTGCAAGTGTTATCAGTGAGTTTATTCCAACATTTTATTTAAACGTAGATTTTTGCAGACATCATGAGATTTCAAAAATAATTGTGGCTCTAAGACAAAGCTATTTTACAAGATTTATTTTTATAAATGTATGTTATATTTTATGAGAAGTATGTAACTTTCAGAAACCTCTGCTATTATAATAGGTGGATTCAATTACCAATCTCCTAAAAGGGCAAGCTGTTGTAAGGGCCTTTGAGCAAACCAAGTACCTCACACCAGGGCAAGGATTACAAGGTAAGGTTTAAAATATCATTATTTTATGGAACCACAAAAGACCCCAAATAGCCAAAGAAATATTGAAGAAGAAAACCAAAACGGGAGGCATCACAATCCCAGACTTTAGCCTCGACTACAAAGCTGTCATCATCAAGACAGTATGGTATTGGCACAAAAACAGACACATAGACCAATGGAATAGGATAGAGAATCCAGACCTGGGCCCACATATATATGGCCAATTAATTTTTGACAAAGCACGAAAGAGTATCCAGTTGAAAAAAGACTGCCTCTTTAGCAGGTGGTGCTGGGAGAACTGGACAGCAACATGCAGAAGAATGAAACTAGACCACTTTCTTATACCATACACAAAAATAAACTCAAAATGGCTGAAGGACCTGAATGTGAGGAAACCATCAAAACCCTCGAGGAGAAAGTAGGAAAAAACCTCCTTGACCTCAACTACAGCAATTTTCTACTCTACACATCCCCAAAGGCAAGGGAAATGAAAGCAAAACTGAACTCTTGGGACCTCATCAAGATAAAAAGCTTTGACACTGCAAAGGAAACAATCAAGAAAAGTAATGGGCAACTGATGGAATGGGAAAATATAGTTGCAAATGACATATCAGATAAAGGGCTAGTATCCAAAATCCACAAGGAACTCACCAAACTCCATACCCAAAAAACAAATAACCCAGTGAAGAAATGGGCAGAAGACATAAACAGACACTTCTCCAAAGAGGACATCCAGATGGCCTACAGGCACATGAAATGATGCTCAACATCACTCATCATCAGGGAAACACAAATCTAAACCACACTGAGATACCACCTCATGCCAGTCAGAGTGGCTAAAAGGAACTAATCAAGAGACTATAGATGCTGGCGAGGGTGTGGAGAGACGGGCACCCTCCTGCACTGTTGGTGGCAATGTAAACTGGTGCAGCCGCTCTGGAAAACAGTGTGGAGGTTCCTCAAAAAACTATCCATAGAACTCCCTTATGTCCCAGCAATAGCACTGCTAGGGATTTACCCAAGAGATACAGAAGTGCTGATGCATAGGAGCACATGTACCCCAATGTTCATAGCAGCACTGTCAACAATAGCCAAAACATGGAAAGAGCCTAAATGTCCATCACCTGATGAGTGGATCAAGAAGATGTGGTATATATACACAATGGAGTACTACATGGCAATGAGAAAGAATGAAATATGG
>NC_043714.1:17476372-17477993 GCF_006229205.1 Suricata suricatta
AAGGGGGAGGGGGGAAAAGAGGTGGTGGTGATGGAAGAGGGCACTTGTGGGGAAGAGCACTGGGTGTTGTATGGAAACTAATTTGACAATAAACCACTTAAAAGAATCATTATTAGAAGCAATTGGGAAACAAAAATGGGAAATAATATAGTCATGAAGCAGAAGCATAATTTAAGAAGAAAATGGCTGCTCATGCTTCATAGTCTCCTTAATATTAATTATATGTTGATAATTTTTTAATATAAAAACATCAGTATAGAATCATTTAGTTTCTTTGAAAGTTAAAATGTGCGGTGCCTATAGGGACTCGATTGAATAGAAATGAGTTCATTGAATAGATGTTGCATTGCTTTCGCTGAATCCAGGATAAATTCCTACTTGGTTATAGCCCATTGGTGGGGGAAGGGGTTTCTGGAATGTGTATTGGCCAACACACTAAGATCTGGAGCTGCCACTTTCTGACTTTAGTTTCAGACATTGAAAACAGAGTTTTAAATCTAAACTCGTTTTAATCTAAACGAGTTTAAACATTTGTAAGAAAATAATAGTAAGCTTTTACTTTTTTTTTTAGATTTACCCAATTTTCGCCTGTAACGTAACTAGGGAAATTACCACCATGCTAATAATCCAGGATGGCAGGAATGGAAGAGAATTCTGAAGCTTACATGTTTCTTAACTGTTTGGTAAATGGTTAAGACTTACAAGAGATTTTCTGTGTTTATTTAGAATTTCAGCAGGAAATGGAACCAAAGCTGAGTTGTCCAAAAAGGTTAAGGCTTCATATCAAGCAAGACCCTTGGAATCTTCCCAGCAGTGTCCGGAATCTTGCTCAGAACATCAGAAAATTTGTTGAAGGTCAGGATGAAAAACAAAGAACATTGTATTGCATTAGCAATAATCATTTAAACCTAAAAATTTAGTAATGCTCTGATTACTTTTTGCAGTATTTCATGTTATGAGGAAATTAAAAGAACTGGAAAGGGTGAAGGAGGAGGACGGAAAAAGGGATAGAATTCTAGAGCCTTATGTTCCAAGGATCTAAACAATATAGAATGAATTATGGAGAATATTTTCAGTAAATAGAATAAGAGCTCATAGTTAGGAAGACAAATTGAACATGGAGAGAGTTTCATATTTTATAATATGAAACAATATCAGAAAAATTTCTGAAGGATTCACAAAAGTCATGAAGGTAAGTTTTATGGGAAGTCTAAAAACTTAATTGTGAATCCATGAGAATCAGAATAATAGCATAGGTTGCATCGTTGGTTTTCTTTTTTTTTTTATGGTATAGGCTTTTAATATTATGAACAGTTATAATTATAACAATTCAAATATAAACAAATAATTTTCCTATCCTGATGTTTGATTCTAAAGTTATTTTTTTAGAATATAACACTATTTTTTAACATATGCAATTAATTTCCATCATTTATAATACAGTAGTTACAATGACACTCCAAATGGATAAGCAAAGTAAAAAATCAGAACCCCAACTTCTATTTCATGTAATTAGACTTATACAGAAATTAGAAGGTTAAGTAACAACTAGTTAATCACCTAATTTCACAGCTATCTGAAGTGGCAATCATTATATAGCAGCTTATCTATGATACATTCA
>NC_043714.1:17478093-17500545 GCF_006229205.1 Suricata suricatta
ATCATTTATAATACAGTAGTTACAATGACACTCCAAATGGATAAGCAAAGTAAAAAATCAGAACCCCAACTTCTATTTCATGTAATTAGACTTATACAGAAATTAGAAGGTTAAGTAACAACTAGTTAATCACCTAATTTCACAGCTATCTGAAGTGGCAATCATTATATAGCAGCTTATCTATGATACATTCAAGATAAATGATAGAATTTGTTACTTGCCCATAAGCTAAAACACAGCCTGCTTAATACCTTTCCTTAAATTCCACCTCTATACTACAATATACTTGAGATCCATGCAAAAAAGTAGCTACCTTTTATATAGGAAATGGATGATTAAGTCTTTGGTGTTGTAAAAGCAACTTCATTTAAACATAACCACCCCCACCACCAAAAAAAGAAGAGGAAAGAAAAAAAAAAGTAATGAAAATAATAAGGGAAAAACCCAAGACTCACTTCCTAGGGGGAAAAAAAAACAACAAAAAAATCCCAAAAAAACCATCATGTAATTTCTGTTTTCAAGTTTCCTCTTTGGAAGTGTTTGTCCAAGTTTATTGTTATTAACTACCATGGCATAGCTTACTCAACATCCTCTAATTGGTACAACCTACAGTTGGAGAAGCAATTCTTCAAGACAATTCTAGTGAGTCTGAATTCATGTTATGGCCAGAGTATTATGTAGGAATTTCTGAGGGTTTCCAAAAATGATTATAGTGAAACAAATGAAATGAGAAATGTGTTTAATTTTTTAAAATGCCTAATTCAGTGATTTTCTTCCCAATATTTCGACCAGTGGTTGGCAATGTCTGGAGGTAATTTTTTGGTTGTCACAATGGTGAGTATGGTACTGGCATCTAGTATGCAGAGGCCAAAGATGCTATTAAATGTTGTATGGTGTACAGCACTGTCCCTCACAACAAAAAATTATTTGGCCCAAAATATCAATAGAGCTAAGGTTGAGAAACCTGTACAGTAAATAAGTATATGCCTGCATTTGAGTTTTTATTCCTTGGTCGTTTGTGTGTCAGTTGGATACGGTAAATAGTATTCAGCAGAATTACAGCATAACCCCAGTCACTACCATTTGTTTTAGGGTGAACTAGAGAGAGTTCTGTACTTTGCTGACAAGGAGAGCTCTTAGACTGGATAGAGTGAGCCTGTAACATAACTCTCTTAGGCCTCCGTTTCTTCATTTACCAAGTGCCACAGATGTGTATATGTTCTGGGGTTACTAAGTTTTCCACCTAGAAATGTACTCAAATATAACACCTTAGATAGTGTTCAGAGATCAGTAGAAGGAAAAGTTTCTACAGATATGGGAACTCCAAATAAATCATGGCAATTCTACTGTGTGATGAAATCTCTTGTTTTTGACAGCTCGATTTCTTGGCTATATTTTTAGTTTATAGCTAAAAAGAATGACTACTTGTGACACACAACATCATATTTAATGAAAAGTATAAATTTAAAATCCCCCAAAAGAGTGAATAGCAAAAATTGTAAATATATTTTTAAAGGCTTCCAGGTTTAAAGGAATTTAAACATACATTTTACTGAGTGAAAGGTAGTATTTTTTTGTGGAATAAATGCCAATATCATAAAATTCTAGAAGTTGTAAATGCACTTGTTCTCATCATCTTTGAGGGGTTCTTTCCATATTATAATTTTGTTTAGAGTAAATGCAGTATCAAGAACAGAGAAATCTTTAAACCTTTTCTTGTTTTTTGAGGAGCTTTATCCTTAACATATAAACTTACTCTGATGCAAGATAAAATGCTTAATTTTTAATGATACTTATTTTTTTTTAAATCTTACATTTCTGGGGCACTCAAGTGGCTCAGTCAGTTGAGTGTCCAACTCATGATTTCAGGGCTATGGGATCAAGTCCACTGTCAGGCTCTGTGCTGAGCCCATGGAGACTGCTTAAAATTCTCTTTCTCTCCCTCAGCTCCTCTCCCTTGCTTGCTCTCTTGTGCACTTGCTCGCTCTCTCTCTCTCAAATAATTAATTAATTAATTAAAAATTTACATTTTCATCTTCAGTCCTCACCAGTTCATCATGAATTTATCCTATTCAACTTAAAGTAATTTTCATTCTCTTTCCCACCTGTCTTTATAATAGGGGATTGCTTGATGAAGGGTTATGTCGTGGCTAGAAATTGAACATAATGTCACCTTGCTAGAATTTCATGGCTTGTATAAGTAGCTGGGATAACCCCATTCTGATGTTCCTATAGGGGAGGAAAAAAGTAATCTTTTTATTTCTACCCTTTTAGGTTCTCTGGCTGGGATCCTATAAGTTAGTCAGAAAAAAAAATTAATAAGCAAAAGGCTTTATTTAGTATCTTTTACATTACATGGGAGCCTTTGTAAGGAAATGAAGACCAGAAAAAAATGGCTAAACATCAAACTAAGTTTGATGAACAGTAGAAAACATTGGGAAAAGTATGATGGGACAGAAGTCTATGAACAAAGGATAATAAACTGGGGAAACTTAGCAAGGCCTGTTCCAGTCAGTATCCCTCCGTGTTCTGAGATGAGGATGGTCTTTTCCTCCAGGGTTGGGAAGGCGCTTCTCACATGAGGGTTTTATGACCTGCTTCGGGGATGCAGCAGAGCCCTCTGCACACCTGCCTTTTTTCAAATTCCTTCATGTTGAAATTTTCAGTATGCCACATTGCCATATTTGGGGATAGTGTGTTCTGAACCTCATCATTCATTCATCTCTGATTTCAACATATCCTATCAAGTGTATATCAAATATGATATCAAAATATATAATTATATGATCTTTATATGGGAAACACTGTTACAGTGCCATTCCTAAACTACATCACACTGTCATTCATTCATACATGGCCTGCTGAACTAAGGGTAGAAGCGAGCGGAACAAACAGCAGACTCACTAGGGAGATAGATTCATTGTGCAGCGTCACAAAGATGATGCCTGTCTCCTGCTTAATCTCTATACTAAATTATGGTCTCCAGTTATCAGCCAACTTATGATATTTTTACTGGAGTAGCACACTCTGACATTGTGGTTTATAATAAGAAATATATACTGGTCTTTGTCCCCTTTCCTGGCAGGTTTTCTAAAGCTCTTGGAATTTCTTGTGATGAGAACAATAAAAGTATCTTTTATTATGTCAGTGAGGTGACTTTTGGAAAACCTTACTGATGGGGCTGGTTGCCAAGGAATCCAGCCCTGTGATTAGGGGGGCTGGAACTTTTGATCTCCCCTCCCCACTCCCTACCGAGGGGAGAGGGGCTGGGGATTTAGTTCAGTCAGCAATAACCAGTGATTTAATCAATCAAGCCCATGTAATGAAGCCTCCGTAAGATCCCAAAAGGACACAGTACTTTAAATAATTATCCAAGGCTTTTAATATATAACCCCTTTTATTGTTCTTACACAGACTCATGAAATAGATGAGATAGGTATTCTCATCACTTATGAATGAGCACAATGAAGTCAAAGTATGATTGGCCATTGAATGAGAGGAGGGTTAAGGGCACTGATTTCCTACACAGTCAAAAATCTGCATATAATTTTTGACTCCCCTCAAACCTAACTACTAATAGCTTACTGCTGACCAGAAGCCTTACTGTTATTATAAACATTCAGTTAATACATATTTTGTGTGTTATATGTATCAAATACTATATTCTTAAAATAAAGTAAACCTGAGGAAAGAAATGTTAAGAAAATCTTGAAGAAGAGAAAATACACTTACAGTACTGTACTGCATTTATTGAAAGAAATCCACATATGAGTGGACCTGTGCAGTTCAAACCTTTGTTATTCAAGGGTCAACTGCATTTTAGCAGTTTTCTGAATACACAAAGCTGGTACAGGGTCACTCCATAATCCACAGTGTCACTTTCCTTGTTTCATTGACCCTTAGTCAATCACAGTCCAGAAGCAGACGATCATCTTTCTGACTTATCATCAGAAGGTTAGTAGTAGGTTTACTCCATGTCACAGTGCCTACTTCACCTCATCATGTACGCACTTTACCATCTCACATTATCACAAGAAGTAGGTAAAGTACAGTACAGTAAGATATTTTGAGAAAGAGAGACCATATTCACATAACTTAATATAGACTATTGTAATTGTTCTATTTTATTATTAGCTCTTGTTGTTAATCTCTTACTGTGCCTAATTGTAAATTAAACTTTGTAATACATATGTGTGTACAGGAAAAAACATACTATACCTACGGTTCAGTACTATTTATGGTTTCAGGCACCCATTGGGGGGTCTTAGTCCATATCCCACATGGTTAAAGGGTGATGACTATAAGAGATGGTTCTTCTGACTCTTTCTCTTACTTTCCTGCCTCTGAAATTCTCTTGTTCTTATTATTTTCTTTGTAAAATGTAACATCCTCTCAAGTATTTCCTACATTTCTTATCAGTGTATTTTGTCACTCTGACTCTATTGTGAATCTGTCTCGAATAGGATGCAACCTAACCCGTTTTTATTTTCCATAATCTTGGACACCTAAAGAAGCTTTGAATGTTTTTATATTTCCTTATTGCAAGTAAGCTATTTACCAATTAGAAGTAAGCCAATGAGTATGAAGCTAATACACATCATTTATCAAACATTTGAGATTACTCTTATTTGGAGACGTGTTGGGAAGAAGAGTATTTGGACATGGTTAGTATTTTTCTGCAATTGAGGACAGTATCTTGATGTATACATAGGAAAAAGGGTCTGTATATAGAGAGATTATATAGATATATACTATAATTTACAAGGATAATATATATAATTAATTTCTAATCCTAATATATAATGCATAATAAATTATGTATGTTTATATATAAAGTTTATAAATACATATGTAGTATTTAAAAGTTTAAGTAACTAAAAAAATACTGTTTGAGAGCTTATTGATCAAGACCACAATCACTATAGGAGTTTAGAGAACACCAAGCAAACTATGGCACTTTAGGATGACTTACAAAGGTAGCATTATTTGAAGGGTATTTCACAGGCTAATTTAATTTGAAACTAGAAGAAATGTTGACATCTTGAGCAGTGGATAGAATTTATAGGCAGACAGGAAGAATAACATGTGAAATAAATGGGATTTTTACTATCTAATGGGGTAATACTGTGCTAATTTTTTTCTACAGAGTTAAAATGTGGTGTTAAAGAAAAAAAAAAAAGACTGAACAGCTAACTGTTCTGTTTTCTTCTTGTGCAGAGGTGAAGTGTAGAATACTCCTGGCTCTTCTTGAATATTCAGGTAATACTTCTCATTATTTTTACTATTTGAAATTATTGTGGCTCATGACCTTAGAAGTCTCATGATATCAATGCCCTCAACAAATTAGATGGAAACATGATCCTTACTCTTTCTAAAGCCTTGGAAAGATTTTTTTACAAATACTTATTTTTAGTAAAAGCAAAACATGCTCATCATCAATTATAGTACAAACATGGAAATGTATATAAATATATATTCAACTAAAAATAGAGCTAAACTATAATCCAGCAAGTTTATTATTAGATATTTAACCAAAGGATGCAAAAATACAGATTCTAAGGGATACATGCACCCCAGTGCTTATAGCAGCATTATCAACAGTAGCCGAATTATGAAGAGAGCCCAATTGTCCATCAAGTAATGAATGGATAAAGAAGATGTAGTATATATACACAATGGAATGTTAGTAATCCAAAAGAATCTTGCCATTTGCGATGATGTGGATAGAGCTAGAAAGTACTTTGCTGAGAGAAATAAGTCACTCAGAGAAAGACAAAAACAAATACCATATGATTTCACTCATGTGGAATTCAAGAAACAAAACAGGTGAACATATCGGAAGTGGGGAAGAGAAGAGAGAGAAACAAACCACAGGAGACTCTTACTGAAAGAGAACAAACTGAAGGCTGATGGAGGGAGGTGGGAGGGGGATGGGCTAGATGGGTGAGGGGTATTAAGGAGGGCAGTTGTGATGAGCGCTTGCCATTGTATGTAAGTGATGAATCACTGAATTCTACTCCTGAAACCAACATAGTACTATATGTTAACTAAATAACATTTAAACTTAAAAAAAGGAAAAAAAAATACAAATCTCAAAATATATATATATTTAAGTTATATATATTTATTTAATTTTAATTTTTATATATATGTATACACAGAATATTATTAAAAAGGAGGAAGGAAGCAGGTCTTGGTAAAGTTAATTGTGCAAATGGGATTTATTGTGAAACATCTAACTTTGGTTTATGAACAAGAGGTAGGTGGGCTAGATTCAAGGGGTGAAGAAGTGGACTGTACTTAGGAGAAGGAGTCTTTTACAATCTTTCATACCTAGAAAATTTAAATTATAAGTGAATGAATGAGTCAAGTTAACCAGAGAGCTTTTTTTTGTTTGTTTGTTGGCTGGTTTTTCTGTTTTTTGACTGAGTAATAATAACAAAATATCTTAGTTTTACTAATAACAGCACAGTTGACAGACCTCATATTTATGGATTTCTTGGGTCCTGACAATCACTCTATGAAAATGGTATTATTTTTCCATAGGTTTAAAGGTGAAAAAATTAATGTTCAGGCTAATTAATAATAACTACTAAATGGTATCATTCAATACATATTTTTGAGCATCTGGAAGATTAGATGCCTTATTGAGTAATTGCATTAATAGTAAGTGGCAGATGAAATTCAAATTTAGTTATGCTACTTCCAGAAATGGTCCTGGAACACATTGCTTTATTCATTAGCATTCAAATGGCTGTTCTTGTAGATCCTTCTTTTGATTTCAGTTTAATTTTTCTATTCCCATCATCATTCTGCTTTTTCTTACTTTATTTACTCACCCCTTCTTTCCCCTTATACATAGGGTAGCATCAGAATGCAGCCAAATTACTCCATATTGTTGGCTACAGAATTATGCTCTCCATTTGTAAAGGGAGATTAGATTGTGTCTGCTAGATACTGTCTTTAACTCACCTTTATTCCTATCCTTCTCTCTCTCTCTCTTTTTCTTTCCCTCTCTGTCTCTGTCTCTGTCTCTCTCTCTAATCTCTCTTTTATTTCTTTGTTGTTACTTTTTTTCTTTAATTTATTTTCCCTGCAGTCTCAGAATAATGACTAGGGTTACTTGTGTGTCTAGAAACCATCTCATTCTTTTTTAGACCAGCTATGGAATTTGAGCTTTTTAAACAGTGGAGAGTAAATGAAGTGTTACTATTTTAAAACATGTTTGTAGAAGGTGATTTTAAGTAGGTGCTTAAATACTGGAATGAAACGGAAGCCTTTGATAAGTAAAACATTCATTTGTTTCGAGCATATTCCCACTACAAGAGAATTCTTACTCTGCGAAAGCAATAAACAAACTGTCACCAAAAAAACAGCTCTCCGTGCCTTTCTTCTTTTGCCAGAAGCTAGAAGCAGCTGTTGTTGTTCTTCCTGTAGTTCTTATTGATAAAAATGAGGAATAAGAATAGTTTTGGGAAGGATGGACACTTGTGAATTTTGAACAGCTGCATAATTATAAGAAAAGACCTATCGGGTTTTGCTGAGAGTTTGCTTATTTGGTGTCTTTGTTCATCATGTGGTTTCTTACCCATTTAGCAATAGAACTGAGCTCCACTCAGTGCCAGACACCCTGCTAGATGCTGGAGAAAAGAAGAATCACAATAATCATGCTGTGCAATTTCACTTCAATAAGTGCTTTATCTCGTTTATCTTTATTGTAGGTCTGAAAAATAGAAATACTCATAGTATATATTGGAATCTGATACCTAGGGTTATAAGGTTTAAAATGGGTGTAATGGGTAGATGAAATCAGATTATTTATCTTTACGTTTATGAGCATAATTCACATTATATGCCACTTCCCCTGGTCTTGATGTACTGATGGTCTCTTGGGGAACCCAAACGTGTAAACAGACTCACAGTGCTGAGTAATTGGCCATCTTGTACAGGGATGCCTCCAGGCCTATGGTGGCAGATCAAGAAGTACAGGATACTTACTGAAAGACAGGAGAAATTTCACCAGGGCAGATAATATTTCTTAAGTTCAATGGGTCTTAGTAGCTCAAGGAATTGACTTTTAAGGATGACTTAAAGTTTGCTGATGGAAAGAGTGGGGAAGTGTCCACAACCAGAGGGTCAAAAACTGTGAGCTTTAAGAGCATTTATAAGGGCATTTAGCATTTGAGGAATCTGGGCAATAGTGTGGCTCAAAGAGGAGAGGTCTATACAGCCAGGATCCTGGCTGCTTTCAGAGACATTGATTTTTTGTATTCTCACAACAAGCCTGTGAAGATTGTTGCTGGTGTAGAGATGATTGGACGGAAGTAATGCATTTATAAGCTGTCAACATAACTTGAGAATAGATAGATTGCAAAGACCCCTTTCTGCCACTCTGAGTTTTCTACCATTGTTACTCACCAGGAAACGATAATGTGTAAAAGTTACGCGAAAATCTCAATATGATGTGATATTGAAGTTTATGCAAACAAGCCATTTACCTATTTGAAAATAGTAAACTGAAAATCACCTCATGAAATAGTAAGCATTTATAAGATATTTTTTATTTAAAACTATGTTGGTTTGAAATTTAAATGGCCTTTTGGTCCAAGGACATCTTGCATGTCAACTTCTGTTACTGTTCTGTGAGCACAGACATGGCCAAGGCCTCAACTTGGATGTCTTCATACCCCTGGTAATTGGAGCCATGTTTAATTCCTGTGCTGTATTCAGTGTGAGAAGTTTGAATTAATGAACAAATACAACTTTGTGTGATCATTATCGGATTTGATAATCAGGTTCAATGAAAAATTTATTTTGCTTTAAATGTACAGTATAGTAGCGGAGTGTAGAATAAACATCTAAGTATTCTTTCTAAGTTTAAAAAAGGGAAAAAATTTGAGCATATCTTCTCAAAAGCAACTTGAAGATAATTATTTCTCCTAGTGACAAAGTTATTAACCCTTGTGATCTTTTCTAAAGTTCTCAGTGGAACTGAATCCTTCCTTCCCTCAACGTCAGCTTTCCATTCTTCATATAAAGCATTTCTTTCCAACTCAATTTTTATTATGAAATTATTCTCAGGTTATAGGTGGGAGCATTCCTGCTAAAATTACTGGAGTATTTTTTTAATTTCCCAGATTTTCTGCTTTGCTATAGGACAACAGAAAAACAAAGCAAGAATGTACAAGAAAATATATAGGGCAATTTTATGTGGTTTCAGTCTTGAACTTAGTACTGCAGCTGCACATTTTAGCTACCAAGCTATCTGAATTGTCCTTCGAGGTTAAACTAAATCCAGGCATTTCAAGAAGTCAGAGAATGAACTCATACATTTCCATTCCACTTAATTTGTTTGTTAGTTGCTCTACTGGTTCATCATTTTCATTTATTAATTTAGTAAATAGTTGTTGAATGTCTACACTTTGTTAGAAATTGTGCAAAAGAATATAGATGTTTTGCTTTTCTCTTAATTGAGGCTTGGACAGTGTTTCTCCAGTTTAGCTGTATCATAGTTACCTGTAAAACACTCCTTTCCATCTATTTGAATGAGACACATGGTATATAATTACTTAAGGGAAACGTCTTACATATGTTGTTGATTAACTTAATAAGTTGAACCATAGGGAATTGCTATATTCGACCATTTTGACCTTGTAAAGCAGCAAGTTTGTATAGTAAAGGAATATTTTCATTACAAAATTAAATATTTTAAATATTCAATCCTTTTTCTAATAAAAATTTTAAGAGTAACTTTTACTAATAGTGAATGTAGGCAACACAGCAATTACATTTTGTGTTCACATGCCTTTGATAGTTATTAAAAACATGATCACTGTTCTTGGTAAACAACTTAAAAATCATGCCTTTTATCAATAAAGCAAGAACTCATTTCCAAACAATGGCAACATTTATATCTATGTTTTACAGTAGTTGACAATGCTTCTTCGTTTCAAAAAACTCTGAACCCTTCAGATATTCACTACACTTTTAAGAATATGAGCATTTTTACTTTTATTATTCTTCTAGTATAAGTGATTTTTCAATGCACAGAATGTATGGCTTATATTTACATAAGTTCATGGAGTTTGTATGTGTCCAGACACCCAAAGGAGTGAGTCTCTGTGATTAGGTTCTCAGAGGCAAGCTTTTTCCACTTGGAAAAAAACAGAGGCCCCCAGAGCAGTAAGGCAAAAGGTAAACATACCTTCAGTGTGGTCCATCAAAAATCCAACCAACTGCGGAATAAGAATCCTGGTGAAAATCTATGTATGTTAAACCTGTAAATACATTGCTTATTTCAAAGGAATATAAGAATTTATAAACTGGACATGTTTACAACTCATGAAGTTTAAGAGGTAAATCCAAGAGATCCAGATCTGCTTATTGTATAAATAATCAGACATCAATACTCTTCTCTCCATGTGCATTTCATGTTAACAAAAGTAGATCATTTAAAAAATTAGGTATTACTTACATTCCAGTTTTCATTTGCCAGCACACACTGAAAAAACTGGCCTTTGAATTTCCTTAGGAAGTATCATCACACAAATACAAATTGTGTTCTATCAGAAAAAAATGTCAATAACCTTTTTCCCCTTGGGTTTTATAGAACAATTCAAACACTGCAAAATAAAGTATCAGTTAAGAAAAGCTATTTCAATGGTTTAAAAAATTTCTGGCATTTAATATTTTCTAAAAAGCATATTGCTTAAGTGTATGCCCAGTAGTAGAGCTCGATTCACATTTTTCACATGGGGTGAGTTTAGTGAAAGGATGAAATAACAGCAAATATAAATGCTTAATGAATTGGTTTTATTCACCTGTGACATTTTTCTAAACTGTCTTTATTTTCTCCTGGATTACAGACAGCGAGACACAGCTCCGAAGAGACATGGTCTTCTGTCAGAGTCTTGTGGCCACAGTCTGTGCCTTCTCTGAGCAGCTCATGGCAGCCTTAAACCAGATGTTCGACAACAGCAAAGACAATGAGATGGACACCGGGGAAGCCAGCAGAAGGTGGCTGGACCAGATAGCGAACGCAGGTGTCCTTTTTCACTTTCAGTCACTCCTGTCACCAAACTTGGTAAGGAATCACAATGCCTCTCACTGTCTGTGGTAACTGTAACACACCTCGTAGCATGTTCCCCAAATAAGAAGTGGTTATTCATTATGTATTAGCACTCAGTCAGCTACTTTAAAAGAGTGCATTTTTCCACAGGCAAATGTGGTTTTAGTAAGTATGTAGAAGGTATGCCTTCTTTTCGGATTTTTATTTATTCTCAGGCTGCTGAGAAAGCCTCCATCTGTTACTAACTGCTGTACCCCTTAGCACTGACAGAAGGATCATCAGAGGAAAGAGGGTCTTTCTGCTGTGGTTCCTTATTTCCAGTCCAGGAGAAATAGCCTGCCATGAAACCCACGCTCCCATTGAGGCTAATATTCTAGATCCTGCTTGATAGACAAGATCTGACAACTCACATGCCTTACTTTCAGGCAATCTGTTTAAAAATTCTGCATATTAAATGATTTTATTTTCTTCTTTTGTATCATGTTTGTCCTGTTCACTCTAAGAACACTGCCTTAATTATTGTAGAATATTCCATATTTATGCATCCATTTCCCACAGTGCGTACAAAGAAAGCATCAAAATATTTGATAAATTAAAGTAGTCTTTTAACGTATACTTTCTGTGGTTCTGATAGTTGTCATGATGTTTAAAGGTAAATATGTTCACTCTTACATATAAGCTGAAGGTGTTCATTAAATAGAATTGTGATTTTAAATGTGAGATCCTGTGTCACCTATTAAAGTACACATAGAATATGTGGCTACCAAGTAACATGGTTGAGGTTTTAAACAAATGTATGTGAATTTATGTATCAAAATCTTTTTCTTCAATGATAATGAATATAGGGAGGTAATTGCAGTAATGCACAGTCATAGAAGGTTCTGGAATGATAAGGTAAGGAAGTCCACCTGAGTGTACTTCAAAGTAACAAAATTAGATTCTTTTGAAAAGATTCTATACACTCCATGTGGGTGATCAATTTCTTATTTGGTTGCTAATAAAACTAAGAAAGATTTAACTAATGAAAATTTTGAAGTAAGGCACATTGGGAAATGTTTAAAAACAAAATAAATGTTAATCATTTCCTATCAAATAGAAATGACATTAAGAAAGGAAGCCTACTTCCTAACACATGGTAGCATTAAGTGTTTGTTAAATGGGTGGATGAATGAGGCTTCATTTCTGTTCTACTCTTCCTCTAAAACTGCCATTGTTCCATCAAGTGCTAATACTTTTACTTTAAATTTGATTTTGTTTGAAATCCCAAGGAATGGGAGAAAATATTTATAACTTATATATCCAGACTCTAGGAAGAATTCTTTTTTATTGTTTTTTAAATTTATTTTGAGGTTGAGACAGAGAGAGCACAAGCAGGGGAAGGGCAGAGAAGAGACAGAATCCCAAGCAGGCTCCACACATGTCCGTGCAGAGCCCAATGGGGGCTCACAAACTGTGAGATCATGACCTGAGCTGAGATCAAAAGTCAGACACTTAACCAGTGGAGCTACCCAGGTGCCCCAAGACCCTATAATGAATTCTTAACACTTAATAGAAAGACAACTCGATTAAAAGAGCAAACAAAGGATTTGAATAGGTGTTTCTCGAAAGAAGATACAAAATGGCCAGAAAGCACATGAAAAGATGATCCACATGATTTAGCCATTGTGGAAATGCAACTGAAAACTACAATAAGATACTAGGACACTTGTGACGTGGGTGGCTATAATCCAAAAGACAATCACAAGTGTTGGTAAGGAGAAACTATAACCCTCATACATTGCTGGTGGGAGTGTAAAATAGTGCAGCCATTTAAAAAAAATTTCCATGTATTTTTTATTTGAATATAGTTGACACACAATGTTATATTAGTTTCAGGTGTACAACATAATGATCCAACTTCTCTATATGTTGTGCTGCCCACACCACAAGTGACACAACTGTCGCCATACAACACTATTACAGTACTACTGACTGAACTCCCTATGCTATGCCTTCTATTTTTTCTTATGCTGTACCTTTTATTCCTATGACTTATTATTCCACAACTAGAAGTCTATGTCTCCTATGTCCCTTTATCCCTTTTGCCCATCCCACCACCCCCTTCTCTCTCAGTTTGTTCTGGTATGTATAGGCCTGATTTGTCTTTTGTTTGTTTATTCATTTGTTTTGTTCTTTAGATTCCACATATCACTTGGTATTTGTCTTTCTCAATCTGACTTATTTCACATAGCATTATATCCCCTAGGTCCATCCATGTTGTCATGAATGACAACATCTCACCTTTTTTATTGCTGAGTAGTATGTGTGTGTGTGTGTGTGTGTGTGTGTGTGTGTGTGTGTGTGACAGAGAGAGAGGGAGAGGGAGAAGTGATGCGTCATATCTTCCTTATCCATTTGTTGTTGATGGACACTGAAGTCAGTGCAACCATTTTGGAAAAACGTATAGCACATCTTCAAAATGTTAAACATAGAATTCCCATATTACCCAGAAATTCTACTCCTGTATAATAATATCCAAGAAAAATGAAAACTTTTATTTTCACAAAAACTTGTATACAAATATTCTCAGGCTACAACATGAAAATATTATGCTAAGTAAAATAAGCCAGCTGCAAAAGATACATATTATTTGAGTCCATTATTCTGTAATATGTGAAATAGGCAAATTTCAGAGACTGAAAGTAGGCTAATGATTGCCTAGAGCTCAGGACTGGGGGAAAGGATAGCGGGAGTGAATGCTAATGGGTACTGAGTTTCTTTGTGCAGTGGTGCAAATATTCTCAAATTAGACTGTGGTCCAACTTCAGCTCAGGTCATGATCTCACATTCGTTGGTTTAAGCCCGGCATCAGGTTATGTGCTGACAGCTCAGAACCCGGAGCCTGCTTTAGATTCTGTATCTCCCTCTCTCTCTGCCCCTCCCACTCATCCTCTGTCACTCTCTCTCTCAAAAATAAATAAAACATTTTTTTAAAAAACCCTTAAAATTAGACTATGGTGATAGTTATACAACTCTGTGTGCGCCCTAAAAGCCCTGAGCTTACACACTTTAAGGGGGGGGCTCTTTTTTTTTTTTAATGTTTTATTTATTTTTGATACAGAGAGAGGCAGAGCATGAGAGGGGGAGGGGCAGAGAGAGAAGGAGACACAGAACCAGAAGCAGGCTCCAGGCTCTGAGCTAGCTGTCAGCACAGAGCCTGACGCGGGGCTAGAACCCACGAATGTGAGATCTGACCTGAGCCGAAGGCGGAGGCTTAACCGACTGAGCCACCCAGGCGCCCCTAGGGGGCTCTTATAGTATGTGAATTATATTTTTTTCCTTAGTCTTTTGAAACCCTTAACTTTGTAGAATTGATTTAAAAATATCCAAAGTTTGCTTTAAAAAAGTCAAAGAAACCCATATTTTTTCCGTCACTGTAAGAAGTGCCTAAAAGCCTTCTAGGAATGTAAAAAATTCTCTGGGAGCTGCCTGCACCGCAGTCAGTGTGTCTGCCCGACCCCGGGCTCCGCACACAGTCTGTTGGACACTAGCAGTCTGCATGTCCCCAGGCTCTGAGCACCGTCCGTGGGACACTGGCAGTCTGCGTGTCCCCGGGCTCTGAGCACAGTCGTGGGACACTGCAGTCTGCGTGTCCCCGGGCTCTGAGCACCGTCCGTGGGACACCAGCAGTCTGCGTGCCCCTGGGCTATGAGCACAGTATGTGGGACACCAGCAGTCTGCGTGCCCCTGGGCTCTGAGCACAATTCGTGGTCACTCACATATCACTTTAGCCACATCTGCTAGAGCATCAGGGCTTGCACTGTGCAGTCAGAGGACTGCCTGTTTGGGACATTTTTTTCCTTGTGTATGTTCTTCTCAGTTGGGAAAATGCTGATGCTTCAGCCCTGTCCTTCCAGTTCCAAGTTTGTGGCATACTTTTGCTGCTTCAAAGGACTTTAAAAATTAACAGTTTACTAAAATAAACATTTATCCAGCACTTACTGTGTACCATACACTTTATTAAGTACCAAACCAAGGTGCAAAAGTGATATTTCTCTTAACTTTTTGCTTTCCATGCTGTACATCTTTGGTTGGGATCTGGAGTTTGATTTAGTGATTCTTTTTCACACAGTGGACTATCTCCTTCACCCTGTACTCATGCTGCGCCCCCCCCACAAATGGCTGTATGCTTACACCAACTTTTTAAAATGTGTATGTCTTGTTAAAATCATTATTTAATTTATTTCCTCAGTACTACTTTAGTACGACTCATTTGGTGTGGACATTTCATGTTTTAAACCATATTTACCGAAAATACAACATACCTATAGAAAACTACATGAGTACAAAGCCTAATGAAATGGAAGTATTTAAAGCACAAATTCTTATAACTGCCACAAGTGTTATCATTCTTTGAGCTCTTTTTTATTTTCTGGCACCTCAAGATATTCTGTACTTTCTCTGGCCTGGGCTTGAAACTAGCTATTTCTACAAAGATTTCTGGTTTATTTGGGGGAAAATAGCATTTATAAGCTGAGATTTGGGGAACAGCTGTGATCATCACTACTGGGGTATTATTGCTTTCTCAAACAAGATAATCTTTTTTTTTTAGGATACATGCTGCCAAAGTGAGCACAAGATAATCTTTTTTAAAAAATGTTTTGAAGTACAGAAAAAATATAATGGTCTTTCCACACTTTTAGAGACATGTAATTTGGAGAATTATGATGATGAATATCACAACTATGTAAAAATTTACAGTAGAAAGTACCTGATGAAAAATATGTAGTAACTGATGAGTAATATTAGGTAGATATCGAGGTATGAGGAACAAATTTTACACTTCACCACCCACCAAATTTTAGTCTAGCTGCTACCCCCAACTGAAGTTTGCCTTTATTTGTAGTAGTTACCAGACATATTTCCAAAATCTTTTTAGTTCTTCATGAGTTTTGTGAATATTGGTTGGTAGTGGAGAACACAGAGTGTCAATACTAAAATGCTGTAAAAACGATTTAATATCCCTAATGTCATAACTGACAGCCTGCCTAGGAGTCATTTCTATAGAAAACAAGGTATAATATCAAATGAGCATTGAAATCATCATAAAGGTGTCATTTTGTACAATCAAGATATGAACTATTTGTATTACAAATCATTCAATCCTAATGACTTTGGAATGTGAGATTGAGTTCTTTATTGTGATCAGATTTTGAATTTTTATTATTTTGTGTTAAAAAGTTGATTTACATAACAAACAAAATGACTTTATGAAGAGTTCTGTTTCACTCTGTAAACAGTTCCTGTTCTTCTTATTCATGGATAACAACTCCTTATGTCTTAAAACACATTAATAATGATTTCTTTTGAAAAAAAATCATTATTTAAAAGGATAGTTGATAGTCTTGAGACAAATGTTACCTTTAAAAGATAAACTGTGTATGATAAGGCTAAATTTCTTTCAGGAGGAAATTAATAAAAGACTCTAGATCGTGCACAAAACACTAACCAAAAGGCCAGAATGTAGTATTAGAAATTTAATATTGCTGCAGAACTTGTTACCACATCAGGGCCTTACCTACCTCAGCTGTAGAATAATGTGCTCTTAGAATGAAAGGAATGGTAAAATCAAATTAGATTTCATAGTCATAAGACTCTATATTCAGGAAGGCCTCAGAAAGGCAAGTGAAATAAAAACGATTCTTGTCCCCAAGCTCTTTGGAAGAAAAATCACTGCATACATGCAAATTGCTTTCATCACCACTCTACGGGGTTGCAAAATGAATAATGCATAGGTTGTCTTATTGCAAAACAGGATGGAAACTGTGCACAGTGGCTTTTTAATAAAACAATATTCCTGCCTTTTAGCTGTTACATTTTTAAGATTATAGAAGTTTAGAGGCAGATAGCATGCTTATTGTATTATTTACACATTTGTTTGTAAATAATAAAAATCAACACAGTTTGAATCTAGCTCCAAAATAGACTGAAAAGTTGTGTAGAACCATTTAAATAGTATGGAAAAGGAAAAATATGAAACTATTAAAGAGAGTTGTAACTTTGAGGGATTTGTTAATTTCATTGTGGGCAGTAAATTCTTAGATAAGTGTTGATAATTTGGTTTGCATGTAAATACAACACAAATGAAGCTAAGTTTTGGTCTGGAAATGTGGTGTGATGAGATGTTCTATCCTTTGCAATCCAATCATATCTTCTATTTTCTTTCTTTCTAGACAGATGAACAAGCCATGTTAGAAGATACACTGGTTGCACTATTTGATTTGGAAAAAGTTTCTTTTTACTTTAAACCATCAGAAGAGGAGCCACTGGTTGCAAGTAAGTAGTTGAATGTTTCATAGAATTTCTTTGACATCAAACAACGACATATTGCATACGTTTGATACCAGCATATTTGACAGTTCAAATTGTTTTATATAAGATATTATGTTTAGGGTAAAATAAATAATAACCAATTGTTAAAGTGATGGAAAATATACATAATTTGAATCTACAGGTAATTCTGCACTTTTATTTTTATCTATTAGTTTGGCCTTCAAAACTTTTCTTGAGTGTATGCATCAAATTTTGTACTATAGTCAGTGTTTTCTTTTTTTTTCTGTTATTATGGCACAATATACATGCCATAAAGTTTGTCATTTCA
Organism: Suricata suricatta; assembly: GCF_006229205.1. Lineage (NCBI taxonomy): Eukaryota > Metazoa > Chordata > Mammalia > Carnivora > Herpestidae > Suricata > Suricata suricatta. Next base: position 17,495,802 of record NC_043714.1, read on the forward strand.
CCAATTTACAGATATTAAGTACCTTCTCAGTGTTGTACAACCATGTCCACCACCCAGCCCCAGAACTCTTTCATCCTAGATCTAAACAGAAACTCCATACTCATTAACCAGTAACTCCCCATTCTTACTCCTCCAGTCCATGGTAACCTCTGTTCCACCTCTGTCTCTCTGCAGGTGCCTATACTTGGTGCTTTATATAAGTGGGAATGTTGAATATTTGTCCTTTTTGCTGCTTTTTTCATGTCAGTTTTTCTTAAATGAAAGGACTGCCCTAATACAACTCACTATCGTGGCTAAACTCTGTGACCTCTGAGCCTTTTACAGAAATATATTGCAATTATATAACAAAACTGATTGAACTGAGTTTTCACTCCTCATCTTCAGTTGATCCTGTAGAGAATAATTAGCAGGCAATGACTACAAGTATTTACAGCCATGAAGAAAGAGAGGAAACCTAAGTTATTTTCACATTATGTAAAGTTTAGATCCAAACCAATTGAGAAAAACATAATTATTTGAATTGGCAATAATTGAAAAAAATCTATAATTTAATCCTGAAGGTATATATACATTTTCTACATTTTTCCTAGCTTAATGATGAAAATTGAAAATCATTACATTTGAGTGTCAAATTTTAATATGTACAAATATAATTACATTAACTATTGATTCATTTATTCATCCTGTACAATTTCCAAGATGGCTAACCCTTTTCAAGTGCCTGGAATGAAAAAGGTAGTATTTTATTCAAGGAAATAAATGAACAAACATCAATTAAGCGTATATAGTCAATAAGCAAAATGGTTTTATGGTTACAAGAATAGAAGGAAAAACAAACCTGGTGTGAGGAATGAAGGAGAGAATTTCAACAGAACATAGTTGTAACTAATGTTGCAAATATGTTGCTTTATGAATTGAATTGAAGGATTGAAAAGTATCCCTTTGATTTAGCATTTGCCATCATTAAGCCAAACAAAGGGAATATTTTAGAACATACAATCAGAGAAATAGAAATATTTGGGTTTAATGTCTATCTTTTAGATGCTGCAAGTTATCATTACTTCTCTACCATTTCAACGTTGTCATAAATAGGTTTAAAATGTATCTACCAACTCAAGAAATCTTTAGCAGTTTACTTTTCTATCTCTTGTTTTTTCATAAATGTGAGGATTCTATGTATAAGGTAGAAGGTATAAGCTTCTTCAGGAGTGAGAAAGATTTTTATTTATTTTCTTTTTTTAATTTAATGTTTATTTTTGAGAGAGAGAGAGAGAGAGAGAGAGAGAGTCAGAGCACAAGCAGAAGAGGGGCAGAGAGAAAGGGAGACAGAATGTGAAGCAGGTTCCAAGCTCTGAGCTGTCAGCACAGAGCCCAACACCGGGTTCCAACTCATGAACCGTGAGATCATGACCTAAGCTGAAGTCGGTCGCTTAACCGACTGAGCCACCCAGGCTCCCCTTACTTATTTTCATATTTCTAATGTCTATTATGATAAATAGGGACCCAATAAACATTCATTTAACCCATGATCTGATTTAGGAATTGATAAATAAGCATCATACATTCATCAAAACTTTCTTAAATACCTACTTACGGCCAAGCACTATTCTAGGAGTTGGATACAGCAGAGTACTAAACAAACGTATCCCTCCTGGACCTGATAATTCAAGTGGGGAGAGATAGATAATCAAGATTAATAAGTTAATTTGATAATAAACTAGAAGAAATCATATGAATGTATGAAGAGAAATAGAAGAGAACAAAGGATAACAATGAAAAGGCAGGTGAGAGGTTGCAGATTTTTAACAAGCGAGGAAAGCCTTACCTAAAAGGAGAGCAAAGACCTGAAGGGGCAAAGGGATATTTGGGAAAGGGTGTTCCAGACTCTGACATGGGAACAGGTGTCATATGCTCTTGGGGTAGCAAAGAGCCCCCCATGGCTGGCAGGGCATGAGGCCAGACCACTGAAAGAACCTCGCATTTCTAATGAAGCCACGGAGCAGAGGACAGCCTGATCTGGCCTTCCGGTTGAAAGCTGCCTTAGGCTGCAGTGTTGAATAAAGCATCACTGGGGACAAGGACAGTAGCAGAGCGACCAGTGAGGAAGCTACTTCAGTGACCCAGGTTGAAAGATGATGGTGAATTGACCTTAAGGGTAGCTGTGAAGATGATAGAAGTGGTTATGTGTTAAATTATGAAGGTACAGAGAACAGACTTTTATTAAACTTTCATCTTCACTGATAAATGAGAGAGGAGAACATGAATTACAATGTTAAGGATTTGGATTATAATCAAGGGAAAACTCGGTAAAAGAGATTAATTGATGAGGATAATATTACTTGAACAAATTATATGGTCTTCTATGGGCATATATAAAATAGAATATACTTTGATTTACTTTAATCATGTGGGCATGAGTTTGCCAAAGGCAGAGAAACTCATTTTCACAACATCAGCCTTTGTTGTTGTTTTTTCTTTTAAATTTTGCCTCAGGAGCCATTAGCTCACAGGAGTACTGTTTTCCTTGGTTCAGATATTCACATTACTGGTGAATGGTCTGTTGAACAAGCAGGCAGGGGACCCATGCTATAAGCTTGATAAAATATTTACTTATTGCATAGCCACCATGAGAGATTTAATTCAGCATACTGAAAAATAGTATAAATATCAGAGATAATGAAGACCATGTAAGTTATAGGAACCTATAAAAGTGCACATCTGTGACAAACTTAAACATTCATATAATTCGTATATATTTTTATGAATGTCCCCAAAGCATAACCTCAACTTCTGAAAACAGATCCCTAGGGCAAGGTCAGTTTCAATGCTGCTAATATATATTCGAAGCAAGTCACTAACAATGACGATAGGAATATAGTTATCCTTTTAAATTGATTCAGGAAAGAAGAGACTTTTTCAATACCCAGTGTCATCACATCTTATTTAAGTGGTATAAGGCAATGAGCGCTTTATTATTAATTGCATGTGATTTGATCTTTCTGTAAGGTTAGAAACAGAGGAGTCAGATGGACATTTAATTTGCATCACTGTAGTGCAGACTAGTTTGGCTCTATGTCTTTGAGGGAAATACTGAGCACAGAAGGGAAGAAACGTGAAGCTAGAAAGAGAACACTGGGGGGCGCCTGGGTGGCTCAGCCAGGTAAGCGTCTGGCTCCTGCTCAGGTCACGATCTCACAGTTCATGGGTTCAAGCCCCACACTGGGCTCTGTGCTGACAGCTCAAAACCTGGAATCTGCTTCAGATTCTGTTTCTCCCTCCGTCTCTGCCCCTCCCCCACTCATGCTCTGTCTCTGTCTCAAAAAAAAAATAAACTATAAAATAATTTAAAAATAATAAAGAGAATACTGGCTTTGAAGATAAGAAACTTGAGTTCCAAACCTGCGTGACTCTCATCCACAAATATGAGAGTACTAGCTCTCCCTGACTCATAGGGTCATGAGCCTTAAATAAGAGAATAGATTTGAAAGTCCCTAGCCTTGAGATTGCTTTCTCTCTCTGTCTCAAAAATAAATAAACATTTAAAAAATTTTAATGAAAATTTAAAACAGGTGTGCTTGGGTGGTTCAGTCCATCAAGTGGCTGACTTTGGCTCAGGTCAAGATTTGCAGCCTGTGAGTTCAAGCCCCATGTCGGGTTCTGTCCTAACAGCTCAGAACCTGGAGCCTGCTTCTGATTCTGTGTCTCCCTCTCCCTGCCCCTCGCCCACTTGAACTCCCTCTCTCTCTCTCTCTCTCTCTCTCTCTCTCTCTCAAAAATAAATAAACATTAAAAAAATAAAAAAAAATGAAAGTCCCTAACATTATATGAGGCTCATGGTAGTAGTATTCAGTAAATATTTGAATCCATTCTCCTCAGTTTATTACTCTGTATTCTTTTTAAAGAGCTATGTTTAGCATTACTTATAGTTGTATTTTGCATTCAAGAATGATGAGATTCTAAAGACATAGGGCTTGCCAAGCAATTTGAACTCAAATGTCTGGATTGAAGACATTTTCTTTTCCTTTAAGAAATATTAGGTATATACACCATGCTAACTGCTGAACTAAATTCCAGAGATACAGTAATGACTAAATAAAAGACCCCATTGGCAAATCCTAAGAGGGACTTATGAGGGAAAGATCGCAAAGAATGCAAGGTGCCAAAGACACCACTATAAACATGAATTCTAGGGAGAACACAATGACTCTAAACCCACATTTTTCGATAATAACATGGAATGTAAATGGACTGAATGCTCCAAGCAAACGACACAGTGTAGCAGAATGGATCAAAAAACAAAACCCATCTATTTGCTGTCTACAGGAGACGCATTTTCGACCAGAAGACACCTACAGGTTGAAAGTAAAGGGATGGAGAAATATCTATCAGGCAACTGGAAGCCAAAAGAAAGCTGGAGTAGCCATACTAATATCAGACAAACTGGACTTTAAAGTAAAGGCAGTAACAAGAGATGAAGAAGGACATTATATAATAATTACAGGATCTCTCCATCAGGAAGAGCTAACAATTATAAATATCTATGCACCAAATTTGGGAGCGCCCAAATACATAAAACAATTAATCACAGAAAGAACAATATTATTGACAAAAATGTGCTAATTGCAGGGGACTTTAATACTCCATTGACAGCAATGGATAGATCAACCAGACAGAAAATCACTAAGGAAACAATGGACCTGAACGACACATTGGAAGAGATGGAACTGATAGATATATTTAGAAC
>NC_043714.1:17500645-17522809 GCF_006229205.1 Suricata suricatta
AAAAAAAAAAAAGACCCCATTGGCTTGCAGCTTAGAAACTAGCAAAAGATACAAAGGAGTAGATAGACATTGTGACCCCCAGCAGTGTAGTGAAAGTACGAGATCCTTCCTATGTTATATTATGTAATTAGCGAAGAAGGAATAAGTGAGCTAAATGATTAGGTTGTATAAAATTAAATATATTTTATGGAAAATCTTCATGTTTTGGGGGAATAAAAATTTAATGATAGCATATGTTCCCCCCTTTCAATGATGATACAGGTAATTTTAATATAATGATTAGGAGGATGGATATTTTTGAGCTTTCACTTTTTCTATGTGAGTCAGGCATTGCACCCAGAACTGCGGATGCCATGGTGAAGAGGACAGACACATTCCTTTCTTTATGGAGCTCACAGCCTACTTGGGAGAAAGCAAAGAAGGAATCAGCTACAAAGATGATTAGGGCCATGATAAATCCTATGTAGGAAATAAACAATGCATAAAGAATGAGGGTAAGGTGGCCCTTTAAAAGATCAAGAGGGAATGGCTCTCAGCAGAAATAGCTTTTAAGCTGAAATCCAAAGGGTGAGAAAGACCCAGCCCTGCAGAGAGTAAAGGAAGAACAATTCAGGGAAAGGGAACTAACAACTTCTTAGAGACTTATTTTCAAACTCATGGGCCCCTTCAGTGATGGAGGACCATGTTTACCGGGATGGAATGCCACGGTTGGAACTCCTCTCTGGAAGAAATACCATAGGTTAGAACCAGAGACCTTGTCTTTGTGCAGTAATTTTTTGAAGCCTTTAATTGTTACATAGTCCTAATCTTCAATTTGTTTTTCATAGTAGATAAATTTCCATAAATAAAAGGCAGCGATTTTCAGCTTCACATTACCATGCACTTTTATAAGTATACCAATTACTTTGAGAGAAAGTCATTCTTTCACTCATTGCTTAAACTTCCTTTAAAATTTAATATGCTTGATAATTTTCAGTCATTTTTACTTTCTTAGTTCCTAGTATAGCATGTTTATTTGTTCTCAGTCCTCTAATGGAACTCCAACTGCTGCGTTATTATCTTTCTTGCAAACCCATTATCCTTTTGATAACAAAGATTGGCCACTTTGGTGCCAAACAAATGGAATTTTAAAACTGGAATACAAATGAAAGACATTGCATAAAAAGGGGACCTAGAAAATACAAATACTTAGTATATACTTAGTATATACACATTTTCTTTAGCATCAGTGCATCCTTTTTCTTTATTATAGAGCCAAGGAAAAAATTGGTTTTTCCCAATCCTTAAAATGCAGTAGATTTCCAGCTCTTCAACTGAGAAATGTGTTCTCTTTCCTAAACCAAAATCCTTTATACCTTCCTTAAGCATATAGAAAGGGGCTCCTAGGTGGCTCAGTCAGTAAGAGTCCAACTCTTGATCTCTGCTCAGGTCAAAGCCCTGCGTCAGGCATGGAGCCTACTTGGAATTCTCTATCTCTTTCAAATAAAATTTTTAAAAAGCCTTAAAATATAGAAACAAAAATAAAATAAGCATTATTATATGGAATAAAAGAGACTTGTAGATGTTAATACAATACCTCTGCTATTGATATTCATAATTAGCTACATTTAATGAGAAATCTGGAATCTCTCTTTTAAAGGATCTAATCTTGAAGTCTACTTTTGTATACAGTTTTACTCAAGAAGCAGGTTAGAACTAACAAATATTGAGTCAAGAACTTGTCTTAAAATTTATAATATTTTTGCCTTAATTTTTAACTTGGTTAATATGGCATTCTAGCTTCTTAGGCAGATTTTACATTCTTTTTAAATGAAATTATTTGTCTTGGATAAGTAACATAAAATGAGAAGTATTTATGAGCACTGTGGAATACTCCTGCAGCATTTTAGCTTTTCAAGTTGGTTGGTTTTTGGGTTTGGGTTTATATTTTGCTTTTGTTTTTGAGTAAGCTTACAATCTTTGAGACAACTAAAGAACTTGGACAGATTATTTCTAATGACTGTAGTGCATCAACAGAGGGAATACATTTTTGATCTGGTGCTCAGGGAATGGAACTTGCAAAACCCATGCAAATTTTGATAATTGTTGCTATGTACCCAATCTCTTGTACACTACTTAAGAATTGTACCCCAAGGACTCATTTTTACTAAAATATGAATGAAGCAGCTGCCCTGGGAGATTGTGATTCCTAACCATGTGTAACTAAACTTCTCATTTAGTTAAGTGAGACATCTGGTGTGTCAAAGTGTAACGAAATTTCCTATTGTAGAATTTTATATTCGGTACAGTAATAAATCTGTTGCTTTATCTAATAAGAATCTCATTTAGTACTCTTCCACTGAATAGTACTATAATTTTGCCTAATCTGAACTTGACATACACATCAAGGATATTATGTTAGTAAAAGACATTATATAATATGTGTACTGTATATATTAGTTTCTAGTAATTTTCAATATTTTTTTAAAGTTAACAAGTATACTTTATAACATAACCTGAGTTTTGGAAATAATGTAATATTAAATATCATTTTAGATGTTCCTCTTACATATCAAGCAGAGGGAAGCCGGCAGGCTCTGAAAGTTTACTTCTACATTGATAGTTATCATTTTGAACAACTGCCTCAACGTTTGAAAAATGGAGGAGGGTTTAAAATTCATCCTGTTATTTTTGCACAAGGTAAACTGCCTTTTTAAATACATGTATGTAAATTATGTTATCTTTGTCAAGTTTAAAAACTACATGTAATGGTAGTCATGATAGTTTTTTTCTCATTAATTCAACAATTCCTTCATAGTAATATATTTACTTTTGCAAATGTTTATTAAGGAAAGAATAACATAAGGTTTAAATATTTACCAAATAGGACTGCAACAGTATTTATAATGGAGAAACAAGACATGAGTGGTTTAAGTAATAACGAAAAGTTAATTTGGGTTAAATAAATTATGGTAGAGTCATTAAAATTGAATGGTTAAAAATATTTTATGAGATAGAAAAAGTTTGGCAATGTACACATGCAGGTTACAAAAATGAATTTATATTATAATCTAAATTATGTAATTCAAGTATGTATATAATTATATGTATATAAAATGTTTTTGGTATCATTGGATGGTTAAAGTGATGATGATTTTTTATTCTTTAAGTTTTTACTCTAAGTAAAAATATATTCCTTTTATAAGTAAGAAAATTGTTTTGGCAAATGAACAATGAGATTTTTTTAACTGCAATAGAAGAAATCAAGGTTAACATCAGTTAGAAGATTCTTTCAATGAACTGGGTTCCAAGGAAAGGTCCTGGATCTTTTTTATTTCTGGGGTCACAAATGCATCCCCATACTGATCAGAAGTCCAGATTATTCTAATGTTTCTTCTAGTCTGTAATTTTTTTTCTTTTTTAACTCATGCTCTGGTCACAAGATTCTATCAATTTCTCTGAGCAATTCCATGGAGGATTTTGCTTTTTCTTCTGTTGAGTTTTCAAGAACTGCATTAGTTTTGCAGTGGAATTTTTATATTCTAATAAAAAATGGGAAGAGTAGAGGAATAAAAATCAATCTCTGTAACAGAAGGACAGGCATTTGAAATGAAAATCCACCGCCAAGTGAAAATTCTTGTACCATATGCGTATTATTCTAATTCTGAAAGGTAGATTGCCCTTTGATTGCCGTAGTTTAAAAACAATAACTGCCTCAGATACTTGGTAAAAATACATTTAAGCAGGAGAAATGTCAATGCAGAGACCTTGGGAGTTGATTAGAAGGTATTTTCATTTTTTGTTGGAGGACTGTGGTTCGGTCCATATAGATAATACAAGAGTCTGTAATGGAAAGGAATGGGCTAAAAAAAGAAACTGAGCAAACATAGACCTTTGGAGCTATGTTGGTAGAATAGTTTAACCTGAGATACGTTAAAAGCACAGGTAGTTTTAGAAGACAGAGAAGGAGACTGCTCTGGAATGTTAGGGTTTATACGATTTAACCAGAGTTTACAGTTATTAGAGGGTCTTTGCTTCCTTTCCTTTACTCCTCGTTTTAAAAATTCTGCCTTTGAAATCATGACTGAGATTACAGATGGCATTTGCATCTTTTCTAAAAAAAATTATTACATTTGTGACACATCAGCCATAAATAGCTGACTATTCATACCCAACAGCAAATGTTCATAGGAAAAGAAAGAGTATTTTCTTAGTAACCTCTGTTTTATAATTGTGGCCAAATCTAATTTTTTAAAAATCCCTAAATATATATTAGTTCAGTGAATACAGTATTGCTTTTAAAATATACCAAAACACTAGCTAACATTAGGTTTTAATATTCACACAGCAGTGAACTGTGGAAAAACAACAATGGAAATACTCTGCAGTTGCGGTCACAGATGGGTAAAGAAGACTAGAAAACGGCTGGTCTCATTACAGCAGTGTCAGTGATAAGGCTGCTTATTTAAAGGGATTGCGGAAGTTCCTCTGCACTTCTAAAACTCTCATGAGAATCCATTATTAGTCACTGACTGTTTTCATCAGATTGAGAGAAGCCCAGGAAATTCAGCCCTAACTTGAATAGAGATTACCATCTGGTAATTGAAAGTGGTGGTAAATGAATAGATTCCAAATAGTGTCTATTCCAGAGATGAAAGTTTATTCTAAGGGTTTTAGTTTTAGATGTACATATGTGCATGGGTCTTTGCTAGCAAATACAAAAATTAGAAAAATGAGATGAATTTGAAAGCCTCCTGGGAAAATGATTTCTGTCAGCCCTTGTAAAGTCTGTTGTGCCATATACTTAGAACAGGAAGCAATGTACTGCTTTCTTCCCATTTTTCTTGCCTGAATGGACCTTTTGGCAAAGGAGGGCACACTGACTGATGGGGCAGCCTGCAAAGATGGGACCAGCTATGAGATTAGGAATTCTAATGCCAGAAGCAAGTAGGATAACACTTTAGGGAACATGTATACTCAAGGCCAAACCTGAAAGAGAACAGGAATCTAGGCAGACAAAACAAGTGATACATATTTACAAGATAAAGATCACAGAAGCAGCCAAACAGGAAAGTAAGCACAGAGCATAAGCAAAAGGCTAGAAGGAAAAGATCACATGAAAGCAGTCTTCTGTAAATATGTCTACAGGCCAGGGTATTAACCTTGTGGGAATCCCCAAGCCCTTGATGAGATAAAGCAAGTGACTATAAACTTGGAGAAAATGGGAGTAAGGAGAATAAATATTCAGGGTCACTTCCTCTGCCCACTCCCCCATTGGCTTGTTTGCTTGTTGTCTCAGTGGTTTTCAATATTGGCTACACCTTAATCACTTTGAGGAGGTTTTAGAAAATACCCATACTTGGTCCCACACCAAACTGAATAAGTCAGAATCTCTGGGACATAAAGGCCAAATACCAGTATATGTTAGAAGCTTTACAAGTGATTCTTTTAGTTTATTTATGTATTTTGAGAGAGACCGAGACAGCACGAGTGGAGAAGGGCCAGAGAGAGAGGGATACAGAATCCCAAACAGGCTCCACACTGTCAATGCAGAACCCGACACGGAGCTTGAACCCACAAAACCATGAGATTATGACTTGAGAGCCAAAACCAAGAGTCGGATGTTCAACCAACTGAGCCACCCAGGTGCCTCTTTACATGTGATTCTAAAGTCCATCAGGAGTGAGGAAGCACAGGTCAATGTAGATTATGAAGCACTGTGCAATTATCCAGTTAATCCTTGCTTAATTAAGTTGATCCATTTCACAAGGGTTCAACATTTCTAGATATGGGGAGACAGGATGATGGGTGGGGCCTTTCACTTCTGCCTTAAGTCATGAGGATGCAGGCTGTCCCTAGGAGATGTGATTTGGGTGGGACAGTTTTCTTCAGCAAAGACTGAAGATGCCCTAAAGAACTGAGGGATGAAGGCTATCTTCTGGCAACCACAATAGCTAGGGAAACAAGCCCTGAAAGGGGATCTGAGTGGGTGACCTGCTACGGTCCACACCTTGTACCCTCAGATCCATTTGGGTCAAGAGTGGGAGTATCTCCTTTGTGACTCTGATGGGCTCCCTTCAAGGGACAAGCAATAACCCCTGCTGCTGCAGCTGGTCTTGAGGCTGCAACAGATGCCCATTTTCCCTCTTCTGTATCCATTGTAGATCAGCCTTGCTCTCAGCCTCAACCTTCTGGTCCCAGTGGCATGAAGAAGGCTTCCATCCCTGAGGGGCATGACCTTCCTGTTCATTCTGCCCTTCTCAGGCCAGGGTTGCTGCATTTGTCCATTTATCATCAAATTTAGACATGGAAGTACCAAGACGGACCTGAGTGGATTACTGGGTGCCAAACATGTTTCTTCCTGCCCTCCTTATAGAACAATAGCCCTACTTCCTCATGTGTTGCAGACTATGAGTCTGGAGTTCTCTCTTATCCAGCAAGGGAGCAGATGCAAAATTGAATACAAGAGAGGCTAATGTCCAGGAGGAGGCAAGAACCCCAAACAAGGGCTTTTTTCTCCTTATTTATTGAGTGCTCGATATTCACATACATGGTGAATGTGAAGAAAACAAGATCTTACACGTGATGAACATGGAGAAAACAATCAGACAATAATGATTAACTTGTGTGTATAAGAAGCAAAGGTTCTGAGAGGGCAAGTAGAGTTTGTGACCAAGGTACACTGGCATCAGATGTAAAGTAATTTCCTGCAGGTGATATAACAAGTTACTTGTGATTTATTTGTGATCCCATTACAATATCTGGATAGCTTACCTCAGGCTCTTTCAACCCATGGTGGTGGCTTTCCACCCTAAGCTTTTTTCTAACAAATTTATATAAGTAAAACCTGTTTCCCCACACTTATGATGATCAGAGTTAACTAGCCTGGCCAAGATGGCGATTGCTGTTCCTGGGTGCCTTGGCACAAGAGGCCTCTAGTGCTCAGGTGGCAGCATAGCTTATGTTCAGTGGGACTCCTCCCTTGTCTTCTAGGGAAAGTGTGTCCTATTGGGGATCAGGACCTTTTAAACCCATGAAGCCAAAGTTTCAGGGATGGGAAGCACCCATCCCCAAGTGAGGCACTGGGACTGATGTATTAGTTTCCCAGCACTGCCATAACAAATTACCACAGATTGCATAGCTTAAACCAACAGAAATTTATTCTGTCATTGTCCTGGAGACTGCAAGTCTGAAATCCAGATGCCCAAAGGCCATGCTCCCTTGGAAGACTCTAAAGAGGAATTCTTCCTTACCTTCTAGCTTCTGCTGGCTGTCGGAAGTCCTTGGCATGCCTTGGCTTGTGATGGCATGATTACAGCCTCTGTGTCTGCCATCACACAACCTTCTTCCCTCTGTGTGTCAGTCTCTCTATCTCTGTCCCAATAAGGTGAACACTTCTTTTAAGAACATGAGTCATTGGATTTGGTCCCACCCTAATCCAGGATGACCTCATTTTAAGTTGATGATATCTACAAAGGCCCTTTATAAAAATTAGGTCACCTTTGCAGCCACCAGGGGTTAGGACTTGTGTCATATCTTTTTGGAGGATGCAATTCAGCCCTCAATAGATGCTAAGCAGAGACTTTTCTGCTTCCACTCTTGGTTCCTAGACCCATGGATTCTACCTATTAGGGACATGGCATCATATAAAGGTCTTCGATTTTAGTTATATTGTGTCCTAGAACATGGCATCTCTTCTTTGTAAAGTAGTGGGAAGTACTTGTTTCTTGGGTTTCTTAGGTGGTTTTTCTTACGCTAAATAGAACACATCATGTTGGTCCTTTTCTCCACAAACACACTCTTGTGTCTATTTGTTTTTCAGCCCTTATGAAAAAGGTTGGCACCACAAAGTGGTAAAAGTAACTTTTACTTCTTTATAGGGTGTCCTTCTGTTCTCAGAGAATAATTAAAATCAATCAGAAACTTGGGCATTTTCTTTTATATTTTTTTAAGTTTTTTAAAATATAGTCCATTATTCAGCATTTTCTCTTTTAAACAAAAGGGAACTTTTTGTTATAAATATTGTCATTTTTCTAAGGTGCTTTCATTCAAATATTTTTTTTGTTTAGAGCGTTTGCAAAACTTTATTTTGGGTCCTTTAAAAGATGAATCTCTTAGTTTTCTCTATAGTTTTTATATGGTATTTGAAATTGAAACATTAACTAGCTTTTTTTCCCCAGATTTTTAATTAAATTCTAGTTAGTTGACATACAGTGAGTGCAATATTGGTTTCAGGAGTAGAATTCAGTGATTCATCACTTACATACAACAGCCAGCGCTCATCACAAGTGCCCTTCTTAGTACGCATCACCCATCTAGCCCATCCCCCACCCACCTCTCTCCAATACCCTCACTACTTTGTTCTCTATCTGTATAAGTCTCTTGTGATTTGTTTCCTTGTCTTCCCCCTACCTCCTGTATGTTCATCTATTTTGTTTCTTAAATTCCATGTGAGAGTGAAATCATATGGTATTTGTCAAACTGACTTATTTCACTTAACATAATACACTCTATCCGTCCACATTGTTGCAAATGTCAAGATATTCTTTTTGATAACTGAGTAATATTCCATTGAGTGTGGAATATACACATGCAAACACACACATACATCTTCTTTATCCATTCATCTGTTGTTGGACATTTGGGCTTCATGTACCCCTTTGAATCTGTATTTTGTAACCTTTGGTTAAATACCTAGTAGTGTTCTAAAAGAAGGAACGGTTCCCAAAATTGAGGTTTCCTAAATGTTAGAATTGGTCAGTGAACATGTGACCTCACCCCTCTTTAAAAGCCAGCGCAACCTTTCCTAAATGCTGGTCATAGCAAGATTGATATAACTTGCTTTCCTCACAAAAACTGTGACCGATTCTGAAGAATTCTGACCACTATGACAGATGCATATGTCATGTTTTAATTAACCATTGAAGTGTCATTGTGCTATCAGGAAAGAGTGTTAGTTGATTGAAATAGTTCCTAAAATTGTTCTTTAGATATTCTGTATTTTTCCTCATCAATTCCTTTCTTGGAAAAGACTTGAAAGGTATTTTGAGTAAGTTGAAATGCAGTTCATTTTCAGTCTTAGAATAGTTTAATTTCCATTTTGCTTACTACCAGAGTTTGATGGGATGATTTGCTTCCTCAAATTCAGAAGGGCTAGAAGGAAAGCAAGCAAGCAAAGAAACTCATTGTATTTACAATGCTGCTTTTAATTAAATGCTATTAAGTATTTATTCAACCAAATATGTCAATACCACTTCTAAGAAATATATTGTTATCTAGATAAGAATTAAGGAAACGAAACAAAATGCTGAGAAAAGGCCAAACTTGGAAGTTTGGACATTATTATGTATTTAACATACTTTTGCTGCATGTAGAAATGAAATTTGGTAAAATATTACCCCATTTCCTTGTATGTATAACAATAAATAACCAAGGTATTCATCTAAAATTAGGAATGTGGTTCTCTTTCCTCTTCTTTGCTACACAGTTTAGTTTTTAAATATAGAACTCCTCCTTTGTCATTGTTCATCTCCTCACAACCCTGTGCACCTGCCATAACATTTTGCTGAGACTTGGCAAAATCGTCAGACATCTTCCCCATTTTTATAAAAGTTCTTTGTAATTGTGAATTTTAACTGTGTTAATTTGGAAATATTGCCCAAGAATGTCATAAAAACACTAGTTTTTAGATGGCAACAAGATTTTAGAGTAGGACTGGACACTGTGGCCAAAACTGAGCCATTAAGCTTTTACAGGGGACCGGGGTGACTCTGCTAGTTAAGTGTCTGATTCTTGATGTCAGCTCAGGTCATGATCTCAGGGTTTGCAAGTTCAAGCCCTTCATAGAGCTCTATGATGACAGTGCAGATCCTGCTCAGGATTCTCTCTCTCTCTCTCTCTCTCTCTCTCTCTCTCTCTCTCTCTCTCTCTCTCTCTTTCTCTCTTTCTTTCTCTCCCCCTCTGCTTGCCCCTCCCTACTTGCACACACATACTGACTCTCTCTTTCTCTCAAAAGAAGTAAATAAACCTTACAAAAAATTTTTTTTTAATCTTTTGTAAAAATTAGACCCCAGGTGCTTTCTTACCCATCCCCACCCCACCCTAGACAGCTGATTTCCCTGTTGTTCCTGCTTACTGTTCTTCTTCCAGTCTTTCTGATCTTAAATCACAAACTAAAGTGTCCTTGCATGGACACTCCTCTTAGTTCCTCAAACTTCCTGTTTGGCTAAGAACACTTGTGCATAATCTATATCTCCTGGAAATTGAATTAGATAATGCCTGTGGGGCATTGGGCATGTTGCCTATTCTAAAAAACATGTTCAGTAAATGAAAAGAATAGTCATGGGTCTCTTAATACTATTATTTCATTTATTTATTTCCCAAAGATCATAATTAGTATGTAGTCTTATTTTCCATTTCACAAATGAGGAACCTGAGGATCTTGGATTTTAATTAACATGCCTGAGGTCACACAGCTAAGTGGTGACTTTACTCCCGTGCAAAGACTTCCATTATTAGCTTTACAACTAATAAGAGGAATTCACATTGAAGGATGACTGAATCCTCTGAATATTTGCCTCTCACAAATAACATCTCATCAATGGGAGTGAACATGGCATGTATGTGAAGATCGTCTTATCAGGAAGACTTCCTTTGATTTCTTGTATGTATTCAGGAACAGAAGCTTACTGAACCAGTTGTAAATATTCGAATTAATTTAGAAGTCATAAGGAATAAACACACAATCCTTTGAAATAAGCTCACAAATTGGATATCACGTAACTGAAGCAAATGTAGTTAGCATTCTTACTTATTTTTTGTAATTGGTTTTCTCAATTATAGGCCAATAATACCATTTTTAAAATTTCAAATTGAGCAGTACTCTAAAAGGTCTCTTATTTCTTGAGTGCTGTGGAAATCTGACTAGTTGAGAAAACAGCACATCAAAAATTAGCAGTGAACTTGCTGGGATTGGCACTGGGTATTATATGTAAGTGATGAATCACTAAATTCTACTCCTGAAATTAATATTACAAATATGTTAGCTCACTAAAATTTAATTTAAAATATGAGCCCTTCAAATAATTAGCAATGAGTTTCCTATTTTTGTCCCTAAGATGGTGATAAGTTTTATGTCAATTTGAACAAATGTGTTATTTAATTTAGAAGCTATTGCATTTAGCAGTTTTGAAAGATTGTTTTTTTAATCAATTTTGAATCAGTGTGCTGAAAACTGAGGCTCTCAGTGGCAATAATTTGAAGGGGAAATCATTTACATTGCCAAATTGGATCCATTGCCATTCCTATTGTTGGCAGCCTCTCCAGAGGAGAGCTTGTCCTTTTAGGTACTTCCATGTGGTTCGTTTCTTCTGCAAAAGGTTAAAAGAACCATCATATAAAGTTTAAAGGAAAAAGAAATAGTTGAGGTGCCTGGGTGGCTCAGTTGGTTAAGCGTTCGACTTCAGCTCAGGTCATGATCTCATGGTTGGTGAGTTCGAGCCACATGTGGGCTCTGTGATGACAGCCTGGAGCCAGGAGCCTGCTTCAGATTCTGTGTCTCCTCTCTTTCCCTGTCCCTCCTCCTCTTGTGCGCACTCTCTCTCAAAAATAAATAATTTAAAAAAAATACTTACCTAAAAATGTTAGTTAAGAAAGAAATCCATACTAATCGAAAGGTGTTTAAAATTAATGGAAAGTTATATATATGTTTATGTTTATTTATTCTTAACTAAATTAAGCATTGTAGTAAAGCAAGTATTCTTAGATTACCTTTATTTCTGGTTTATTATGCTAATATTTCCTAATTTAACTGCAACTACAAGAGAATGTGAATAGACATGGAGAGCAGCGGTTTCAACTTTTTTACTCTAATGTATGTTACTACACAGTTCTGCCTCTCAGACCTCTGCGTGTATATATGCAATGTATGTAAGTACATATGTGTACACACACATATGTACATTTGTATGCTTTTATATATAAGTATGTAAAGTTTGAGTTTAGCTTCACAAAGAATGTATATAAAATGTTTTAAAAGTAAAAGACAATTTAAATTACAAATCATCTTTGCCTACTTAGATATAATAACCAAATGTTTGATATTTATTTTGAGAGCAGAAGAATGATTTTCATTCAGTTTTGAACTGGTGAAAGTGTGGCCATATTCAGTGTTTTAAATACATTTACTAATAATCAATAAGATTACAGCAAATGTGGAGAAATTGAGTTATAAAATCACATCAAAAAGTACATTTGTGTTTACGCAGCACTGGAAAGCATGGAAGGATATTATTATAGAGATAATGTTTCGGTGGAAGAATTTCAAGCCCAAATAAATGCAGCCTCCTTGGAAAAAGTCAAACAATACAACCAGAAACTCAGGTATGAAATTGTTTGATTTTTTTTTTAAAGTAAGTGTTCATATTTTGACAGTACCAAAGGAATAGAGATTTTGACATACTTGTTATGAAGATACTCCTTCTGATATGACATCTTTTTATTTAAGGTTTAATATTTCAAAAATTCTAACAAGTACACTTTTTAAAAATAAAATTGAAAAATAATGTTTGAAAATTTTTCATGCTCTTGTCTTAATTGCTGAAGATCAAAAATTAAATATTTATTAAATCATTACCAGAGATGGACAAAAGCATTGCTATGTTATAGTGGTGTCCCGTAGGAGGTTTCAGTGAATTAAGGGCAAATAAAATAGCTTCCTTTATGTACCATCCTGATCGTCAGAGAAGAATGTGGTTAACACAGAAGCCATGCCACAGCACGTACTAGGTATTGGAAAAATATCAGCTTTCAAATATATACATTAATGTTTTGATTTTGCTGTTTTCCTCCTCTAAAAATCGTGTTACTGGCAAAATGATCAATGGCAGGGAAAATTAATCACAGTAAGTGAAAGGGAAATATGTTACAATTCAGACTTTAATTTTCAACAAATTATTAGCATATATATCTCCCTCTTACCTTATGAATTATTTTGCAAACAGATCATATTTTTAAATTAGTTACAGATTACAGCTTTTATTTTTAAAAGAAAATACTCTTGTTCTACCTTAAGTCTTAATGATTCAAAAATCATTTTTAAATTATATTTTATTTTGTATTACATTGTAACTATTACAACATTTTGCTTTTGTCCACAATATGGTGAGACCATGAAGATAAATTCATTCCTACAGTTCCGGACATGAGGAGGTGTTGGTTCTCATCATTATGAACAATGAGGAGGCTTTTCTTCACCACAGATACTTTCTCTTTCTTCCCCTGCCTCACACCAACTGTCCCCGCCCCTACTTTCTTTACTCTCTTCCATCATGTTGTCACTTCTGAAGCTCTTAACCTCAAAACCCCCAGTATCTTTTGGACTGCTCATGTTCTCTTCCTTCCTAAAATATAGTTTGAGATCTTGATGAATCTGACTGAAATGTCTCTTGGACTGCCCCCATCTTATTAGCGCATCTAGATCACTATTTCTCAAAGATTTATAATGTAATGACTCCTTTCACAGGAGACAACACCAAAAAGTCAATCCTAAATTCTTTGGTAGTGGCCACTAAGGAACACTGAAGCAGTTAAGCCCAGTCTTGTACAAATCTTCAATTGAGCACTATTCTCACAAAAGATAAGCTTGGCTTTTGTAACTGATCAAATGCATTCTTAGATTATCTTTGAAATAAAGATAGAAAATAAAGACATTTGTATACAACCCATGGGCCCTGAGAAGACATCCTCAAGTGCACTTTGAAAAAATAGGTCTAGCCCATTCCTGTACATCCTGACCAATCCTGTCTCTAAGACCCCGTGTTGTTTCAGTCTCAGAATTTTGCTTCCAGATAATAATTTTAAGTCACATATCTTACTATGTCACTCTTCTTGCTCAAAAGATTTGGTGATTTCTTATTGTCCCCAAAAGAGTCATAGCCTCCTTAGTATGGCAGTCCAGATCTCTCATGGCTTGACCCGAGATTTCTGTTCTCCGCCTGTGCTCCAGCCATCTATACCCTCCTTATTTTCAATCACGCACCGTAATTTCCTTCTGTGACTTTTCACCGTTCACCTACCATCTGTATCCTCCATGTCCAGCTGTTTATAAAACATACTATTCATATGATTCAATGTCCAGCTCTAGTATGGTCTTCTTTTATTATTGGGCTAGGATGAGGCCTGGGCATTAGACTGTCTAGAAGTCTAGGAGATTCTGATGTGCAGCTAGAATTGAAAACCAATTCCATAAATCCCAGAGTTCTTTTTTAAAAATATTTTATGCTACTTTTTTTAAGTTTATTTATTTTGAGAAGAGAGGAGAGGCAGAGAGAGAGGGAATTCCAAGCAGGCTCTACACCTTCAGCGTGGAACTCTGAACCCATGAACCATGAGATCATGACCTGAGCTGAAACCAAGAGCCACATGCTCAACTGACTGAGCCACTCAGGCGCCGCTGGATTCCAGAGTTCTCAAAGGATGATGCCCAGACCCACAGTGACCACGCTCATCTGCAGACTTGTTTAAAAAACATCTTAGGTGGGACCAGCAGTCTGTGTTCTAATAAGCCTTGCAGGTGATTCTCATGAGCACCCAAATTTCAGTAGCACTTCTCCAAGCTAAATAATGTCCAATCACTCTGCCAATCTTTCATTTTACTTTATTTATGACTACTATGGAATTCAGTTTTTCTCCTTGATGATACCATTATGTGTACAGATCTCTCATCTTTATTTTATGATAAGCTCTTTAAAATGAGGGATACATTGGGGCACCTGGTTAGTTCAGTCGGTTAAGCTTTAGACCTTGGCTCAGCTCATGATGTCTTCGGTTTGTGAATTTGAGCCTGCTTCGAACTCTGTGCTGACCGCTCAGAGCCTGGAGCCTGCTGTGTCTCCCTCTCTTTCTGCTCCTCTCCTACTCATGCTCTGTCTCTCTCTATCTCTCTTCCTCTCTCTCATAAATAAATAAACATTGAAAAAAAAAAGATGGAGGGATACTTTTATCTTTGTGTTTCCCATGGTGTCTGTCAAAGTATTTTGCATAAGAAGTTCTCCAAAATGTTTGTTGAGTTGCATTAAATTATTTAGGTATAACAAGCAGACAGAAGTGGGGATGTGACCTAGCATTTACGCGCCTGTGGATCTCTGCTTTTTAAACAAAATTATAATGGATGTTTAAGATTCCTTGTGAAGATCAACAACTTGTATATTAATGCATGCTATCTTCTTCACATAAAACATTTTAATGTGTCTTTTCTAGAGAAAACATTTTCAAAAACACAACTCCCTCAGGACTAATTAGTGCTCTTGTCAGTAATTAGCTGCTCTCCATCCTACTTGTTGCATATTAGATTTCCTTTGCACAGGAAGACAATTCTTTTCCTCTTCCAGTGATGCCTTCTCTTCCTGCCTATTTCTTGAATAAGGATGTTAATTTCTTCCTTAATTTTCCTGTTACTTTGTAACCACAAATACTATGAAATTGCTCTTGGGCAATCTGTTTTTGGTTTTGGGGGCTACACACCAACATTGACCATTTCTTTAGAGGGGCTGTTTCTATCAATTATAGAAAAATAACCCTCATGTGTCTCTGATTCCTTATAGCCCAGAGCCTTTTTAACACTTTCACTGAAAACCATTTCATTCTGAATATTAATTTATTTGCTAATTAGACCTTAGGAAAGGCCTTTTTTGTTTGTTTACCCCTTAACCTTATGACAAACCAACATGAATAAATAAAGTGTTCATTCTTTAGATTATAAGTTTCAGGTGCTAAACTCAAACTGGCATAAACAAAATAATGCATTGGCATATGGAATAGGTATATATTCAAGGGGTGTGGCGCTGGCTGCATTAGGCCCCGCTAGATCCAGGGGTATGGTCTTCAGGAGGCCCTTTCCCTGTCTCTTGTACTTTTTTCCTCTGTGTGAGCTTCATTGTTGTTACACATTTGGGTAAAGATGGTCACTGCAGACTAGTGTTGCATTCAGAGAGCGTGTCCACCCCATTACTCCTCCACAGAGAGTTCCAGAAAAGAACCTGAGGAGGCATTCATTAGACAGACCCAAGTCAGGTGCCCATTCTTGGGTGGGCTCAGCACCACAAAAGTCCATGCCAATGGACTGTCTCAAAAGGAACAAAGTAAGGATGTTGGTCGAGAGAATAATGGATTCTATTCTAGTTATAGAGATTCTCCAGAACAACAAAGAATAGGTGCAAACAATTTGCTACTTAAAAGATGATGATAGCCATAATACCTATCAATTTTTAAGAACATATTGAGTCAGTCCCAATTCTAGGTATGTTATATGGATTATTTAATAAACCGGTAAGTTCCATATTATCATTTCCATTTTAAGGGAGACTTACACAAGTTTACCCAGATAATAAGTAGTAAAATTGAAATTTAAATCATAAGCTTTTTTCTCTAATTTAGAGTCTATACTATTTGTATTATGTTAGGCTGGCATAATATGCTGAAAACAAATTCTCTGTTACTAAGTTTCAGTGTCAGATACTACCAAATGCCCCCAATTGCTCTGAGTTTGTCCCATCAGTTATTCATTCATTCAGTGTCCATGACGTTTCCATTCTTATGAAATTGAGAAAAACAGAAAATGAACACATAATCCATAAACAAGTTATTGGAGATGGTGAAAAGTTCAGTGAAGAAAAACTGAAACAAGTTGCCGCACTAAGAGGTTGGCCATGCAGAGAAGGTAGTTAGGGATGATTTAATTAGGTGGTATTTGAAAAGAAGACTGAATCAAAAGGAGACAGCCTTGCCCAAATTGGAGGAAAGGTCTTTCTCAAAACAGTGAATTGATGTACACAAATCATGAGAATTAGTTTATCATGTTTGAGGAAGACAAAGAAGGCCAGGAGGATTCTAGCCATTAAGAAGGATGAGGCATGGGGGCGCCTAGGTGGCTCAGTTGGTTAAGCATCCAACTTCACTTCAGATCATGATCTTACAGTTCACCAGTTTGAGCCCCACATCAGATTTCACTGACAGCATGGAGTCAGCTTTGGATCCTCTATCTCCTTCTGTCTCTGCCCCTCCCGCTCCCACTCTCTCTTTTTTTCTCTCTCTCTCTCTCAAAAATAAATACTAAAAAAAAATAAATAAATAAGGAATGATGTATGTAGAGACCTGGTTATGTGGGGCTCTGGAGCATTGTAGGGGGTATAGATTTTATTGTAAGTACAATCCAGAAGCCTTTGGAAAGTATTTAATTGCTGTGGTCCTTTTGTATCTCAGGTTTCTATTGCAAATATTATCCAAAATGGTTGAAGTTTCCATGAGACAGTAATTCGCCACCAGCAGGCTGCTGTGACCACTCTTGCTCCAGTTTCTGTGGGAATACAGATAAGGCAGTGCACTTGGGGAGTCTACCATACACTTGGAAGCCCTGACACTGGTTGCCTGAAAACACCCTGATTTAGCTGTTACCCCCTATGAACGAGGTTGAGCCAGCAGAAATGTTTAACAGCTGTGTCCAGAATATACCCTCGAATGCCAAGTCAGATGATTTCATTCTGATTCTTAAGAAATAATACCATGTAAGGGTCTCCCTGATGTCTTCTATGAGTTTCTCAAGCTACTGAGAAAAAGGTTGTCCTTTGAGGCAGCCTGTGGAATGGGAAATGATATTTGCAAATGACATATCTGATAAGGGTTCATACCCAAAATATGTTTTAAAAACTTAGAAAAATTACTCCCCCCAAAACCCCAAACAATCCACTTAAAAAATTAGCAGAGACATGAATAGACATTTTTCCAAAGAAGACATACAGATGTCCAACAGACACATGAAAACATGCTCAACATCACTTATCAGGGAAATACAAATCAAAACCATAATGAGATACCATTTCCCACCAATCAGAATGGCTAAAATTAACAACACAGAAACAGCAGGTATTGGTGAGGATGTGGAGAAAGGGGAACTCTCTTATACTTTTGTTGGAAAGGCAAACTGATGCAACCACTCTGGAAAACAGTATGGAGGTTCCTCAAAAAGTTTAAAATGGAACTACTCTGAGATTCAGTAATTACACTACTAGGTGTTTACCCAAAGGCTACAAAAATACTGATATGAAGGAGTATTATGCACCCCGATGTTTATGGCAGCATTACCAACAATTCCATTACCAACAGATTATGGAAGGAGCCCAAATGTCCGTCAACTAATGAATGGATAAAGTGCTGGTATATCTATTTACAGTGGAATATTACTCAGCCATCAGAAAGAATGAAATCTTGTCATTTTCATTGATGTGGATGGAGCTAGAGAACATTATGCTAAGCTAAGTAAGTCAGTCAGAGAAAAACAAATTCCCCATGATTTCACTTATACGTAGAATTTAAGAAACAAAGCAAATTAACATGGGGGAAAAGGAGAGGCAAACCAAGACTCTTAACTATAGAGAACAACCTGACGGTAACTGGAGGGAGATGAGAGGGAGGATGGAGTAAAGAGATGATGGGCACTAAGGAGGGCACCTCTGATGAGCGCTGGCTATGGAAGTGCTGAAGCACTAAATTGTACACCTGAACCTAATGTTGCACTGTATGTTAACTAACTGGGATCTAAATAAAAATTTGGAGAAGAAAAAGAAAAGAAATAAACAATAGTATGTTAAGTGTTTAACTCAGAAATTCTAATCAAGAAATTTAGGAGGAAGGAGATTCTTATTTCCTACCTTCAACATCCTCATGCTATTTTATTTTCTCTCTTCTACCTCAGGCTTTTTATTCCCTCTGGCCATGAGCCATCTTCCCCATTAGCATAATTTTTTCCTGCCCTACATAATTGTAATTTATCATTACCAAACCCTTTCATTTTAATATATCCTGCTTATTGGCAAAAAAATATCACACTGTGTGGTGACCAGTGAGACAAAATATAATGTGAATGTGAACAATATTCTGTGTATTTAAGTACCCTTTCAGTTTGAAGGGTCTCAATGATTATTTTTAAATATTATTTTCAGTATAAAGCAACAGTAAAACAACAGAAAAATAAAAGGAAGCAAGTTGTGTATTACTGAGATCATGTATTATTTTTGTGAAGTTAAAGCTTTAGACTGTCTATTTTTAGGGCTTATAATTTTGGCTATCTAGAGGTAAATTCATCTCTTTACAGAAATGAGGCAAGAGGAGCTCCAGTGGCGCAATCGGTTAGCGCACGGTACTTATACAGAAATAAGGCAAGAAAATTTTTCAAAACATATGTTCTCTTAAAGTATACTGCTGTGGATAAAGAATTTTCTTTAAAGAAAGAAAGTTTTTACAATCCAAAATGTAATTTATATAACAAGCAGAAGGAAGATGAAAATCATATTTTTGTTAAGAAAAAATGTTATATGGATTCCAATCCCAGAACCATATATTTTGAGCAATTTTTTCAACTGAGAAATGCCTGGCCAGAAGTACGTATGTGTTTGGGTATTCCCATGATAGCACCTTCATGAAATGTGTCATTTCTCTCTACCTCTGAGGAAGAAGAATGTCAGCGAATATGTTCTCCTGGCATAAGATAAATATGAAGGGTGGCCTCACTGCCATTTTATGTCTTTAAGCACAGCTATCACACAGCCTAAGGAAATAGAGAACATCGGGACCTGAGCCTTTACACCCTGTGCTCATAAGGACGTACCCCATTCCTGTTTCTTTCTTCCCTCAGAGCCTTCAACCCATAAAGCACTGTTTCCTAGGTCTTGGTTAGATAGAAAACAGTATATCCAGGCTTGAAATGGAATATTTTTGTTGTTCTAGTGATAGAACCTATGGAAGCCACCTTAAATCAACGGGAATATGGATTTAATAAAATCTAAGAGAGACAGTAAGAGAGAAGGGAGAGCAAGAGAGACAGAGAAAACATTAAGTAGAATTTAAATAATGCCTTTATCCTACAATTGTTTTTCTTTATAAAGCTGCAGCTTTTAGAGTTATTAAGTGATGTGATTTTTTTGCCTAACTGGAAATATTCCAGATGCATGTTTATCTCTTCTGTAGCAGTTTCATATTTGCTTTTTATTCTGTCCTTCAGCCGAATTTCATTTTTTAAATATTTTAGATGCATCTATATTTCTGTTTCTCTAAGACAAGCTGTAAACTAGACGTACATATTCAATTTCTTTCTATTTTCAGACTAGGAATATAGAGTTTCCCAGTTGTAAATTTTGTTCATATTAGAAATGATACTTCAATAGCAGGAGAAAACATCCTAGTCTACAAAAAATTTGAATTAATTTATAAGGTGTAAATATTTTCTAAATTTATTTTATTTTATTTTTATTTATTTTTGAGAGACAGAGAGAGACAGCGTGAGCAGGAGAGGGTCAAAGAGAGAGGGAGGCACAGAATCAAAAGCAGGCTCCAGGCTCTGAGCCAGCTGTCAGCACAGAGCCCAATGCAGGGCTCGAACCCACAAACTGTGTAATCATGACCTGAGCCGAAGTCCGACACTCAACTGACTGAGCCACCCAGGAGAACCAAGGCTTGAGACCCAAGGCTTGAGACCCAAGGCTTAAACATTTTCTAGACTCCTTTTCTATATATGAATTGCATACAGGATTTAACATTTACAGAATATGTTATACTTAAATGCCAAATTCTCTCACAGTGTAAATCTAAAGTAACTACTGGATATTTATTCGACAAATCCAGTATGCCCACCAAGTGCCTGGAACAGCCCTTGAGATTGGGGGAATCATAGTAGATAAGATTGCAGTCTTCCAGGAAAATTTTGCCTGTGAGTTATGACCAACATTAAACAAAAGTTTTGCTAATAATTTATAGCAATATGTGAAAAATTTAGTAGGCAATGTGTAAGGTGGTATGCAAGTGTGTAAGAAGGGAATCAATCTTAATTGTATGGGAAGATGGTTGAAGGTTCGCGAATGAATAATATGAGGAAGTGACATTTATGCAGAGATCTTAAGGGGGCGTTGGGCTTGCAGTATTTAGGGGGCATGAAATGAGAAGTAAAAGTGTGCAGAAGGGGTATTTCCTAGCAGAAGGAGCAGCATGTCCAAAAATCCTGAGGGGGAGGGAGAAATTAAATAGTATATGGAGGCTGGAATTCAAGAGGAAGAGGGGTGTGAGACAGTTGTGTGAAAAGAATCCCTACTGTACCTCCTTCACTAACAGTTCTTCCTCAATTTCTTTTAAGCCAGCTGTCGCCTAGGGCATGCTTCAGCTCCATTTCCATGTGGTAAAAGGGTATAATTATTTAAGACCCATCTCAATTTTATCTTCCTTCAGGAAACCTTCAGTTATAGCCTCAGCTGAAATTAATCACTTTCTTTTTTTTAAAACTTATCGACCTCTTTGATTTCACTTCTTTTATTTGGACTTGAGGGTTATTTACCTGCCTTGCTCAATACATGTGAGGGCAGCAAGGTCTTAGTTCTCCTCTGGGCTTAGTACATAGTACTTACCATAAAAATAGTTGAATTGAATTGGAAATCAGGTTAATTGTAATATAGTGGTCTTCCATTTTTGTACAACTAGCATTTTATTGAATTTATTCCAGTCTTAGTCTACTTCCTTCTGTATCCAAAAAAATGTAGGACCATTTGAAGGGTACAGATGCTGACTCTGTTGGAGACCTCTCAAGAAAACCATCAGCATAGCCAAGGCCCATAAATTTCACATGAGACAAGATCAGATAAAGTTGAAATTATAATGACGCTTTTGAGAACAACACATCTCTTCTTTGTTTGAAAAATACTGTAATTCTATTCAACTTTGCCGTCATTGCCTTTTGAGAATGTGATATGGCTGAATATACATTTATGCGTTTAGTTTTTAATTTATCTGGACAGTACTTATTCTTGGCTGCATTCAGATGACTTCATTTGTTATTGAGAAGGTGTAATTACATCTAATGTTTTTTATGTTATGTTAAAGGAATTTTTAATGTAATTTTTAGATAAGGGCAGCAAATGAGATTAGAATTAACCATGTGTTTTCACATTTTTATAAGTCCTTCATTATGATAATATTTATTTATCAAGGATGAGTAGATATTTTGGATGACAGGTAGAAGCAGATCATCTTTTTTTTTTTTTTTAGTTTTTTTTTCATAATATTTTATTGTCATATTGTTTTCCATACAACACCCAGTGCTCTTCCTCTCAAGTGCCCTCCACCATCACCACCACCTGTCTTCCCCCC
>NC_043714.1:17522909-17525002 GCF_006229205.1 Suricata suricatta
CTTTTTATCTTGATGAAGTCCCAAGAGTTCAGTTTTGCTTTCATTTCCCTTGCCTTTGGGGATGTTTGAGTAGGAAATTGCTGCGGTGGAGGTCTAGGAGGTTTTTCCCTACTTTCTCCTCAAGGGTTTTGATGGTTTCCTGTCTCACGTTCAGGTCCTTGAACCATTTTGAGTTTATTTTTGTGTATGGTTTAAGAAAGTGGTCTAGTTGCATTCCTATACACCAAAAATGAAGCAGCCAAAAGAGAAATCAAGAAACTGATCCCATTCACGATTGCACGAAAAACCATCAAATACCTAGGAATAAACCTAACCAAGGAAGTAAAAGACCTATATGATGAAAACTATAGAAAACTTATGAAAGAGATTGAAGAAGACACCAAGAAATGGAAAAATATTCCCTGTTCATGGATCAGAAGAATAAACATTGTGAAAATGTCATTACTACCCAAAGCAATCTACACAGTCAATGCAATCCCCATCAAAATTGCACCAACATTCTTCTCAAAACTAGAACACACTATCCTCAATTTCGTATGGAACCACAAAAGACCCTAAATAGCCAAAGTAATATTGAAGAAGAAAACCAAAACGGGAGGCATCACAATCCCAGACTTTAGCCTCTACGACAAAGCTGTCATCATCAAGACAGTATGGTATTGGCACAAAAACAGACACATAGACCAATGGAATAGAATAGAGAACTCAGAACTGAGCCCACAAAGGTATAGCCAATTAATTTTTGACAAAGCAGGAAAGAGTATCCAATGGAAAACGACTGCCTCTTTAGCAGGTGGTGTTGGGAGAACTGGACAGCAACATGCAGAAGAATGAAACTAAAATCATCTTTTAAAAATATTTATTATTATTATTACTTAATTTTTTAATCTATTGTCCAGTTAGCTAACAAACGGGTTTTGTGGGTAAATTCCCATGATTCATCGCTAACATAGAACACCCAGTTCTCACCGCAACAAGTGTCCTCCTTAATTCCCAGCACCCATTATCTGCCTTCCCCACCCCCCAACTCTCTCCATCAGCCCTCAGTTTGTTCTCCTCATTCAAGAATCTCTTATGGTTTGCCTCCCTCTCTGTTTGAAACTATTTTCCCCCTTTCCTTACCTCATAGTCCTCCAAAATCTTTGAAGAGAATTTCATCTATCTCAATTAAAAAAAAAAAAAAAGCTGTTGTTTTCATCAAAGCAAAGGGAAGATCAAAGTATTTTTTGTTCAGAATTTCCTTTGGAATAAATGAGAGTTGGAAGTGTAGCAAAGAAAACAAGCATACCCTGAAGAATCAGTTAGGGAAATCTACTCTGTGAGGAAAAATTTGTCAGTGCGTATGGAAGCAAGATTGGTTTTTATTTTTTTATTTTTTTCCCATAATATTTTATTGTCAAATTGTTTTCCATATAACACCCAGTGCTCTTCCCCTTAAGTGCCCTCCACCATCACCACCACCTCTTTTCCCCCCTCCCCCTTCCCCTTCAACTCTCAGTTCATTTTCAGCATTCAATAGTCTCACAAGTTTTGCATCCCTCTCTCTCCCCAACTCTCTCTCCCTCCTCTGCTCCCCCTGGCTCTCCATTAGATCTCTCCTGTTTTCCTGCTAGACCTATGAGTGCACACATATGGTTTCTGTCCTTCTCTGCCTGGCTTACTTTACTCAGCATGACACCCTCAAGGTCCATCCACTTTCCTACAAAAGGCCATATGTCATTCCCTCTCATTGACATGTAGTACTCCATTGTGAATATATACCACATCTTCTTGATCCATTCGTCAAGTGATGGACATTTGGGCTCCTTCCATGTTTTGGCTATTGTTGAGATTGCTGCTATGAACATCGGGGTACATGTGCTCCTATGCATCAGCATTTCTGTCTCTCTTGGGTAAATCCCCAGCAATGTCATTACTAGCCAAAGCAATCTACACATTCAATGCCATCCCCATCAAAATTGCACCAATATTCTTCTCCAAACTAGAACAAACTATCCTCAAATTCGTATGGAACCACAAAAGACCCCGTTTAGCCAAAGTTATATTGAAGAAGAAAACCAAAACGGGAGGCATCACAATCCCAGACTTTAGCC
>NC_043714.1:17525102-17526302 GCF_006229205.1 Suricata suricatta
CAGAGTGGCTAAAATGAACAAAGCAAGAGACTATAGATGCTGGCTAGGGTGTGGAGAGACGGGCACCCTCATACACTGTTGGTGGCAATGTAAAGTGGTGCAGCCGCTCTGGAAAACAGTGTGGAGGTTCCTCAGAAAACTATCAAAAGATTGGTTTTTATTTTTAACTCTGCTGATGTTTCTAGCTTATTACAAGGATAGTCTTAAAAAATTATATTCAAGGCATCCTAGTCAAGTTTTCAGTGCATTGTTTCCGATTGCTTTTGTTCAGTTCCTTTTTGCTGACATTTCAGACTTCTTTTGCTTTGTAGATGTACCTTAGGAAAGTGAATGAATGAGTCTAAGTCACCCATTCAAATTTTGTCCCTATGGTAGTCAGAAAATTTAGTGTGGGCCCAGAGCTTTTGATTCAGAAGACATAGTTATGACTTAGAAGAAATTAATGTGGACTTAAGGAAGATCATGATTTGTGTGAAGCATAGAACATTGTGTTTATAAAATTAACTGTCTAGTTACATGGACCACCCAATTTCAACTGGGGGCAAAGTTCTATCTTCTATAGGTTCAAGTTTGTGACATCCTTTTGGTCATTCAGGAAGAGCACCGAATATATTTTTGCTTGGTTTTTGTTAATTTCAGCCAGAATGACTGTAATTTGCTAAATTGCTTTGGCTATTTCCTATCCGTCTTTCCTGGGACACCTCAAAACTCACCCCTGCAAGAGGTCTTCCCACCTTCCCTGAGTTAGTTAGCACTTATCACATCATACATTAGATTCTTTTCATGTGTATCTTGTCGTAACCCAACCTCAGTGTCGCGTTACTTTACTGAGCCCCGCGTTGAGGCGCCAATTGTCGTAACCCGCGCTCAGGGTCGCGTTACTTTACTGAGCCCCTGACGTTGGGCGCCAATTGTCCTAACCCGAATGGCCGGGGCCGCTCGTCCCCTGCGGTCAGCGGTACCTGTTTCGTCCGCCCCGACCGGCAGGGCAGAGAATCGTCGCGGGTCCTTCTCCTGAGGGAGGGAGAGAAACAGGGGGCAGGAGAGGGAGACGCGGAGAGTAAAGACAGAACTCACGGTTCTCCGATCAGGCGAAAGAGCGCGTTTATTCAAAGAACTGTTCTTTATATCGTCTTCAGGGGGGAAGACAAGGCGAGCTGACCTAGGCAGGCTACAGAGTCGGATGCATATCAGAGAAGC
>NC_043714.1:17526402-17543568 GCF_006229205.1 Suricata suricatta
CCACTCACGTCTAGCTCAGCAAGACAGTCGCCAAAAGTTATTTTGACCAGGAAATGGCAATCTCCAGCCTCCAGATGCAAATCTTGTTTACTGGCTCACTCAAGGGAGTGATAATCCTTGCCTGAGGCAGACAGAAAACTTGGCGGGGCCGACAGTATCTGTTTCTCCTTTTCACCTTGTCTTTTTCTTTTATCATTGCCAATAAGGTACCTATTAATAGATGACTAATAAATGTCTGTATGTGTGGAAAATTTGGGGCAACCAAACCAGGATGCAGAATATAAATGGTGGTAGGTTCCTGACCGACATCATGATGACTTCAACAGAGCATTGTGGAGAACGGTGTGGACTGTGATGTCAGTGTTGAATGGGTCTTTCTAGCCACTCCCATTCTGTTTGGAGAATATTCTTATGGCTCAGCAATATTTATCGTGCACTTGTATGCATATGCAGGAATGTGTATAGCATTGAGAATTCAGAGATAAACCAGACAGTATGCTCTTGAGAATCTGAAAGGAGAGGAAGAGTGAATGTGGTAAATAGGCAATTTTGAAATACCATATTAAAACCATGGGGGAGGGAACAGGATGCAAAGAAACACAGAGCAGGAGCATGTAGGAAAGACTGAGGAGCTCAGAATGGGATAGTTCTGGCACAGGACAGCAACTGGGCCAGGTGAAGGAGGGGAGGGAAGCTTTCTCAGTGAGAGGGACCATTATGAACAAAGACATTGCAGAACCATACTAGGGTGATATAGGAGGCAGGGCAGAAAGGAGGCAAGAGGCGTGGGCAGGAGGGGGACCAGAGATGTTAACTGAAGAGCTTAAGCTTAAGCATGTAATTGAGGTGCTTGTGAGTTCTAAGTAGCACAGGGGAGAGCTACTGAGGGGATGCATTTTAAACTGAGCACCTTGGTGGTACCACTGAGGATAATTTAGGAGTGAGAACAAGACTACAGTCAGAGAGCTTGGTTAGGAAGCTACTAAAATAGTTCTGGCAAGTGATATTTTAACCCTAAGGAGGTAAAAACGGAGATGGAGAGGAAGGCATAAAATTTAGAAATATGGTGGAAGTAAGAAAATGGTCTTCCTCACTGAATGCATTTAGTGGGGTTGAAGACACTGGATTGGACACCTGGATCACTAGCTGGTATAGTAAGGAAACGAGAAGAAGCTCTTTCAGGATTGGGGGTGGGAATATACTAAATTGAATTGGATTTCAGATGGAGGGTTGACATTCAAGAAGCTCTCTTCACTAGGCTGGAGGCACTCACAATGAAGTAAATAGTTAAAACCAAACTAATGCATGAGACTTCCCAGGTGATAGAGGTTAAGGGAATTGCTCAAAGCCAGGCAACTGGCAATGAGGGGCAAAGGCTCAAACTAGATATCTCCAGCTCCAATGAGTCTGCTTTTGCTACAGTGCTCCGTTGCTTCTCCGAGGTAGCAAATGATCGCAGTATTAATATGTGTGGTTTGGGGAAATGATTTAATATGAGTTTAATTACTTACAATGAAAGAGTTAAGCACAACACAAATGTGAAATCTTCTTTGAAAAAAAAAAGAATTTTGAAGTGACAATGAAGTATTCTGGTTTGTTTTCTCTGCAAAGGGATGTTTCCATAGCTGTAGAACTAGAAAAGAAGATATAACAAAGACTAGAAGGGAAGAAAAAGGCAAAAGGGCCTAAAATTATTGAATCTGATTGTTACTTGAAAGTGATAGAAAGTATCTCTAGTGAATCAAACCCACTAATGTAGTTTTGTCCTCATAATGAATGCACCTTGTCGAATATTACACACTGTCAGGGAAGAATTCATCTGCATGTATACATTTTTGAAACCATCAAAATGAATTATCAGCCATGTTCTTTGCATCAAATTCAAAATTAAACTATTGAAACATATATAATAAGAATTACATAGAATATGTAATTAAAATTATATAATTATAATAATGATACATTGTAATTAAATATAAAATATTTTAATAGAATAATACCTAACTTGGGATATTTTTATCTATTCAGATATTAAGATTTTAGTCATGCAAAATTAAAACCTATAGTTTTATTTCATTCATAGCATGTAGCATACAATTGTGTATACATTAATAACTTAGCAGCTTCATAGATATGCTTCAGTTTGTATAAACCTTGAACTTCACCTAATTGAGATATCAGTGGACTTGGATATAAAATTAGACACATTCAGAAAACACAATGGAAGATAGTAGATTAACAAATCCCTTTAGTCTTAAGGAGCATTTTTAGATCTGATGACGTTCATTGCATTTCCTTTAAGCCAAGTGAGAAAAAAACAAATATATTTTTTTACTTTTTTAATCTTTATTTATTTTTAAGAGAGAAAGAGAGACAGAGACAGACAGAGTGTGAGCAGGGGAGGAACAGAGAGAGAGGGAGACACAGAATCTGAAGTAGGCTCCAGGCTCCAAGCTGTCAGCACAGAGCCTGACACGGGGCTTGAACTCATGAACCATGAGTTCATGACCTGAGCCAAAGTCAGATGCATAATCAACTGAGCCACCCAGGGGCCCCAGAAGTATTGGTTTTTTTAATGTTTATTTATATATTTTGAGAGAGAGAGCATGTGCACATGAGGGGCCGAGAAAGAGGAAGAGAAAGAATCCCAAGCAGGTTCTGTGCTGTCAGTGCAGAGTCCAGCTCGGGGCTTGATCTTATGAATCGTGAGATCATGACCTGAGCCGAAATCAAGAGTTGAACACTTAACCGATTGAGCCACCCAGGCACCCCAAAAACAGAAATATTCTTAATAGACTAAGTGACATTTGGGCCATGGGAAAAAGAATTTGGTTAGTTTAGGTAAATATGGAATTTCTGCACTAATATGAATAAAAAGAAACAGAGGTTACTTATCTGGAATTGTCTTCTTCATTAATATACCAGAGGATGGAGAGTCAGTCAAATCTGGATTCTAATCCCTACTCTTCCCTTGACTAGTTGTATGACTTACAGCAAATTCTTAATAACTCTGAGCCTTGATTTCCTTATTTGCCCGCTGGAGATAGCGATGCTTCATCACCTGAGAGGAGATTTGTACAATCTTCCTTATTTGCTTCATGTAAAAAGTAACAAATCATCATATCTGAAGGTGGATTTTCATTGTAGGAAACGCATTGGTTTCTCAAGGTCTTCTTGAGTTGGGGCAGCTGACCTCAGTGCCCAGTGCAGGAGTAAGGGAACTGTCTCCCCGTGAGATCGAGAGGGAACTTGCCTAAAATAGGTATGCAAAATGGAGCTAGAAGAGCCTTATTTGTGCACAGAAATACTGTTGAGAATAAGATAGATACTGCATTTGATTTACCCCAGAAAACTAAGGATAAGAGGCAAGGTGGAAAACTATCCAGAAGCACATATGGCCTCTGCTGTGCTTCCAGTCCTGGATTGAGCCCAAAGGCAGAAAAGATGTCTGCCCAGTTCTGGTGTGGACAAGATGACAGAACACTTCTAAACACCTTCAGTGACAGCACTAGAAACCAGAACTTTTTATACACTGTGTAATTAAACACTGTATGGAAAGTACGGCATTCTGCTCTGCCTTACTACATCTTGAATGCTACCAGATTCTTTAGGCAAGTAATAAAGGATGGCTGGTAAAGCCATTCTTGTTATTCTTCAGTCAAAAATAAAATTTATGAGTGTAAAATAAAATTTGTGATTCCCCATATTCAATGTCTTTATGTATACTTTGAACAACAGTGCATATACTGATATTTAAAGCTTTTAATGTTAGAAGTGAGCTAATTTCTTGCTTAGTAACTAATCTAGGCTAGAATGCCAGTGTAGTTAGCAGGGGAAGATGTACACCTAACCTCTTTCTCTGCTTGTTTTAATACTCACATAATAGAAGAAAACCAGCCTCGCAGAGATATGTTGATGGGAAGAGAAGACAAGATTTAAGAACAATTTCTTAACAAAAATCCAATCAAATTGTATTTTCATCTGTAAATAAGGGATAAATATTGCCAGTTTCATATTTCTGATTTAGTTAATGTTAAGCCATCATTTGATTAATAATTAAGCATTAAAATGACCACAGAGATGATGAGTTTTAAATAAAAACAAATTCTTATGTTTGTTTTCAATGTTTATACACTTTTGGTTCATAGTTGACAAACTAACCTTCAAAATGTCACTTTTTGCTCTGTGGCCCTACTGTGCATGACTGTTTTGTGACTCACAGCACAGGTGACTTACTGGACTGGTCTGTAACCTCTTCAATGAAACAAATGCTCTTGAATGTTTTAGGTGTTGAGACAATGTAAATTGTTATACAGTTTCTAAATTTTTGCTGAGAAATTCTTAAGTCTGCAGACCGCCTTTTGAGTGGCACTGAGCTAGAGTACATAGGCTGAGATTTAAAATAATTACTAGTGTTTGCTGTAGCTTTTGTCTTTCAAAAGCTCCCTAAGCAAGGTTGAGAATTGGAAAGTGAGCTGAGGGCAGATTCTGAAGGAAGGAGAACAAGCTTGCCTTGTGTCTGGGTGAAGAAGTGTCATTGAAAACAAGATTGGGGACAGGTCCACACTATAGATGTGAAGCAGATGTAGGAAGAGCCGGCATTAGGAGTTTCTGTTTTCCCACACAGAAAGCCTGCTGGAGTCACAATCTTCAGACCCTTAACAGCGAAAGAAAGTCAAGGTCACCCGTAATCCATACCAGAATGAAGTTCCCTGAGGGAACTTGTTCATGTCTATATCCCTAAAGCATGGAACATTGATGTATACTCAAATAGATGTTCAAAGAATATTTGATGAAGTAATTGAATGAAAGTATTGACAACACATTCTTATGTCCAAAAAACCATAGTGTGGGTTTAGTATTTTTTTTTTACTCTCAATTCCCATAATGCCACAAGGATTTCAGGAGGTTTAGGGAGATTTACAGTAGTTTACCAACAATAAATCTTTAAGTTTCATATCATTTACCTCTTCTCTCTCACACAGCGTAGCAGATCCATGACAAATAAAGGATAAGGAGCTCTCTATCTCTCTCTCTCTGTCCTCTCTCCTTTGTCTGTCTTCTCTATCTCCTCTTTTCCTTCTTTACCGTCTTTTTTTTTCTTTTCTATCCCTTTATTTTTCTTTCATTTATTGATTCATTCAACTGCTGTTTAGATCTGCTCAGTAATCTCCCAACTGCCATTTCTCATGCCTTTCCCCCTCTCCAGAGGATTAAGTAGCTTTTAAGTTCCATGATCTCAATAGACTACTCTTTTTTCCCCACTCTTAAGATTTTTCTTATGCCTTAAAACCTTTCATTCCCTTTGTCTAATGCCTACTTGTCCTAATGCTGACTAATGTGCTTTAGCACTCTGCTTAAATTTCTTACACCATTTCTCACACTGGACTGTAATTACCTGTTTATTGTCTTCTCTCAAACACAGGTCCTTTGCAGGTCAATAATTGTCTTATTTTTGCCCTTTATCCCCAGTACCAACTTACTGTTTGCTTATTGAATAAATGAATAAATACACAAATTAGGAATTTAGAGGTGCCCTGCTTTTTGAGGTCTCTTAGAGGAAAAAAGATGACTCAGGAGAGTGTTCAGTGTGAGACTAGTGAGATGGGACAGAAAACAGATGCTGCAGGAGTAGGTAAGGAAGGGGAGCCCGTAGGGGAAGCAGAAAAGGCTAGCTTAAGTGAGTGTGTGAAAACCAACAAAGCATCAGGACCATGTCAGAAGATGTAATGTATAGAGAACTGGAAAAGGTGAGCATGACCAGGAGTGTTATATGTAAGAAGAGATTCGGAACACAATGCCTGAGAAATGTCCACTGGATTTGGCCAGTGTAAAGCCATTGGCATTGACATCATTAGGGAGAATGGTTTGAAAAGGGTGGTGGATAGAGGTCTGGCCACAATCAACTGGGAGTGAGTTGAAGGTTTGGAAGTGGGATTAGCAAATTAGACTTCTCTGAGAGAAATTTAAATGGATAAGGAAGGAGATTATCTAACAGGATATAAAAGATACAGAATCGGTGAAAATTTATTTACTTCTCATTAATTCATCCAGTTAAGAATGAAACTTGATCAAACTTATCATCCTTTGTGGGAAGGACTAAGTAGCACATGAGATTACTCCTTGCTAGTCAATATGGATTCTCATTGACCCTTAAATTCTTTACTTACTGCTTTATTTAACAAATTTTTACTGAGCAACTGCTTTGAATCTGGCAGTGCTTTAGGTGAAGGGCATAAGCGAAATATGATATCGTCGCTCCCCTCATGGAGGTTATATTCTACTCGAAAGAGTTCTTTAAAACCTACCTTTGATCAGTTTGTTCATCTGAAGAACAAAATTAAAGTGTCTCAGGGGAGCTTTAATTAGTTACTGCAATTTCACGTACCATATTCTGCTAATGACATCTTTCTAACTTCTCTATATCCATATTTCTAGTTCTATTAAATTTTCCCTGCCCTTCCCTCTGAAGCAGATGTCTACAGTTATTTATAAGATGAGACTCATTTCTGAATAGTTGTCTGCCTTAATGTCTTAGAAGACAGTGACAGTTCCACACTGCTTCAGCTGATTTTAATTAAGTACTTTGAAAGTTTAAGATAGGGCAGTGACCTCACTGGTCTTTTTATGCAGTTATCTCTTTCCAATTATAAGTAAGGTTCAAAAGCAAACTAGTGAGAATGCATGTATTTTTTGTGATGGAGGACATTTATGATGCTTGGTGATTTTTTTCTTAACCAATAGCTACCATTCATGATGGATGATTTCCAGTTCATTTTGACACAGACGGTTTTTTTTTTTTTTTTTTTGAAAGAAGGCACATTCTCCTTGGAAATGGTTCAGTGCTGTCATCTGTCTATAAATTTAGGAAATTTAATTTAGGTAACTTAAGAGTTTATTTATTCTGCTGAAATTTATCAAACACTCACGGTTGTGGGTGGTACTGTGTACGGTAATCAAATAATAAAGGTAAGCTGTACATTATCTTTATCTTCAAGGTGCTTATAGATTGAGGGGAAAGAAACATGTAAACAAACCCTTGCCCTACAGAAGAGTGGATACTGATGTTAAGGAATGTACCAGGTGTTGGGGAAATGGAAGAGCCTCTGGTTCTGAAGATACTGAGGGAGTTTGAGGGAGGAGGTGATATTGAAGATGGGTCTTAAAGAATAAATAACTGGGAAGTGATGCCAGCAAGACAATGGTATAGCAGTTTCCAGTGTTCCCCCACTTAGAGAAACATTAATTTTAACAACTATCCACCACCAACCTTCTTCACAGGAACAAGAGATTATGCATGAGGGATTATAACACCTGAGTGGAGCATGGAAATAAGAAAATATGCCATGAAGAGGGTAGGAAAGACAGTTTTACATTACTCCTGTTACCCCTCCCCCAACCCTGGCTAGCCCAGCATGAAGAGAAACACATTGCCCATGGGGAAAGAAGAGTGCTTCACCATAGACCCCAGAGCCAGGCCTACCTACATCAGTGCCAGGCCAGCCCCTATGACCCCAGACTCCAGGCGGGCTCTGTGGAACCAGCTACCAAACCAGTCCCTGTGGACCCAAGCATAAAGCCTGTCCACCTACTGATCAAGGCATCAGACTTGTCTATAGACTCCACCAGATACTTCCTTTCACCCCCAGAATCTCTAGATGGCTAGCTGGTAAAAAGTTTTCCCTGGTGGAGCCCAGTCCATGAAGACTAGAAAAGTTGCCTACTTCTTCAGAAGCATAGACACCAACACAAGACCATAATGATCATGAATAGTCAAGGAAGCAATGGTACCACCAAAGTAAACTAATAAAGCTCTAGTGATGGACCCTAAATAATGGAGATCTATTAAATGTCAGACAAAGAATTCCTAATAGCTCTCTTAAGGAAATTCAATAAACCACAGTACAAGGAAACACAGACAACTAAATGAAATTAGTAAAACAATGCATTTACAAAATAAGATGTTCAAAAAAACAGATAGAAACCGTTTAAAAAACTCCTGGAGTTGAAGAATATAATGCCTGAACTGTGGAATTTAATAAAGAGCTCCAACAACAGATTTCAACCAAGTGGAACAAACTCTGCACTCAAAGACAGGATATTTGAAAGTATCCAGTTAGAAGAACAAAAAGAAAAAAGAATAAACGAGTGAAAAGAGCCTACATGAATTATGAGATAGCATTAGAAGAAACAATCTTCTGTTACTTGTGGTTCCAGAAGGAAAAGAGATGGAGAGAAAGGGAGAAAGTTTATCTAAAGACATGATTGCTAAGAATTTCCCACGTCTGGGAAATTTGGACATCCAAGGTTATGAAGTATATAGGTCTCCCCCAATTTTTAACCCAAAAAGATCTTCTCCAAGACACATTAAGATAAAATTAAGGCTAGAGTTTTAAAACAGCAAGAGAAATAATATTCCTCACATACAAGAGAACCCCCATAAGGCGATCAATGGCTTCCTCAGCAGAGACCTTGCAGGCCAGATCAGAGTGGGATAAACTGGAGGACATTATGCGAAGTGAAATAGGTCAAAGAGAATCACAATATGTCTCACTTATATGTGGAATCTGGAAGGAGGAGAAGGGGACGAGGAAGGAGTTTTACTAATTGAAGCAAAGTAGATCAGTTCCCAGGGATGGGAATGGGAGGGTTGGGGGTACAGGGAAAACTGTAAGATATTGATCAGAAGGTTCAAATTTGCTATTATTTAGGGCAAATAAGTCAAGAGATGTATGGGCATGTGTCTATACTTAATAATACTGTGTTGAACAATGAAAATATGCTGAGTAAGTTTTAGGTGCATTCATTACATAATGCAAAAATGGTAACTGAGGAGATATGTTAATTAACTTGAGCATAGCAATCACGTCACTAGGTAAATGTATATCAGATCATCATAGCATATGCCTTAAATGTATATCTTAAATGTATATGAACAACAAATAATAATTATCATGATGTTAGCCAACACTGAGTAAATGCCTATGTCAAGTACTATACTAAGGGCCTTGATTTTTACGAAATAAAGGGAAGCTCACCTTTTTTTTTATACTTTCTTTGTAAAAGTACAAAAGCTAAGAGTTAGGCATTTGAAATCTCAATGCAATCATATTTAAATCATGTTTATTTTAACCTAGTTTATAACTGAACGAGAATTTTGCTGTATCCTATTTTGCTAGAGTCATTTACAGGTGAAACAACACTACTGTGAGTCTTGGAAGGGATCCTATGAATGTCTTTCTCCTGATTGTAGTTGTCTCTCACCTTCTGAAGACAGATTGTTAAACTCCTTTTAAGTTCTGATGAGTGTTAAATACTTTTCTTTCAGTCCTGTACTTAAAGTGTTAATTAAGATTTAGCCTAGTATTTATAAGCTTAAGAAGAATCTTTCCTGCCAAGAATTCTTCCTAAGATGTCCATAATAATTATTTTTATCTATTTTTAAAATTAAGATATTTAATATCTTTCTTTTCTTCTATTAAGTCACATATATATTTGGTTGCTTAATAGTATGGTAACTCCAACTCCTTTAGAGCTCAAGTGAAAAAAAGTGTGGGTAGGAGATGCAGGCTTTGTGCCAGGCAGTGTCTTAGGTTATGGGATTAAATTTTTTTTCCTCAGGTTATTTAACATACAGTGTAATATTAGTTTCAGGTGTAGAAATTAGTGATTCAACACTTACATACAATACCCAGTGCTCCTCACAAGTGACCTCCTTAATCCCCATCACTTATTTAACCCATCCCCCCCTCACACTTCCCCTCTGGTAACCATCAGTTTGTTCTCTATAGTTAAGAAGCTGTTTCGTGGTTTTCCTCTATTTCCCCCCATGCTCGTTTGTTTTGTTTCTTAAATTCCACATTATAAAACTCAACACCCAAAAAACAAATAATCCAGTTTAAAAATGGGCAGAAGACATGAATAGAAATTTTTCCAAAGAAGACATACAAATGGCCAACAGACACTTGAAAAGATGGTGAAAGGGGTGCCTGGGTGGCTCTGTCAGCTAAGTGTCTGACTTCGGTTCAGATCATGATCTTGGAGTCTGTAGTTTCAAGCCCCGCATCAGGCTCTGTGCTAACAACTCAGAGCCTGGAGCCTGTTTCAAATTCTGTGTCTCCCTCTCTCTCTCTGCCCCTCCCCCACTCATGCTCTGTCTCTCTCTGTCTCAAAAATAAATAAACCAAAGAAAAAGAAAAAAAAAGAAAAGAAAAGATGGTGAAGGGCACTTGGGTAGCTTAGTCAGTCAAGTATCTGACTCTTGATTTCGGCTCGGGTCATGGTCTCACCATTCATGGGATTGAGCCAGGGGTCAAGCTTCATGCTGATAGCGTGGAGCTTGCGTGGGATTCTCTCTCTCTCACTCTCTCCCCCTTGACTCCCCTCCCCCACTCATGTGTGCATGCTACCACACACACACTTTCTCCAAACAAATAAATAAAACTTTTTTTTAAAATGATGGTCAACATGACTCATCATCAGAGAAATACAGATCAAAACTACAATGAGATATCATCTCCCACCAGTCAAAATGTCTAATATCAGCAACACAGGAAACAAGAGGTGTTGATGAAAATGTTGAGAAAGGGGAACCCTTATACACTATCAGTGGGAATGCATACTGGAGCAGTCACTCTGGAAAACAGTATGGAGTTTCCTCAAAAGTTACAGATAGAACTCCCCTGTGACCCAGCAATCGCACTACTAGTTATTTACCCAGAGGATACAAAATTACTAATTGAAGGAGCACACCCATCCTGATGTTTATAGCAGCATTACCAACAGTAGTCAAATTATGGAAAGAGCCCACATGTCCATCAACTGATGAAGGGATTCCAAAATTTTTTAAAATGGTTCTCTGCCACCTGAGAGTATGCAGTTTAGCAAAGATGACGAATGAGTGTGATTCCTGTATTGCCTAATGAGATAAATTTGCTTCAGTTGGGAAGTTCTCAAGACGATGTCATAGTTGAACACAGATTTGAAGGTTCAGCAGAATTTTCAAGCAGGCGAGGTGAGAGGGGATTCTAGGCCCAGGGAATAATGAGAGAAGAAGAAGAAGATGAGAGAAGAATTGCCTGTGGGGGCTGGTGTGTTGGGGGAATCCAGCATGAACACGGCAGGACAAAGAGGGCAATAAGAGATGGGAAGGGAAGTCTGTTGGTAGATTGTCAGGAGAGGCCTTGAGGGCCCAAATTGTAGACTGTGGGTCCTGGGAAAATCTGAGTGACTTTAAGCAGGGTAATGAAATGTTTGTCTCTGTGTTTCAGAAAGGTAATTTTGAAGGCCAGCTGAAGTCAAATAAGGAATATAGAGAAAGATGTGGAGGAGGAGAAGCTGATCTGTCAACTGAATTCAATTGAGGCTTTTATGGCTTTAAACCTAAATGGACTTATGATTTATGATTTTAAACCTAAAAATTATCCTTTAATATGAAAGTGCCAAGCTTTCTTGAGACATAATTGTTACCAAATCAAATAGAATTAGTTTAAAAATAGAAATATTACTTGACCTTACTGCTTTTCCCGGGTGTAATGAGATGTTTTAATTTAAATATGGTTAAAATTTATTCTTGGAAAGGCCTTTTTTCTTTAGGATTTGCTTTTTCTGTCTATTTCCACAGAGATTATGTTGTGTAATAGCAGAGCTTTGGAAAAATATATATATATATTCATGTATATTAAGAGGAGTGCTTG
The DNA here is from genome assembly GCF_006229205.1 of Suricata suricatta. Taxonomy (NCBI): domain Eukaryota; kingdom Metazoa; phylum Chordata; class Mammalia; order Carnivora; family Herpestidae; genus Suricata; species Suricata suricatta. The sequence goes on from NC_043714.1 coordinate 17,538,099, forward strand.
TGATAATGCATATGTGTTGCAGGTGTGAGAAAGAACTATTACCCTGGAAGACTCCTGTAAGGAGGAACAAGAATTAGAATGGAATGAAGAAGGAAAGGAAAGGAGAAGAGTGATAGGAGGTTATCAACAGCAATAAAGACTAGCAGGCCATATCTCCACTACCTCTGACACCATAATTCTCTTTTCAGGGAATCAGAGAAGTCACAGAGAAATTCTGTCTTTAACATGGGAATGTTTTGCCCTGTGTGGTCACATAACTTTTTTTTTGTTGTTAGCCTTCCAGGAATCTCAAGTAGAAATGAAGCTGTTAATTGATAATAGGCAGTTCTATAAGGACTGTAACCTTAGGTGCTCCATTTTGACAAGGCAGAAGACAGATTTATCCAAGCAAATCCAAATTTATCTCATTATTCAGGATTTCTCTTCATGTAACTTTTAGTAAAACACATTCCAGAAAAGTCAGGGCTAATGCTTGTGGCCATGGAAGGTGGGAAGGATAGAGGTACAAGTTAATGTTCTCCCACTCTACTTACTCATCATGTATTTTTTACCCATATGTGAGCACAGGTTGAATCTACCTGGTGACTTTTCACTTACATGAGAAATCAATAATATTTTCTGTAGAATTTTTTTTTCCTAATATAAGTGCTGTGGTAGGCAAATGCAGCTTAACAGTAATACTCGTCAGACACCAAGTCACGGCTATAGTCAACTGCTGAGCTATTGTAATATTGATATATCTCGCCATGCCTATGACTAATACCCATAATTGAGCAAATATTATTATAGTTCCTTTTCAAAATGCAAAGTAACTGCTAAAATCCAAAAGCTACCATATACAGTTTAGAATATTTTAGGACATGATATTATGAGAAGTGTAGATGAACCTGGCCAAGTGAGAATAATTTCATAAATTATTATAAATAAAGAATGATCTCATAAGCAGTGATCTGGAGAAGAAACAGGACTACAGAGAGCTGAGCTGAATACTGTAGTTGTTCCTCCTTATTTATAAAGCAGCACTGGCTCTTATGTCTTAATCGGTCTCTCTTGGAAATTGGATATCCTCCAACATGCCCAGAAAAAGATGGGAGGTGAGGAATGGTGCCTGATGAGAGGAATGCTACTTTTGTCATTGACTGAACCTTTGTGTATCACTTATGACAAACCTAATAGGTTTAAATGTTTTATATCCAGCTGTTGCATTGTCTCTCTTTGTGTGAAAACCTGGCCATCATTGAGGCACCAGCCAGACCCTGTAGGGCTGTGTCCTAATTCTTTACCCAGTTGAGAAAGCACTTTCCTAATTTTTAAATTAGTATATTAACTTGCATAACTCTACATAAAGTAATCTCAGCATGCCCCAAATTCATTTTCTTTCTCTTGTTTCAAGTTTTTATTTAAATTCCATTTAGTTAACATATAGTGTCATAGTAGTTTCAGGAACAGAATTGAGTTACTCATCACTTACATATAACACAGTGCTCATCACAAGTGCATGGTCTTATTTTGAATGCTAAATAGTTTTTTCCATTTCTAGGATCTCTTACAGCTCCAGATTCCCTAAATGTTCATATCTCTCATGTCATGTATTTCTTTCCATTTATTTTTACTTTTTTGCCAGTAGTTAAGCATGTGCTGTACAGTGCTTCTCTCCATGGTTTAATAAATGAATTAATAATCCTTTCACTTGGTGTTTAATTTCCTCAGAGTATGGATCCTGCCTACTTGCACAACATTCTCTCTCCCTACTTTACATGAACCTTTTCTCCAGCCAGATTGGCTCCATCCACTTCTATATCTGTTCTGCTCTTCGTGGTGTGTTTCCTCCTTTGAAATGCTGCTTTCCTGTTTTGACCGACAGGATCAAATTCATCTGTCATAGTGCAATTCTTATGCCATAATCTTCTTTATATGGCCTTGCTTCTTCCTCATGTGGGTATATCCCAATAACTTTGTTTCACCTTTTAATTTATTTATCCATTCTACCTTGCATTATAGATACCTGTGTACCTGACTGCATTATTAGATTGTATGAGATAAATGCCTAAAATTAGTTTCACTGTAGATATTTGATTTGGATACATTTATACCACTACAGAGTGTAACTTATGACATCATTGCCCTTTTCATTGGTATTTGATTCTATAGGGACTAAGTGAAAAAATATTATAATGTATTATTTTTATATGACAGAGTTCATTTGCAAAGTTGACAACAAAGTCTGATGTATGCCAGCCTGATAGGAAACTTACTGTCTAGCCTGTATGAAGTAGCAGCAGTACTTTCAAAATGGTCTTAGTGAGATTTGCTCTACGACACAAAAGGATCATGACTTCATTCTTACTAAACTCAGAAGCGTAATAAACTGTGGTCAGTTTGGGCATTAATCCAATTTCACCATTAACTTGCTCATAAATTTTGATTAAGGGGCATTGTAAGACTTGTATAATTAAGGGAAGTGCATTAGAAATTTATTTCCTGTGCAGTTTGTCATACTCTGAAAAATACTGAAGTTCTGTGAATACTTGTAAACCTTATGGATGGTAAAATATTTGACTGAACAAACTTATTTTCTGATGAGGAGTATCTAAAATTAGTTGCAGCCTCAAGTCAAAAATTTTATCATAAAAAGTAATTGGTTGAATTAAAATCTGTTGGTTATGTAAATTTCACATGCGTAACAAAGTGGCTATGTTTCATGGTTTATTTCTTCTAGACTTCATCAACACATAGATATATTTTATAATGATTTCTTGCTTTCTTTAATCTTAGATTAACAAATATTAATTATTCATACATGTCTGCATCAGTAAATAGATTTAATTCTATATTTGTAGGAGGCATTTATCTTCTGTCAGTATTTTCAAGAGTGCAGTTATATCATTAGATGCTTTTTCTATTTTCGTTCTCCTATACAGCAACTTGAAAAAGATGAGATTGTTTCTGAATAAACTTTCATTTGATGTGGCCATTTATACATTCAAAATCCATAAAAGTTATTTTTCTACTGGCTCTTTTCATAAAATACGGGTTTGGGTTTTGTGGGTTTTTTTGTTAAGGATTTCACCCATTGAAAAATTTAAGATTTCTGCCAAATGATTTAGAATCCACATATTCCTGCTCTTAACTGGCTGAACCAGTGACAAACTTGTTTTGTTTTGGAGGAACATCTATTTCCAGAAGTAGGAAGAGGATTCAGTGTGGCCAGCTGTAGTAGAGGTTTCTGTAGGTTGTATTAATGATTTATGGACTGACTGCCTCTACAGGATAATTTCTTTGCCAAATGATTTAAGGTACAGAAGAGCTGAAGTATCTACAATCAAGGTACCTGATTGAGCCATTTAAATGAGTCTTCTTTAACCTAAAGACAGGTTCTTTTCAGGGTGCCTGGGTGGTTCAGTCCGTTAAGTGGCCGACTTCAGCTCAGGTCATGATTTTGTGGTTCGTGGGGTCAGCTCTGTGCTGACAGCTCAGAGCCTGGAGTCTGCTTCGGATTCTGTGCCTCTCCTTCTGCCCCTCCCCTGCTCATACTCTGTCTCTCTTTTTCTGTCTCTCTCTCTCTCAACAATAAATAAAACATTAAAAAATTTTTTTTACAAAGGTTCTTTTCTGTTTGGACCTGAACCTCTATTTGTGCCCTGATCATGGAACGATACAGATTCCAAATACCTACCTTAATTTTCACTTTTTATAACTATTGGAAAATATTTTAGATGGCCCTCAGGGAAAGCAGGAATTTCTGGCCTTATTTTTATTCCTTGCTGTGCCGTAAAAATGCTTAAGGAGATGCTTCCCACTGTGTGCACTTGAATAATAGTTACTACTGACTCGAATGAGTCCTGTTTGCTTGCCACAGTACTGAGTACTTATGTATTGATTAATATTCAACATTATGCTATAATATGTCAGAAAATTTTAATATATGTTGTAAAAATGAGGTACTTGAGAGCCTGGGAGGCTAAATAATTTGTCCATGAACTTGTGTACTCTTTTTAACTGCATTACTTTCTCTACCAAGCACACTTGAGGAAAGGCATGAGGACATCTGGTCAAGGTATCTCTGTGGGTTCTGGCTTTGAAGTACCTTATTCCAAGCAGGTAGCAATGCTAGATAATATACAAAGTCAGGGAATGTGAAAGTCACAGCTGAGCTCATAATTTATCATCTCAGTGGCCCACAAATCAAAGGAAAATGAAGCGATGAGCTATAAGCTGCGCTGAGGCCTCTGGCTTGCTGGCCTCTGAGGGGGATGGGGGAACAGTGCAACTTCTTCAGGGTAACGAGAGGTTAAAGTCATTCTACAGCCTCACAGTCTGAACCAGGACATAGAAAAGGACTTGTTCTCTGCTGAGCAAGGATCCTACATCTGCCCACTACCCGAGACTATAGTTTTTGACACCAGGAGAGGCTTATGACAGCAAGAAGAAAGTGACACAGCCAGTAAACTAAAAATTGAACCAGGTCACTCACTGGTTCAAGGATGTCACTAAAGGGGCACCTGGATGGCTCAGTCGGTTGGGTGTCCAACTTCGGTTCAGGTCATGATCTCACAGTCTGTGAGTTTGAGCCCCATGTCGGGCTCTGTCCTGACAGCTCAGAGCCTGGATTCTGCTTCAGATGCTGCCCTCCCCTGCTCATGCTCTGACTCTCTCAAAAATAAATAAACATTAAAAAAATTTTTAATAAGGATGTGACTGGAAATAATGCAGATGTCAGCACAGTGTAATACTCACGTTGCCAGCAGGAAACTGATCGTACATGGGTGGTTCTGGGTACAAGATGAGTTGTGAGAGAAGGATAGTGGGAGAGGGGATGGAGCTGTATCAGAAACTGAAGTAAAACGAGATAAAAAATCTTCCACTTCAATGACTTGCAAAACAAAATTCCAAAGCACAAATCATAATCCTAGGAAAGAGCCAATGAAATTGACCTTTGAAAATAAATTTGACTAGAACAAATTAAAATATTAAAAACAGCCTAGAAAAGCATATTTTGAATGCTCAAAATATAAACAAAGGGTTGAGAGCAATAAAAAATGGTAGAAAACCCTGAAATAAAAACAGTTCAGTTATCTATTTATTTGCAAATACTTATTAAGATCATACTATGTTCCACAACTCTTAGGGGTGCCAGAGATGCAGGAATGAACCAAGGTAAATAAGTTATTTATTTATTTATTTAGAATGGTGGAAGAACAGAGAGAGAGAGAGAGAGAGAGAGGGAGAGAGAGAGAGAGAGAATCCCAACCAGGCTCTAAACTGTCACTGCAGAGCCCAGTGAGGGGCTTGATCTCACAAACCATAAGATCATGACCTGAGCTGAAATCAAGAGTTGGATGCTTAAACTCTGCCACCCAGTTTATTTATTTATTTTGAGAGCGCGAAGGAGAGAGAGCGCGCACACGTACACACACAAGTCGGGGGGCGGGGACACAGAGAGAATACCAAGCAGGCTCCACGCCGGCAG